>NC_137456.1:306220817-306820817 GCF_964235325.1 Thermobia domestica
ATTCATTGAAAAAAGTATCAAATAAAAAAAAACTTGGCACAAATTTTTAGTTTGCACCTATAATAAGAGAGTATAGTATTAAATGGAGATTTTATTTTTAATATTAAATATTGAATGTAAGTCAAATACTATTTTTTTTAAAGTATTTCGTACGAAAATAGTATTTGACTTACATTCAATATTTAATATTAAAAATAAAATCTCCATTTAATACTATACTCTCTTATTATAGGTGCAAACTAAAAATTTGTGCCAAGTTTTTTTTATTTGATACTTTTTTCAATGAATCTTAATCAAATTCATAATGTTATGTATATATCATATATATAACATTATGAATTTGATTAAGATTCATTGAAAAAAGTATCAAATAAAAAAAAACTTGGCACAAATTTTTAGTTTGCACCTATAATAAGAGAGTATAGTATTAAATGGAGATTTTATTTTTAATATTAAATATTGAATGTAAGTCAAATACTATTTTCGTACGAAATACTTTAAAAAAAATAGTATTTGACTTACATTCAATATTTAATATTAAAAATAAAATCTCCATTTAATACTATACTCTCTTATTATAGGTGCAAACTAAAAATTTGTGCCAAGTTTTTTTTTTATTTGATACTTTTTTCAATGAATCTTAATCAAATTCATAATGTTATATATATGATATATACATAACATTATGAATTTGATTAAGATTCATTGAAAAAAGTATCAAATAAAAAAAAACTTGGCACAAATTTTTAGTTTGCACCTATAATAAGAGAGTATAGTATTAAATGGAGATTTTATTTTTAATATTAAATATTGAATGTAAGTCAAATACTATTTTTTTTAAAGTATTTCGTACGAAAATAGTGTTGTTCTAAATTATAGCACTGGTTGAGTTTAAAAGATAAGAAAATATGAATATCTAAAAATCGTAAACAAACTGAAATAGTAAATATTTTACTTAAAAGTATACATATAAAAATGTAATAAATATATATATATATATTTATTACATTTTTATATGTATACTTTTAAGTAAAATATTAACTATTTCAGTTTGTTTACGATTTTTAGATATTCATATTTTCTTATCTTTTAAACTCAACCAGTGCTATAATTTAGAACAACACTATTTTCGTACGAAATACTTTAAAAAAAATAGTATTTGACTTACATTCAATATTTAATATTAAAAATAAAATCTCCATTTAATACTATACTCTCTTATTATAGGTGCAAACTAAAAATTTGTGCCAAGTTTTTTTTTATTTGATACTTTTTTCAATGAATCTTAATCAAATTCATAATGTTATGTATATATCATATATATAACATTATGAATTTGATTAAGATTCATTGAAAAAAGTATCAAATAAAAAAAAACTTGGCACAAATTTTTAGTTTGCACCTATAATAAGAGAGTATAGTATTAAATGGAGATTTTATTTTTAATATTAAATATTGAATGTAAGTCAAATACTATTTTTTTTAAAGTATTTCGTACGAAAATAGTGTTGTTCTAAATTATAGCACTGGTTGAGTTTAAAAGATAAGAAAATATGAATATCTAAAAATCGTAAACAAACTGAAATAGTAAATATTTTACTTAAAAGTATACATATAAAAATGTAATAAATATATATATATATTTATTATTATATATTTTTCTTTACAAACAATTGTACATCCCCTTTGGTCTCCTGTGCATAGCTGCATTTTGTTGTTCTTGTTTGTTTGTTTGTTGAACTGTATTTTATACAAGACTTTTTTTTCTCTTGGTAAAAAAAACGATTGACATATTCTGAGTTATTTTCACAATAACTATCTTTCATTAAAAGTTATTTTTACCGTTTTGTTTTGACTGTAGTGCAGAATATTTAATTATATAATAACAATACAAATAACAATAAAGTACATTCAAGATTACAAGATAAAAATGTACATTATATATATATAATATTTTGCTCTGATGGAAATGTTTCTTTCTTCTTCTTTTTTTTACAATAAAAAGGAAAAACGGGACAAAATATTTGATACACATTAATAACAAGAATATTACATTAATCTTTTGTTTATTTCTTTATTTATTTACATTCATTCTATTCTCATTCTTTCTCTTTATTTCTAGCACACACACATTCATACAAATTCTCAGATGTTCGCTTTTTTTTTTTGAAGAAAAAACAGCAGCATTTTCCTTAAGTGTCCCTCAGGCAGGTCAGGTAAAAAAAAAAAGTCGTTAACAAGTGCTTGAGGGGGATAATATGATTAAATATCGTGATGGTAGTACTGAAGCTGAATATTCTTTTTAACACACTTACTGTACAGCTTTCCTTCTGCCTTTTTTTTTTTTTTTTTTGTCTGTTTTTAGTTTTGAAAATATTCTTACTTTTCTTCTAAGTACGTTGTCTTTTTTCCTGAAAATTGTTTTTTTGTTATTGATGTTTTCTTCTCTTTTTTTAAAAAAACTCTTTTTCTTTTGGTTGTTAATTTCTGTTATTATCTGCTTCAAGCCTTGTACCGATCCATATTCCGCACTGCACAACATAAGATCATGGAGAAAATGAGTCCCAGAAACTCTATAATGAGGATGCCAATCCCGATACCGATGATTAACGGTAAATGATCCTCCAGGAATTGAATCAGCTTCTCAGTGCATCCCTGCAAGACAAAAGAATGTAAGTTATTTTATCCCATTAAGAGTAAGCAATTTATTAAAGGTGTAACTAATTCCTTAGAAAGAACTGCAAGAGTAACCAAAACCATGAGAACATTGCGGGAGTAAGCAATTATAGAGCATTATAGGAATAATCATTTTACGTGAATTGCAAAGCTCCGTCGCGGCTACGTGGATAACGTACGCCCCTTTGGTTCTGATTCGATCCTCGGCGGAAGCTCATATGGTTCGTATCATCTGCTATAGGCAGCGTCTCGTATACAATTGCTGAATGGGACGGTAAACTTCAAATCAAGAAGCAATTCCTTAGAGAATTACAGAAGTAAACAATTTCTTACAGAAAATTATTTCCAGAGGAACCAATCCTTTGGAGAGACAATGAAAGAATAAGTTATTTCACAGAGAAAATGAAAGAAAGTATACCCAATTCCGTACAAAGAATCGCAAGAATACGGAATACCTGAAAGACAATTGCATGAGTAAGTAATTATTTAGAGAAAATTGCAGTTGTTGACAGTTAACAGAGAATTAAAATAGTGAACATTTTTAGAGAGAAGTATGCAGTTCCTTAGAGAATTGCAAAAGTAAGTAATTTCTTATAGAATTAAAGAGTTAGCGAAGTCTTACAGAAAGTAAGCAATTCCTTAGAGAGAATTAAAAGAGTAAGCAATACTTTGGAAAGAATTGCAAGAATAAGCAATATCTTAGAAAGAATGGTAAGGATAAGCAATTCCTTAGAATGAAAGAGTAAGCAATTTTTTACTCATATCCTGACGTCATACACGATGAAATTTTGCACAGTAACATACGCTGGGTCAAAATAAAATATTCCATTGTTACTTCTGTATATTTCTATATATTTAAGTATTTTAAATTTACATCTCTTGTTTGATTTTTAAACATCGATATCCGCCTTTTCGTATGCAATGAGCGTTACTTTTGAGTAACGAGTTTAAAATTGTATTGTATGAGAGCTCTCTCCGTGCTTTTCTTTCTGAACATGCATAAATATATTTCTTAAAGTAATTTTATTGAAGACTTTTTTTTTTAACTTTTTAATCTTTTCCTTTTAAAATTGTTATAAAAAGTATATTTTGAGCTCCTCCGTGGCTAAGCGGTTAGCGTACGCGCCTTTGGCGTGGGAGACCCGGGTTCGATTCCCGGCGGGAGCTCATGTGGTTCGGATTCCACGTTAATCAGTAGGTCCACGTCTCATATAGCCTCGCTGCTGAACGGGACGTAAAACTCAAAATCAACTCAACTCAAAAAGTATATTTTTTTAAGAAATTATATTTTATTTTTAACCTTTAAGTACGATTTGTTTTATTTTGTTCGTTATTTTTTAGTTTTTTAAAAATATTTTTTTTTTATTTTTAACCTTTTAGTGTGATTTGTTTTACTTTGTTATTTTTTTCCAAAGTATTTAAAAGATATATTTTATTTTCAACCTTTTCGTATGATTTTGTTTTATTTTGTTTGTTATCATTTTAAAGATATTAAAAGATATATTTTATTTTAAGCTTTTAGTACGATTTGTTTTATTGTATTCGTTATTGTTTTAAATTTTTAATTTTTTTTTATTTTTAACCTTTTAGTATTATTTGTTTTGTTTGTCATTGTTTTAAAGTTTTTAAAAGATATATTTCATTTTTAATCTTTTAGTATGATTAGTTTCATTTTGCTTGTTTTCTTTAAAGATATTTTTACTTTTAACCTTTTAATATCATTTCTTTTATTTTTTTCATTTTTAGTTTTTAAAAATATATTTTATATTTAATCTTTTAGTATGGTTTCTTTTGTTTTGTTTGTTTCCTAAAAGTTTTTTAATATATTTTATTTTTAATCTTTTAGTATCATTTATTTTATTTTGTTAGTTGGGGCGCGGTGGCTCAGTGGTAGAGCGTTCACCTCCGGTGCTCGGGGTCCCTGGTTTGATCCCAGCTCGCGCCGTGTGGACTTTGTGGTGGACAAACACAGTGTTCGTGGATTCTCCCGTTTCCTCCCACTTTCTTCATTCCACCATTTCACTCATCTCTCATCATCACCGTCTCCTTTAGTCTAACCGGCATAATCGTGGGACGTAAAACTTAAACATTTCATTTTCATTTTTATTTTGTTAGTTAGTGTATTAGTTTAAAAAAAATATTTTATTTTTTATTGTCAAAATACTAAAGGAAAAAATGAAATTCATATTACAAACTAGATTATTTGTTCAAGTTCTTTTCTAGATAAATTGATGAATCTTCACGATTTAACAAATAACTTTTAACTCACACTTTTACTCAACAAAATTCACATTTTAAAGGAAGTAGAATTAACGATCGGTAATACATACATCTTCATGTGCAGTCTTCACCAAGTCCTGCGCCACTTTAACACTGAATCCATTGCTACACGCAGGGTTGGTTTCTTCATATATACAACAACTGGGAGGAATCTTATAGCCAGCAAATGCACTTATAGTCATGTCAATAATTTCCCTGTTGTCTCCATTATATTTGCTATTGGTCCAGTCAGAGGGCCCATTGGCACCGCAACATTTCAACTGCAAAATAAATAAGTAAAATTATGTACAATTTGATTAGAGATCAACAACAAGAAGAAACACCCATGATGTAAAGATGTTTTATATTGTTTTTATTATGCAAACCATAGTACATTGTGCATATTGTATATTGTAATAACTATTACGTAAATATTACTAATAAACTCAAAAGGTATTTACCTAGTTCTTCTTAGACACCTTTCGAATTTATTGCTATCGTAAGATCAAAGGTACCCATCTTCCTCCCACTAAAAAAAATAATAGAGGAGGCTACATCAGAAAGTGAGAAAAAATTAAGGATTGTCTGTGACAAAACCGTAATAACTTGGTTCATAGACCAAATTTGTTCAATTTCGGAACTACATACCATTCTTAAATGTATCATTATAATATAAATGAAGTCCGATGGTGTTATTTTCAACTAAAAATTGTGCCCCCCCCCGAATAAAAACTAACTTTATAGGCGCAACCTGGTTCCAAAAATCCGCCCTGGGCACCCTTGCGTAAGATTGTTCTTCAAGATATTTGTATCATCATGGATATGCACATAATTCTTTTAATTTCCCTTTTATTTTGAAGGTTCTTAATATATAATCATGTTTTTCATAAAGGATCCCCACAATCTTTATGGAAATTGGATTCCAGTGGAATTGCTTGAAATCGTGATATGTTGTAGATATTGTGATCCTAAGAAAAAGTCTCAATGGGTATGACCCACAATCACCGACCGTTTGGCCACGACAGAGCCACTTTTTTGAAAATAACAGAAGGTAAAGATATTCTGGATTTCGGTGGAATTGCTTGAAACCGTAATATGTTGTAGATATTATGATCCTGAGAAAAAGTTTCAATGGACACAACCGCCAGACACTGGCTATTTGGCCACTACAGGGCCACTTTTTTTGAAAACAGCAGAAGGTAGCGATATTCTGGATTTCGGTGAAATTGCTTGAAATCGTGAAATGTTGTAGACATGGGCACCCGAAGGGGAGGGCAGGATGGGACCCGGGCCCCTCCCTGACTCACGAAAATGTATTAAATTTCTTAAAATTTTCTTAATGCAAATAAAAAGTACCAAACGTAATACAGTATAAACCAGGGAGATGAGCCCCCTTAGAAGATTTTCTTCAGGCGCCCATGGTTGTAGATATTATGATTCTGAGAAAAAGTCTCAATGGTCAAAACCAACAATCACTAACTGTTTGGCTTGTACGAGGCCATTTATTGAAAACAGCACAAAGTAATGATATTCTGGAATTTTGGTGGAATTGTATGAAACCGTGAAAAATTTTAGATCTTCTCATTTTGTCCAACCATCAGGAAAAGGGATGGGCAGAGTAGCTGCCAACACCATTTAAGTATAGGTAACATCTCGATATTCATATTGCGAGACAAAGGAAGGCATTGGAAAACCCTACACAGGATGCCCGGCGTGGACCGAACCTCCCGAATGGGAACAAATGCTCTACCAAGGGACTTACAGTTGCTCGATAGCCACAAATTAATACTTTTTCTCAGGATCACGACATCTACAACATATCACAGTTTCATTCATTTTCACCGAAATCCAGAATATTGTTATCTGCTGTTTTTTTAAAAAAAAGTGGCCCTGTAGTGCCCAAACGGTCAGTGATTGGTGGTTGTGCTCACTGAGACTTTTTCTTGGGATCAAAATATCTACAACATATCATAGTTTCAAGCAATTCCAGCAAAGTCCAATTTCCATACGGATTGTGGGGATTAAACGCAATGAAGACTAAACATGAAGACCGTTCGTACAATGTATACATTACAACGACTCACCAAAGGTAGTCGTCAACCCTGGTTCGGCTAATAATATAAGTAAATCTTTAGTGGCAGTAATCGTTTACACCTTAAAATATCTTCCGTAATTATATTCACTAGTATTATCACCTTTTCTATTGAAATTACAAGTCCATGATAAGTGTTAGATAATTTATTCGTTGATTCTCTTTTAACGTATATTCACACAAACTGTCTTGCAATCATACATGTTAATTATGTCTCTATAAACAACTACATAGCAACCAACTATACAATAATGTATATTTTTTACATATATTAAAACATTCTTCTTTTGTTATCTTTAGTTAACATTATATCTGGTATAGTGCTTGTGTAGAAGCACTTTCTGCCCAAGATACAAGTAATTATCGACCGATACAAAGTATCTCGTTGTATAAAATGTCGCCCGATAATGGGACTAGATATAAAAGTTACAAGGTAGCTTGACTTTTATATTTAAGAACTACTGGTCCGTTTATAATGATGGCATAAGAATAGTGCTATTCTTTACATTTTGATCGCACCTCATATATCATTTTGTTCAATTATTTTATATAGATACATTTATATTAAAACATTCATCATTCCATTGTCATTTACCTTTGACAATAAAGTTTCAACACAAATCAATATAATAAAAATAGCCTTTGTGTTTAATCAATTATGAATCGACTTATAATTCTTCACATCAACAAGACAGAATTAATAAAAATCATTTGGAAATTATCATTGGTTAATGAGAATTAAAGAAAATTAAATTAAGTAAAAATCAAAAATTAAATGTAACCTACGTTCGGACGAGCAAAAAGAAGAAAATAAACTTATTTTTACACAAACAGAAGTCCCCCTTTTTTTTCTTTTAGTCTCCTTCATTCTTATTAATTTGAGCAAGGATGTCAGGTGTAACTAATCTTTTCACTAGACACATCCATTTTTCTCTTGTATACTGGGTAGGTCTCCAAACCTTCAACTCATCTATATTACGAAGTCCAATTGACGTACCCGTCTTAGCGTTCAACAATTCAAAAACTTTAGGGTTTATTTCCTTGAAACATAAATAAGGGCCTGAGAAAATGTCACAAAATTTATAAATCTTCTTTAACAACGCATTACTTTGTGGATGTTGTTTAACAAAAACTAAGTCATTGATCTTGATCCGATATTTTCCTTCTTGTAAAGACTCTAATTGAGAATTACGTTTCAAAAATTTTTTGTGACTTCGAATTTTTACCATATTCACTAAACTCGAAGAATCTACGATTGTCGAATCTTCTAACTTGACATTAAAATGTTGTTCCACAGGGAAAATCAAATCAGAACCGTTATGTACATTAGCAGGAGACACGCCCAAAGTGTCTGATATCGAATGATTCAAAAGATACGTGATTTGATTGACATGCTTAATCCATTCGGCATGCTTATCTTTGCAAAAGTGTCGAAACAACATACCAAAATTACGATGCACATTTTCTACAACAGAGCTGCTAGGATGGTACGGAGTTACGAAATGAATTTTAATGTTAGCCTTGTTCATTGCTTTAATAAACACATCACTTTTGAACTGTGAACCATTATCACATAATATGTGTTCGATAGGACCACAATGTGGAATGTATACGTTCAAGATTTTATTTATGATAGCAGTGGACGTTGCTCTACGCAGAGGATAAGCTACTACATAGCGCGAAAAGATATCCATGGTAGTAAGTAGATAAGTTTCTCCGGTAGCTGCTCGTGGTAACGGTCCATATAGATCGATAGATAAGAACGAATGTGGTCTCTCTGGCGTTATTGAGAGCATAGGTTTTTGTACAGCCTGGTAGTTATGTTTGATTCGCATACATTCAATACAGTCCTTGATATGATTTTTGATTTGAGCTCTCATTCCTCTCCAATAAAAGGATTTATTAATCAAGGCACATACTTTTACATAACCAAAATGACCGAAATCGTCATGATAAGCTTTTAATATGCGGGTTGTCAACGTAGGTGGAATGCAAATTTTGTTTCTAGACTTGAATTTAAAATCTTTAATAAGTAGAATTCCGTTGGATAATTTAAATCTGGAATTCCATTGTTTGGGACAATTACACTCCACACTGCACGAAGACAAATGTTTCATGATTTGGTTATATTCATGATGATTCAGTTGATGTTCTCTTAGATCTTCCATTGAAATGGTGGCTATTTCATCCTGTAAGACCTTAAATTCGTTGATGGACAAGATATGTTGTTCTTCTCCAGGAAACAGACGTGATAAGGTATCTACGGGTCCATTATCTACCCCTTTAATGTGTTGTACTTCAAAGTCATAAGATTGAAGCTCTAACGACCAACGAAGTAGTCTGTTATTATATCCCTGTATGCTGTTAAGGTATCGTAATGAATTATGGTCGGTAAGTACTATGAAATGGCATCCACTGAGATATGGAGCAAATTTTTGTATCGCAAAACGTACGGCCAAAAGTTCGATTTCAGTCGTTGTGTATCCTTTCTCAGCTTTCTTTAAAGTACGGCTAGCGCAATGGATAACGGCCGGTTCCTTAATGGTTGGATTTGGTTGCCAGAGTACTGCAGAGATTACAAGTTGAGAACCGTCACACTGGACATAGAAAGGAACGTCATATCGAGGGTGATTCAAATGGATGTTTCGCTTTACGCTCTCCTTCAACTTATTAAAACTATGTTCTTGAATCGGACCCCATTGCCATGGTACTCCTTTCTTTATAATCATAAATAAAGGTTGGGCTATCTCAGCAAATCGCGGGATGGCTTTGCGAAACCAATTGAAGAGCCCTAATGCTTGCCGTGTCTGTTTCACATTTAATGGCGCAGGCAGATCCTCTATGGCTTGTACTTTAGATTGACTGAACTGTAAACCAGATGCATCAATTTGGTAGCCAAGGAATTCTATAGAATTTTGTAGAAATTTGGATTTCTGTAGGTTAATAGTAAGACCCGAACTTTCCAATCTATCTAAAACTATATCTAAGTACTTCAAGTATTCATGCGGATTTTTTCCCATTATCAAGATGTCATCAGCGTAGGTTATCACGTTGCTGCGTAAGTCTTGACCTAAGACTTTATTTAAGCAGGAAGCTAACGCCGCACTACCATTGATAAGCCCAAAGACTACACGGTTGTACTCATATAAGTGACCTTCAAAACTAAATGCCGTGTACGGTTTCGAATCCTCATGCAATTCGACCTGATTATAAGCCAGTACTAGATCTAAATTTCCGAATACTGCATTCCCTTGTAAAGAGGCTAATATTTCTTCCACTGGAGGATACCTCACTTGTTCCAAATCAATATGACAATTCATGCGTCTCAAATCCAAAACCACACGTAGAGAACCATTTTTCTTAGGAACTACATGTAATGGATCAAGGTGAATGCTTCGTGAAGGCCTAATGATCCCATTTCTTAACATGTCTGTAATTTGCTGACGTACATTTTCCCTGTATCGGTAGGGAATTATATAGGGCTTAGTCACAATAGGTTTGTCTGTTTTAACCTTAAAAGAATAAACAAAATCCTTACAACACCCAGGACGTTCTGAAAAGACATTTTTATGTTTATATAATATATCCTTAAAGTGAGTTTTTACTGTATCATCTATAGGGTCAAGACTACTTTCAAGTGACTTAACACACTCAGAAAACAATACATCATCTTTTGAATTCATCAAATTTTGTGTGACTCGCGTTAGTTGATCATTTAATTTATCACTCTCTGAACTTACAGAAACATTATTCAATACATTAGGAACATTATTATATTGACAAGCAATATCATCAGATTTAGGAAGAAGTTTCTGAACGATTTCCTGAGGTATGCCGGGTATAGTTAACGTTTGATTTCTGAAATCGAGCATGACACGCAACTGAGACAATAAATCTAAACCAATAATTAGTTTTTCATTCAGTTCCTTTATCACTAGAATAGGAATTGACATTTCAAAATCTTGAATAGCGATTGTCACACGAGTAATTCCGGCTACTCTCTTTTTATGTTTACCAGTAAAATCGACTACAATGAGATTCTCAGCTTTTTGCAATTTAGAATTCGAATAATCACTAGTAATTGCTTTCCATGACGAATATGATAATAACGAGGCGTTTGCGCCTGTATCCAATAAAGCTTCTGTGCTTAACCCATTTATTTTGACAGGTATTTTAGCTGTACTGTATGATTTTAAAAATACAAAGTTTTCTTCAACACCAAAACCATCATTGACATTATCATCTTTGAACCAACAACGATTTACTACAGGCATAAATTGATACTGACTTCTATTGACTGCTATTTCCGAATCATTATTTACAGATACGTTATGTAAAAGGTCGTTCTCATCATTAACATGAACATGTAAATTTGAAGATAAATGTTCATAAGAATCAATAGCTGATATGGGTTTGACATTACCGCATAAATTTGAAGATAAATGTTCATGAGAATCTATAGCTGACATGGGTTTAATCCCTACCACATCAGCTGCAGTTAGTTTAAATTCATACTCGTATATGGTTCCAATAAAGTACATTGTACCGCACAATCGTGATTATGTTCCGCATTATTTTGTACATGAATTGCGTCATTGTTTTGATTTTGATACGAAGTGCCATCTCTTGAATTACGATTACGTCTATCCATGTAGTTTACTGTATTTCTGGAATTTCGCCATGTATTTCGTCTATTTTTGAATCTACTTTGATTATATGATCTGACATAAGGATTGTCACGGTTAATTAGGTTAGGTGGATTCCCAACATATCTTTGTCTACTTTGATCGTTCTGATTGTTTAAATTTGCTCGATTTAGGTTGTGTTCCGTATTGTTCACATTACGGATATTTAGATTACGAACAGGTACAAGGTGATCTGAATTGTTTTTAATTTTACCTACTCCCGCTTGATGATTCAGTGCCTGGTATTGAGTTTCATAACATTGGACAAGCATTAATAAGTTATTAAAACTCATGCACTGCGTAGAAAACAGGATCTGTTGTAATTTAAACGGTAGTAGATTTCGAATAGATGCAATCACTCTAGATTCCGATTGCAACGGATTTACGACTTTTAATTCGTTATACGTATTTACAACAAAATCAACAATAGATTTGTGCAAGCGAGGATTAAAAGGTTGGTTTCTAATTGTGGCATCTCTGTTTGCAAGTAAAAAGTCGTTTTCGTAATTTGCAATCAGCGCGGCTTTGAATTCCTCATATGTATTGACGTGATCTCGTACTGCTTTAAACCATAAAGAACATGGTGGGAGTAATAAATGAGGGATTAGTTTCATATATTGAGATTTATCTATACACATTATACTGCACTCATCCTGAAATTTTTCTAGGAAAGAAGTAGCATTTTCATTACATTTACCACTAAACTTACTCATAGCACGTATTTCGCTCATCTTTACACTTAACTTTACATTCCTTTCACCATTTCGTGTTCGCGTTGAGTGACAATTTCTACCTACTGCGTTATGTGTGGTTCCACCATCTCTTTTCCGCCCATCTGTATTCCTTGGATGAATTCTTTCTAAAATAATGTCCTCATCGGATGGATTACTTGAAGAAGAGATAACGTAAGGTCCACGTTGATCTGCTGCAGGTGAATGCGAGGTCATCTCTTGTGAACAAGGGAACTCCAAACGATCATTAACCATGTTGTTGTGGTATGCGTTGTCCTTAATCTGTAACGTCCTAATTTCCTCTTGTAAGGTAGATATCAATTGAGTATTTGCACGTATTTGGTTAGAATTATCTGTGACCTGAATCTTTTGCTGGCGAACAGAAGATTCTATTACTTCCAAATCCTTTTTTACACAATTGACTTCTTGGATTACATGGTTGTAATTATCCTGGCAATCTTCAGATAATCTTTTTAGCTTTTCATCAAACTGTAATGTGATGTCTCTCACCGCCTGGATAACAGATTGTTTCGTCTCTTCTGATTTTTGATCTATTTGCTCTATCTTCTACTCAATTCTTCTGACTTTTGATCTATGTGCTCCAATCGTCTACTTAATTCTTCATATTGTCTACTTGATTCTTCGGATTTTTGCTGGACCGTTTGTTTCAATTCGTTAGACATCTGAGTTAAATTTTGTTCCAGTCGTTGTTCTTGTCGCTATAATGCCATTAAAATTTTGTCTTCTAATGTCAACATTTCGGGTGTAATGGGAGCTATATTTTGCTCGTTATTAACACTGTCAACAGTTTCATTTTCTACGATCTCACCGATCATAATTTTTCTTGTGATTACTCTGCCACTTCTGAGAATAGTTGAGTTCGTATTCATGAACCTTCTTACAGAGGTAAATTCACCCTTACTTTAGACTTCGGGATATGAATTTACAAGAATCCGGGGTGAGGTAAACCAAAAATTTTTACAACGACTCACCAAAGGTAGTCGTCAACCCTGGTTCGGCTAATAATATAAGTAAATCTTTAGTGGCAGTAATCGTTTACACCTTAAAATATCTTCCGTAATTATATTCACTAGTATTATCACCTTTTCTATTGAAATTACAAGTCCATGATAAGTGTTAGATAATTTATTCGTTGATTCTCTTTTAACGTATATTCACACAAACTGTCTTGCAATCATACATGTTAATTATGTCTCTATAAACAACTACATAGCAACGAACTATACAATAATGTATATTTTTTACATATATTAAAACATTCTTCTTTTGTTATCTTTAGTTAACATTATATCTGGTATAGTGCTTGTGTAGAAGCACTTTCTGCCCAAGATACAAGTAATTATCGACCGATACAAAGTATCTCGTTGTAACATTTGAGGCCAAAGAATCATGATATAAACTTCACATAAAGTTTTGATCAGTAAGGTCTGAAAACAATTTTACTTTATTTAACACCATTTAATGGAATATTACCTGCCTCGCTTGCTATATTTTTGGTATTCTTGGGTTCACTAAAATTTAAAAAAATGAATATGAGCATAGCGAAGGCCCTTTTTGTAACTGTTTATAGGATTTTCGGCAAGTTCCCATCCATAAACGAGACTTAATACCACTAGAAATAGGCCTTTCAAGACTTTTATTTCATTTCATCCTCTCGCGGATCGCTTCTTCATAGGCACGGACTTTGCATCGTGGTTGTCTTTATCCTTAGATTGTTAGTAAACTTTAGATTTGTAGATGATTGTTGTCGTTTACTTGATTATAGGAATACTGCGATTTATTCCTTTTTTCTTTATTTCTGTACAGTTGGTATTTTTGTAATTGTTAATTATTTACAGTTCTTTTTTTTTTTTTTTGGTATTGTCTGTTTATATCAGTGTTGGGCAAAATCAATTGAAATCAATTGCAATTGATCAATCAATTGAAAGTAATTGCTCTGAAAATCAATTGCAATTGATTTCAATTGCAATTGATTTCAATTTGTAATTGACAATTAATTTCAATTGCAATTGAATTCAATCATAAAATTAGCAATTAAATTTTCGTCAATTGTTAATTGTTAATTGGTCACCAGGCAATTGAAACTTTTAATTGTTAATTGTCAATTGCAAAGGGTGCAATTGAAACATTCAATTGTTAATTGCAATTGACAATTGAAACTTGTAATTGTTAATTGTAATTGTTAATTGCAATTGAAATCAGCAATTAAAACTGAAGATAAGATGTGTGTATATTGTATTGTCCACTTGTTACTGTTTTACATATTTCAAATAAGGTACTTATAAGAAATGCTGGATACCTACCATCCATTCCCCCCCTGGGAAGAAAGCCGTCAAACTAAGTATTTTTTAAATATATTATGTTTATGGTTCTATCCCCCTTGAAAGAACTCAATATGCCCGTCATGCATACAATAGGAATGAGCACGAGCGAGTTCGAGCGAGTTTTCTTTAAAACTCGACTCGACTCGAAGCAGACATCTTTGAGTTCGACTCGAGATCTCGGCTCGAAACATTTTCCCCCAACTCGACTCGAATTCGGATCGAGTTTCAGGTCGAGTCGAGCCAATTCGAGCTAAATCCTTTGTGTAGTTCCAAGTACTACTATCTTCAAGTATCCTACATAGACAATATAATTATCAATGATACTACTACTACTACTATAATTATTATTATAACACCGTATACATGTATAAACATGGAATATAGGCGGTTTGTATCGGAATACTAAAAATTAGTTAACTGTCGATCTCGGTAGTCAAGAAATCTTCAGGAGGCAAGGACATCGGTCACGAGGTTCTTGGTTTGAGTTCAGGAGGAGCAAGTATTAGGGCTCGAGCCAAAAATTGTTACAAGTTATGAGACTCCAGCCAAACATGTTTAAAACTGCTCGACCCGGGTTTAGCGTTGTCAACGACTCAAGCGGCTCGGTCACAGCTCATTCACTTATCGAGCCGAACCGAGAAGTGAGCCGAGCCAACAGCTCATCCAACCGAGCCAGCTCGAGCCGAACCGAGCCGAGCTGATTGCTTACCCCAACCGAGCCGGTTCGAGCCATTGGCTTAGTTAAGCTAACTCGAACCCAGGCTATGGACTCGTTTCAACGGAGCTGGTTCGAGCCATTGGCTCCAATTGAGCCGAGTCGATAACTCGTCTTTACCGAGCCGGTTCAAGCCATTGGCTCAATTGAGCCCAGTCGATGGGTAATCCCAACCAAGCCAGCTCAAGCTGTACGCTCAGTTGAACCGAGCCGGGCCGGTTGACATCATCACTATTCCGGTTGGGCTTCTACTTTGGCTAAAAAATTGAACCGTGCAGTTCTCAGCCTTGATGGTAAGAACTACAAAAAATGATATGAAATCTTTAGTTTTACGTCCCACGCTTATGTTGGTTAGGCTAAAGGAGACGGTGATGGTGGGAAATGAATGAAATGAAGAAAGTGGGAGGAAACGGAAGAACCCCGAGAAAATCCATGAGCACGGTGTTTGTCCACCATAAAGTCCAAACTGCGCGAGCTGGGATCGAACCAGGGACCTCAAGCACCGGAGGTGAACGCTCTACCACTGACCCACCGCGCCCCCTGGTAAGAACTACAGTATATACTTATATTGGTGCTCACGGCGTCATTAACTTGTTCCACTACCAACGAATTTCGAGGTACTTTGTTTTGCATCTTTTGTGCGTGTTTTGTGTCGCTTTGTGCGCCTATTCCCACATTTTGTGCATCACCGGAAGTGGGTCAAAATGGGCCTACAAATATGGCGGAACAAATTATTGCTCTTCCGCCACCAATGAATTTCGAGTTCGTTTCCTTCATATTGTTTTGTGCCGTTTTGTGCGTCTACTTCCGTTTTGTGCGTCATGGGAAGTGGGTTAAAATGAGTCCCCAAGGTGGGACGAAAATGACCAAGAGTTCCGCCACTATTAAATCTCGAGGTCGTTAATTTCACATCGCGTACCCTTTTGTGCGTCTATTTCGACGTTTTGTGCGTCACTTGAAGACGGTCAAAATGGCCTCAAAGGTGGGACGAAATTGACCCACTGCTCCGCCACTACCGAACTTTGAGGTTCTTCCTTTCGCATCGACTAGTGAATGTGTCGTGCCGTTTCGTGCCCTTATTTTCACGTTTTGTGCGTCACCGGAAGTGGGTCAAAATGGGCTTCCAAGATGGGACGAAAATGACCAAGAGTTCCGCTACTATCGAATTTCGAGGTCGTTAATTTAGCACCGCGTACCCTTTTGTGCGCCTATTTCGACGTTTTGTGCATTACTGGAAGACGGTCAAAATGGCCTCGAAGGTGGGACGAAAATGACCCACTGCTCCGCCACTACCGAATTTCGAGGTCCTTCCTTTTGCATCGACTACTGAATTTTCGTGCTGCTTCGTGCCCCCATTTTCACGTTTTTTGAGTCACCAGAAGTGGGTCAAAATGGGCCTCCAAGATGGGACGAAAATGACCCACTGTTCCGCCATTATCGAATTTCGAGGTCGTTAATTTCACATTGCGTACCCTTTTGTGCGCGTATTTCGACGTTTTGGCGTCACTGGAAGACGGTCAAAATGGGCCTCGAATGTGGGACGAAAATGACCCAGTGCTCCGCCACTACCAAATTTCGTGGTCCTTCCTTTCGCATCGACTAGTGAATGTTTCGTGCCGTTTCGTGCCCTTATTTCCACGTTTTGCCAGTCACCAGAAGTGTGTCAAAATGGGCCTCCAAAGTGTGACCAAAATGACCCATTGTTCCGACACTGTCGAATTTCTAGGTGGTTTCTTTCGCATCGTTTAGTGCCCTTTTTTAAAGTTTTCTGCGCCTATTTCTCGTCTTGTGCATCACCCGAGGTGAGTTAAACGGGGCTTTAAAGTGGGAGTTAAATGGCTCACTGTTCCGCCACTATCGAATTTCGGGATTGGTTCTTTCGCACCGTTTAGTGTGTATTTTGTACCGTTCTGTTCGCCTACTTCCACGTTTTGAGCATCACCAGAAATGCGTCAAAATGGTCCATCAAGGTGTGAGGAAATAGAGCCATTGTTCCGCCACTATCGAATTTGGAGGTCGTTTCTTTCGGATCGTATAGTGCCTACTTTGTACTGTTTTGTGCTCATATTTCCACTTTAGTGAGACAACAAAAATGGGTCAAAAGGGCCTACAAGTATAGCGGAATAACATAATGCTGTTCCGTCACCATCGAATGTCGAGGTCGTTTTCTTCACATTTTTAATGCATGATTTGTGTCGCTTTGTGCATCAGTGGGAGAGGGTCAAAATGGACCTTTACAGTGGAATGGATATGTCTTTTTCTGCCATATTGGTAGATCGTCTTTGACCCACTTTTGATTGATTGATTGATTTTGAGTTTTACGTCCCGTTCAGCAGCGAGGCTATATGAGACGTGGACCTACTGATTAACGTGGAATCCGAACCACATGAGCTCCCGCCGGGAATCGAACCCGGGTCTCCCGCATTGACCCACTTTTGTTGGCCTACAAAACGTGAAAATATGCGCAGAAACGGTAAAAACATGCACTAAACAATGCGAAAAAGCGACCTTGAAATTCGATACTGGTGGGAGAGTGGATCATTTTTCTTCCCACTTTGAATGCCCATTTTGACCCACTATCATTGATTCACAAAACGTGGAAATAGGCTTACAAAACGGTAGAAAACACGCACAAGATGATGTGAAGGAAACGACCTCGAAATCGTTCCTGACGGAACAGCCGCCATTGTAAATTGTTCCGCCATATTTGTAGGATAACATTGACCCATTTCCGGTGACGCAGAAAACGAGGAAATAGGCGCACAAAACGACGCAAAAAATTTCCATGTAATTAAGCTGAATTTCCATTTAAGTTTGTAAGCTTAATTATATGGAAAATTTTATACATTTTTCCTTTACGTTAGTCTACTTTACGTTGATTTTGGACTTTTAAATTTTATTCAGTTTTCCACTGAAAAGTATCTATAATTCAACAAGGAAATAATTATTAATTATAATTATTATCTATATAATTGAATTCATTGTAATTTGTTCCATAACAAACACTTTACCATTTCGTACTAGCTGTTATGCCCGTTCTTCGCATGGATCAGATAAAATATCAATGTAAACGAACTGAACAACGGGAGAACAATCAAAAAACATTTCTAAAATTGGATATATTTTGTGTGAATATATATCCAACAACCGTTTCCGTACATGTGTTTTCATTGGGAAGGCTGATGGGGGCTGAATTTGAACGTATACACTATCGGGGGTGTCACTATACGTCTGAGCAACTCCCATACATATGGATTCGAATCAAATTCTACTACTTCGACATGTCCCGGTGAACCACCCCTCAGACCCCCTTTTTTCATATTGTGAAAAAATCTCCTCTGGCCCCCACCAACCCCCAACCAATACCGCGAAAACTACGAATGTGATACTAACATCTGCCATTTTCTACTACTTTTTACATATGCCGGTAAAAGTCCCTATAATCCTCTGGTTCCAATTTTGAAAAAAAAAAAAAAAAACAATGCCTCTGGCCCACAGCCGATGGGGGCTGAATTTGGAAGTCAACGCCTGTGAAAGTATCACCATTCATCTCAGCGACAGCGAAAACTATGGATTTGACACTAATATCGGTCACTTTCCATCATTTTTACATGTCTCGCAATTTCCCACCCCCGGTGACTCCCCGCCCGCATACAATGGTGGCTAAATTTGAAAATCATCGCTAATGAAAGTATCATCATTGATCTCAGCCACCGCGAAAACTACGGATTTGACATCGGCCATTGTGGATTATTTTTACATGTCTCGTGATCCCTTTTATAATGCCCCCTTTCTTAGCTGATGGGGGCTAAATATGAAAATAAACGCGGTCTTGAGTTTCACCATTGAGCTCAGCTATCCCGAAAACTATGGATTTGACATTAATATCGGTCATTTTCGATTATTTTTACATGTCTCGGAATTCCCCCCTCTGCTGACCCAAGGCCCGCATACAACGGTGGATGAAAAATGAAATGAAATCTTTAAGTTTTACGTCCCACGGTTATGCCGGTTAGGCTAAAGGAGACGGTGACGATGAGAGATGAGTGAAATGGTGGAATGAAGAAAGTGGGAGGAAACGGGAGAACCCCGAGAAAACCCACGAGCGCGGTGTTTGTCCACCACAAAGAACGGTGGATGAATTTGAAAGTCATCGCTAATGGTAGTGTCGCCATTGATATGAGCAACCGCGAAAACCATGGATTTGACACTAATATCGGTCATTTTGGATTACTTTTACGTTTCGGTATCCCCTTCCCGTTGACCCACGGCCCACAGCCGAATACGGTGAATTTGGAAGTTAATGCGATCGGAGGTTCACCATTGATCTCAGCGACCGCGAAAACTATGAAATCGACACTGATATCGTTCTACTTTTACATGTCACGGTAAACGCCCCCCTGAGACCCCCTGGTTCGAATTTTGTTGAAAACGCTTTGCCTTGGTGTGGGACCTGGACCAAGGTATCTTTGACCAAAATTTGGTAACTCTCGGTCGACTTTTCTGGTCTCCAGGCCGGTCCCGGTAAACGTCCCCTGGGGACCACCTAATAAGGAATTAAAAAAAAAAACTCTTCGTCTTGGTCTGGGGCCTAGACCAAGCTACCCGTGACCAAATTTTGAAAAGTTTCGGTCCACTCGTCTCTTCCACAGGCTGCACAAAGATAGATAGACAGACACACGAACAAACTCTATTTTATTTATATTAGAAATGTCAGATCCGTCGTTATTGTATTAGTGCGGTGCTTGAGCGATTGATCGTAGAAATTCAAACTCCGATGAGTGAAAATTTTTTATAGGCTTGTTTTATTACAAGTTTAGACTCTTTAGTCAGTAGAGAATAGGGCGTGAATCATGGGTCAGAGTTGATGACAATGGGTTTTGGTGGGTCTGTGGGTCACAGTGGGTAAGAGTGGTTTATGATGAGTGGTGGGTCAGAGTGGGTCACGGTGGGTCGTGGGTCACGACGGGTGGTGAATCAATTGGTCGTGGCTAAAGTTTTCATTGCCCCACGCCCTCTCTGAACTATAGTGTTGAAAATTAATTGTGAAAATCAATTGCAATTGATCAATCAATTGAAAGTAATTGCTGTGGAAATCAATTGCAATTGAATCAATTGCCAATTAATTTCAATTGCAATTGAATTACAGAATTCAATTGCAATTACTTTCCACTGCAATTACTTTCAATCAATTGATCAATTGCAATTGATTCTCCTTTTTCAATGGCCAACTGCAATTAACAATTAACCATTACTTATTTCAATTGTTAATTGCAATTAACAATTAAATTTACAGATTAATTGTTAATTGTTAATTCAATTGAAATTTGCCCAACACTGGTTTATATCCAGTATTGCACTTAGAAAATCCAAAAAGAAATTAAATATTTACATATTAATATATTGTACTTTTCCCCCATATATATATCAAGTTGTTTCCTTGCATATATTGAAGTAGACTTTTCATTAGCTCTTGATTTTAAAAGATAAGTATCATATTAAATGCAATCAATATTGTGTTCATATGTTTTATAATTTTTTGTAAAAGTTCTGCTCTTTTATTCAAGATTTTGAGACGAACATTCAGACCAGAGAGGAACGGGAATGGAGAATGGCGGAAACTCTACACGAGGAACTAAATAATGCATACTATTTACTAAACGTTGTTAGGGTAATCAAAACTAGGAGTTTCAGGTGGACAGGCCATGTAGCCAGAATGGAAGAAAGTAGGAATGCTTTCAAAGTCTTAACTGGAAGTCCAATAGGAAAAGGACCATTAGGAAGACCAAGGCGCAGATGGGAGGACAATATTAACATAGATCTCACAGAAATACAAAGTAGAAACTAGATCCAGTTAGCGAAAGACAGAAGTCAATGGACAGCTTTTGTTAACGTTGCATTGAACTTCCGGGTTCCATAGGCCATAGAGTTAGTTTTCTTTGTTTTATTATTATTATTATTATTATTATTATTATTATTAATAATAATAATAATAATAATAATAATAAAGAGATATTAGAAAATTAGACGATCTATTGTACCAATTTCTTCTTCGCACCAACATAAATCTGTTCCTTTCTTTTTTTCTTTCTTTTTTTTCTTTCTTTCTTTTTTTTTATTAATCATGTTTAATTCAACTGGCATTAAAGTAGTATTCTAGAAGTTTCCTGAGAGAAATGAACCATGCCATATTACAAGGTTGCTAAAATATTTATAAACAGAATCATCAGCAAATATGTCCGAACACAACTCATTTCTCTTATCATTTCTGTACAGTCAGAGAAATATTATTTTCATTCTTTATTTCTTTATACTCATTAGTTTAGTTTCATTATTTCTGACTTAACATTCGCTTAAGATTTACTTTCAAATGTATTATTGTTTAACGTAAGCAAAACTTTCACGAATGATGTTGAAACAGGAGTTAAATAAAATATTCGTATACTCTAAGGTAATGGTTCTCAACCGAATTCCTATCACGACCCCCACTAGCGACCTCCTTATAATTCTGGTTTGTAATAAGCTTTTGTGGGATTTTTAATACATCTATTGCAGAGATCTCACCATATCCATCTATTTCTATAATAGTAGAATCCATTTCCTGTGTATACTGGATACAGTAACTTCCCTAAAAGTAAATAGATTAAAACCAAATTTGGTCAGTTCATTTATATTACAAGTATTGAATCCGATCCATCATACTGTTTCAAAATGGAGGATGTCTGAAAATTTTAAAACTTAGTAACTTCCTTATTTTGGGTCATATGATAACGTTAAAAAAAAAAAAAAGTGATTTCTAATTTTGGTTAAAGAAAAGCTTGGACAGTTGTTTAAAAAGTTATTCATTATTTTAAATGACTTGATAATGTGCGTTACGAAGATTGAACCGGACATTGCCGTACTAGTGAAATTACACCATGCTCAGGTATCTCATTAGCTTTCAATTTTAATTGTATTTCAATGCAGGTTTTGTTGCATTTGTATTTCTCTAGTACTTCAATATGCAGTTCTCATTAGTTTCATATCGTACCTTCTGTTCTTAATAGTATGTATAAAAATAAAAATACGACTATCAGAAAAAAATTCAAAATAATATTTAAAAATATTTTCCGGTATTAGATTCTAAATATATTTCTCTCTTCCGCTTATCTTCGCAACCCCCATAAAACCCTCTCGCGACACCAAGGTTGAGAAACCCTGCTCTAAGAAACGAAGAATATATTTAATAATTAAGTTTGTTTCATTTTATTTACGGAGTTAAAAAAAAAAAATTATCATATTGCGCACAGACATAACGCAACGCCGTATCTTTATGGTATAGTGATACCTTGGAATATGAACTTAAATATGTCCTTGCTCATCTGGTGAGAAGGTCTAACGATTATATGGACAGAAGATTGATAGCAATGGATGTGAGTGGGAAGAGAAGTAGAGGAAGACCAAGAAGGAAATGGAAGGACATGATTACGAATGAATTCAGGAAGGAATGTCTAACAGGGGAAGAATTCCAGGACAGTGTTTTATGGAGAAGACTTATCAGAAACATCGACCTCCCATAAAAGTGGGAAAGGACGGAGAGAAAGAAGAAGATGTATCCCGAAAGAAGAAGATGTAAATGATTCGAATATATAGAATCTGTAAAGTGTTATTTATAAATATTTTGCATTTTCTGACGTAGCCTTGAACTCTTAGTTCGTAAGGCGGAAAAAGAAATACATAAACACTAGTACTTGTACTTACACCTCTTTGGATTGCATCGAAGGTAGCAGTTCTGCTATCAATAACCCCGTATTCTTTCTCCACTGTATATTTCACGTTTTCTTGTAGAGTATTCTTCAAACTGTCCGTATGTAAGTAGGTCCACACAGCAGCAGCAATTTGTGCCACTAGGATGATGAACAGGAAGAAGAAGAACTGAAAATAAAGTAAATATAATGTAAATTCAACATGTTCATGGTTGGCACAAAGTAAGTAAAGAAACATAACACTTGATTGCAACTTACGAGGATTTGGTAAATAGAAATTTGATGTTAAGACACTAAAAAATCATGTTTGGGAATTATGTATAGAAACATTACAAATTGAATACAATAAATAAGCGTTTCCCAACCGGTGTGCCGCGTCACACTGGTGTGCCGTGAATGTGCCACGAGGAATCGAAACAAAATTATTAATTTTATAGCAATCAAATTGCAAAACGTAGGGAAAAATGTATATTTGTAGTACTCATCACTATAAACCTCTACTATGAATCTATAATTTTAAGTTTCATACCGGGTTACTGTTGTGCATTTCTGATGTTGAAAAAAAGTATTTATCATCATTGTTATGACCATTTATTGTTGCAAACTATTTCGTAACTTGAAACTTTAAAATATTCGATCCTCTCGACAAATTACCTAAATTTGTGTTTTAAAAGTAAAGGAGATTTGTTTGTTTGTTCGTTATTTAGTAATCTTCCTTCTTAGTAAAAGGTTGGATACAGTTTTTTTGAAAAGAAAGTGTATTTTTAAAAACCTGAGTCCAATATTTCATTGCAATTGTTTTCTATTTTAAAATTAAAATGAAAAATAAGTATAATGATTTACCACGAGGAAAACCAAGTGATAGAGCTTTCTTCTCTACGAGGAGGAGATCAATAATCACAGAAAATATACCACTGTGTTTTATATTTATAAATAATAATATCTATAAGTACGCCGTGAGAATACAAGTAACACCCGTAGTGTGCCGTGAGAATACAAGTAACACCCGTAGTGTGCCGTGAGAATACAAGTAACACCCGTAGTGTGCCGCAAGTTGAAAAAGGTTGGGAAACGCTGCAATAAATGCATATCTTCTCTCATAAAATAATGGTGTAACCACAAATTATACAATACATCTGTATACTTAAAAGAATACAGCGAATAATTGTAACTCGTCCAAGTTAACTACAAAGGATAGGAGATGATATACTCGATCATGGGATGGTAATCGACCTAGGCAACTTCGTTAAAGAAGTATATTGTCGGATTGAGTCCTATCCTTTCGCCATGTGAAATTACCTTAATAAGGTAACAGTCATATCAATTTATCACATGAGATTTGTTTTTTTACAACCTTCTTATTATTAAATCTTTATTACATACAATATAACACAAAAATTTCTATATGTATGATCCGAAGACTAATACAAATATTTATGCAGTTTGAGTAAAAAGGCATTCCAAAGTCCAGGCAGACAAGGAAAAAGATTCCTACAGGGCTCCAGGCAAACTAAGTAAAATTGGTTTAAATTTTTTCAGTGCTCCAGTCAAGCAAAGAAAGGTTGGTGTCCCGCAGAGCTCTAGACAAGCTAAACGGACAGCAGAAACCACAAAGTTCCAGGCAAGCTAAGTGGTTGCGGTTAGGGTCTTTTAAAGCTCCAGGCATGTTAAGTGGGCAGGAGAACTTAAGAGCTCCAAGCAAGCTAAGAAAGAGGATTTGCTAGCCAAAACTGATATCCATGGAGACTTTACATGGTGTTTTATATCTTTTCTTGGACAGTGGTGGCGCTGGTGATTTTATTTATCACATGACTAGATCATAATGAGAATGCCTGTTGTCTGTTTGCTTGTGGTAGTTGTAGTAAGGTAGCAACTAGATTTGTTTATAAATAAAAAGCACGTATTGGTGTTTACATATATCGACCACGTATAGGATATTACAATATGAAATATTTAGGTAAGCAGGCGATTCAGGTGATTTCTGAATTATGAACCATTAATGCTGGGATTTGGGTTTAGTCAAATTTTTGAGAAAGAAAAGTCATCGATGAAAGTCATCCGATCTTGACCAAACTTGGAGTTCTGGTAAACTTCGACGAGCTTAGTGTGCTTATGAAATATTATTCTGTGCAAGCCTTTGGTTCCCGAGTTATCGGATAGCAAAGGTGGGATTTTGAACTTACTCAAATATTCGAAAGAAAAAAATATGCGATCGATAAATATTGATCAAAAATGGGCATCATGGTAGATCCTGACAATCTTAGTGACAACAATATGAAATATTGGATCCTATTGTGTGCAGGTCTTTGATTTTCGAGTTATAGTCTGCCAAAATTGGGATTTGAACTTAGTAAAAGTATCATAAAAACTCTAGTTACTAGTTATAATAAAAGTACACGGAGCTCATAAAAGTTTCATAAAATGTTCTCTAGCTGCTATTTATAATAAAAGTACACGGAACCCACAAAAGTTTCATAAAATGTTCTCTAGCTGCTATTTATAATAAAAGTACACGGAGCTCAAAGTTTCATAAAAACTTCTCTAGTTACTATTTATAATAAAAGTACACGGAGCTCATAAAAGTTTCATAAAATGTTCTCTAGCTGCTATTTATAATAAAAGTGCACGGAGCCCATAAAATTTCAAATAAAGTTCTCTAGTTGTTATTTACAATAAAAGTACACGGAACAAATAAAAAGTTTCGTAAAAAGTTCTCTAGTTTCAAATTACAATAAAAGTGTACGGAGCAAACCTGTTAAACGTTAATTTGTGTAATACCAAATTAAATGAACAGACAATTACTTAGCTGTTACAAATAAGGGGAGTATTTATAATTTTAAAAAATGCCAAAAAAATAAAAGAAGGTCGAAACTACTAGTTAAAATACTAAAACTGATATATATATATATATATATTTTTTTTTTTGCTAAAACAGTCAGAAGCCAACTATAGCACTATATATTGTATTTTACATATAATACACCGAATAAAGATGCAAGTGAAAAAAATAATTGTCATGGGAATAGATATATTCTGCTTGGATAACATAGGCCTACACAAAAGTCCTTTAAAAATATGTAACTACATAAATACACTGAGAAAGAACTTATGTGGCGTACTTAAAAACGTAGATTACATGCGAAAATTATACAGTTTTTGGACTTAAAGTACGACTATATATATCATCTGCAGAAAACATATATCTGAAAACGTATGTTTTATGATAATGTCAGTATAAGTGTTCCATCTATACGTACTTCTGTATGAGTGTATGTAGGCGGTAAGGATCTCAAATACAGATGGACGTATATAACATACAGCTGGCGTAAATAGCATACACATAAGTATGGAATATACGGAAAACTGTTACATATCAGACATACTGCTGCGGCATGATGTAACATCTAAGCGGGAAAGAGACAGTACGTATGTATCATAGGGATAACGTATGCTCCGTACAGATTTCCGTAGTAAACACATGGATTACGTATATTTGTAGAATATACCGCTGTCCGGATAACGGATTTTTCCCAGTGTAGAAATACAATGAAGTTATACAAATAATATATGAGGCACACATACTAAGATAGTGCCGATTACCATTTGCAATTTGCAAAGTGTATAATAAGGTTTATTTTAGTAAAAGCGAAGTAGGTCAAGGGTTAGAGCGTTGGCTTCGCATTCGGGAGGTCAAGGTTCGAATCCCACTGCCGACCATCCTGACAGGTTTTCCAGGGTTTCCCTCAGTTCCACCAGGCAAATGCTTTCCCTGATACCTTCCTAAATCCTTTCCATTGTTATTGTTGTTGTATATCCAGTGTAAAATGGCCTCTGAGCTGTATCTGGTGATTGTTAAATAAATAAATAAGTAAAGCAATGTACAGTTTGAACATTCAGGTAACACTGAATTATATATTATAATCCTGTGTCAGTACTTTCAGAGGTGATTATTTATTTTCCTTTACATATAATGCGTAGATCTTTTGTTCTTGTTTTGTGAGCTGAAATTGGGAATAGTATTTTGCTCAAAATATAATAATAATAATAATAATAATAATAATAATAATAATAATAATAATAATAATAATAATAATATATTAAAGTGCTAGGTTTCTATGTTTGTGGTCAAGAAAAGTTTATGTTTGTGGTGAATTCTTTCGACAACGATATCTCGGAAACCACAAGTTTTAGAAAGATTTCGTTTTCACTGATAGATTGCAAATTTTGTGTAGATTGTTCAGTTCTAATTGATTTTTTTTAAATGGCCGTTATTTCATTATTATATTTTCTTAGGGGCATTGAAATTTTAAAAAGTAAAATATCATATCCTACGAGCTATACATTCAAATACCATACATTTATATACGGGGTTAGTATATCTCTCCAGCGTTTCTTTCATGGTCAAATGATAATGAAAAACGAAGGATAACCATTTCTCCAGTCTAAGATGAATCTTTATCGTTTGGAGTGTTTTATCCAATGAACACCATATATCACTGACATTATAATTAATTATATGCGTATGTGTAATGTATTTGCTTATTACATACTGCATGCAAGAAGAAAGAAATCATTGGTTATACATGAATTAGAAATGCAACCAGAAGCAAGCTCACCTCTTACAAACGGTGCGAGATATTGAAAAACTAATCCCCCCTTTATGGTACCCGTTGCTGATTTTTACCAAGATGTCTCACTTCTGTCTGTATAGAGATATGTACAGATTTTGTGAGGAATGACAAGTAGATTCATGCTCATATGTGAATGATATGCTGTGTAGAGAGCGTAGGTTCAGCTAATAATAATAACATTGGTCAACATTGAAAATCCTTCGGAGATAAGAGCAAACAATTCTTACTAATTTTATTGTGCTGATAACGAATATGAAATTAAGTTTTTGAAAATTGGTTCCGGTTTCAAAGAAATACGTTATCACCGGATGTGCTCTGGCGCGCAAATTAAGGGTTCATGGCAACAGGAGCTGTCTGATTATTTAATAAACTTCCATTCTTTGACGTATGACAGTTGCCTCATATTCATTTTTATTTAATTTTAAATAAATTCTTTTAATTCAATTATGGGTATGATTAAAATAACTTTAGCGAATGTCATTTTAAATTTTGCGTGTTAAAAAGCAAAGTTAACTGAAATAGCATTCTTTATTTTCATTCCGTATCCAAATGTAAGATGCTTTTTTTATTCTGTAAACCTGTCGTTGCGGCAAGGACATTTAAACTATCCTTCTTTTGTCCCTATAACAATACTCGCTGAACGTCTGAAGCCACACAAGACCACACATACAGAAGACCCTTCATGAACCCAAGTAAAGAAACAGAAGAGCTTTTAAATATCTCTGTGAAAGAGAAGAAAAATATTAAAGTCTGGTCAAACTGAATAGAATCGTAGTACAGATTAATCTCTATGAACTTGTGAAACACACCTCCGTCAGGATATCTCCACGTAGAACCTAGATAAAATTTTCGCACAGGTTTGTAAGTTGGTCCAAGAGCACGAACCAGACGGAGCGTCTCCAAATGAACTTCCATAAAAATTTTAAATACAACTTGCGAAATTTAAAGAAATCACGTACTTTGGAGAAACGACGCTAGAGCATCGTAAGTGTGCGGATACGAATAAAATAAAATTGAGTACACCAAAATTGTTTGACGAATGAGAGAAAAAGGAGGCAGTTAGAGGCGTGTCCTAAAAGATCGTCGAGTTAAGAATTCAAAATTCCAAGTCAGTAGCAGTTAGTCGGAGACCGGGAACAAGTGCGATACAAATTCGGTCATACACAAAAATTCCACACACTACTTAGGTACCAATACCATACAGATGTCCCATCTGTCAACAGCAGCATCAAGAATACACAGGTACCGGTTACCAACGTGACATCCTTGAGAGGCAACAGCGGCCTCAAGCAAAATATTTAAACAGAGTATCTTTGGCTATTACACACTCAATTAGCCGTAAAAGAAAGTTCTCCATTAGAAAACACTTCATGGGCTGCATACCATGCAAGTCTGCAGTCCAGTAACACAATTCGGGCTATCTGTCCCACCGCACTACCCCCACTCTTCCTGGAGAGTGCCCATACCGTCGCTATGATCAAACTCTCCATGGATGTCGTCAGGAACGCAGTGGAACATCTTAACCCTAGCCAGGTTCCAGTCCTCACATTCGACCAACCGTTTTTTGCACTGGCAAAACAAATCCAATGGAAGTGGCCACAGGTATACGGCGAAGAGAAGTTATTCATCCTCTTCGCAGGTCTTTATATCGAAATGGCAGCGCTGAAGACCATTGGTGACTTGCTGCGAGGGAGCGGATGGGTGCAAGCACTGATTGAGCCAGAGATCACCAGTGCGGGGACTGCGGATTCCTTCCTGCGGGTATCACATGTCACTCTAACCAGGAGAGCGCATCAAGTAACAGCAGCAGCCCTTTTACCCTGCAGCAGAACCCATACAACCACTACATTGACCAGTTGCGTGACGCTAGCACCGAACAGCTTGAGTTCGCAGAGTGGTGCCAGCAAAAGACGGAGTCTTGCCCCCAGTTCTACTACTGGGCAACTGTACTGGAATTGGAACTGACGATCTTGGTATACGTGCGCTCTCTGCGCCAAGCGTCGTTTGTCATGTACGTCGATGTCCTCAAAGAACTAGCAGTGGGGTTCCATGCCCTGGATAACACCAACTACGCGGACTGGATTTCTGTGCATCTGCAAGACATGGTGGACCTGCCAACTAAACACCCTGAAATCCCCGATGAATTCTTCGCAGGGAATTTCACAGTCCACAAAACGACTAGGCCGTTCTCCGCAATCCCTATCGATCAAGTCCACAAACAGAACATTGCAGCCATAATAGCAGACGGAGGTGCAGTAGGTCTCACTGACAATCCCAGCGCACTGCGACGGTGGATGGTAGCAAGACCAGAGGTTGCCAGGCTCATCGAAGAGTTTCAGGACTCTAACCAACAACGATCACAAGACACAGCATCATGACCAGACATCAAGTGTGCAAACTGCTTTCCAAAAAGACGTTCAGTCAATGGTCAAAGTGATGGAAGACTTTGAGACTCCATTTGAAGAGGATAGTCAAGATCTGTTAGTACTCGACACCTAGGAGTTCGCGCCATCTCGAGCTGTAAACGACCTCCGTCGTGCATATTAAGAGGGACATGTGCAGTTTGACAAATTTGTCACAGAACGCCTGGTGGAAAGAACGAAACCCATACAAGATCCTAGGTCTGAGGTTCCTCCAACAAGCTGCATTGTCCTAGATGGAGCAGTCATCATCCAGTTGCTGAAACCTGCTACGGGAAAAACGTTCAAAGAATATGCCCAGAAAGTTTTTGTGCCTCACATACTCTCAAACTTTCATCAAGCCACGCGACTGGGCCTCGACTGGGACCGCTACATAAGAAACTCGTTGAAAGGTGCAGCAAGAGCCAAGCGGGGTAAAGGGGTGAGAAAATGAGTGGTGGGTAATTCAACTATACCCGGGAACTCTGCTAGCTTCCTCAGAGTCGACGAAAACAAGACAGAACTGTTTATTTTCCTATCTGACATCCTCTACGACTCATTCCTACTTGCAAACAAGGAGCTGCTCATCGCAAAAGGAGATGATGTCTTGAGAAAGCCACCGCTTCTGGATACTTCAGCCCTGGCATCTTGCAACCACGAGGAGGCCTATACCCGTATTATGTTGCACGCTGTCCACACTGCTCACAATGGCAACAAGAAGATCCTCATCTGCACAGTAGACACTGATATTGTTGTCCTGGCGGTGGCTCTGGCACACACCTGGAATTAGGAAACTGAAGTGTGGGTATCCTTTGGCTCGGGGAAGACGTTCCGTTGTTTGGCAGCCCATGAGATTGTTCGGTCTCAGGGTCCTGAAAAAACTCAGGGGCTACCGATGTTTCGTCGCCAGACGTGGTAAAGATGACAGCATGGGCAGTGTGGACAGTGCTACCTGAGCTCGCGCAGACGCACATTGTTCTCTCCACTGCACCAGAACGTATTAATGAAGACGCCATGCATATAATTGAAAGGATAATCATACTACTTTATGACAGAACAAGCACAGAAACGGATATTGACAAGACACGTCGCAAACTGTTTGTAAAGAAAAGCAGTTCCAGCTGATCCCACCCAAAAGAGCAGCCCTGGAGCAGCACGTCCGAAGAGCAGTATATGAAGGCGGACATATCTGGGCCAGGCCCTGGTTCCTGCACCAATACTGCCATCACCAACCGACTGGAGTTGGATCAAGACTAGCGGCCTGTATGAACCTCTATGGACAACGCTACTCGAAGCATGCAAGTTCTGCTGGGAGCTCGTCTCTTGCAAATGCAAAGACTGCATGAAAAAGTGCAAGTGCAAGAAGGCCAGTCTAGAATGCACACCACTGTGTGCCTGCGACTGGGAATGCTCTGAAATGTAATATTATTAACTAAATATATATAACTTACAAATTATCTGGCATACGTTTCTTCAAAATATTCACTAAAACCTTCAGCAACAAACCTTGTCTAACTTATGTTGTCTTTCGAGTGTCCACTGGCGGCCATTTTGGAAAATGGCCTCCACGGCCGCCAGAGGTCAGTTGCCCGATGGCTCCACATCCCAATTTGTTCATCTTACATCTATATACCTCTGTGCCAAATTTGGTGCTTTTATCAAAAACTGCACAACATGTTGAAATATTCTAGCTAAACTGCCGCACTAATATATATATATATATATATATATATATATATATATATATATATATATATATATATATATATATATATATATATATATATATATATATATATATATATATATATATTATTTTTTTACGCAACCTAAATCGTAGGCATTTAAATTCAGATCCCATCAAACTATATAAATCTGAAATTCATAGTCTTGGGAATATCATTAGTCATAAAGCATCAGCTGATCAATGTTTATCGTATGTTTATTATCCAATGTCACGTAACTAAGTGTTTTCAAATGTAAGGTTGTAAATTAACCAATTTTGTATTGTACAAAATTATAAGAGCTCATTATGTAAGGATAAACAATCATAAATTTCACCTAGGACTGGTTATGGATATTGGTCTCATTAGTTTGTTTATGGGTGTCAGGTTACTTATAATAATTCATGCAAGCTATAAGTCAAGAAAGAAAACAGAAATGTAATTTACTTAGCTTAAATTCATTTTTGCGCTAAGGCCATATGCCTTATTCTTCATATCTGTTATCATAAAATTCCAAATTCAGTGTTAGTTTTCGTTATACTTGATTTTTTAAAAACATTTTTTAAAAGCACCTCGAATCAAAAAGAAGAGAATGTGTGGGTAAAAGGGAACAGTACTTACTGTGAACAGCATACATTGAGATTCTCTAAATGCCCCACAGAAGCCACAGAATCCGACAATGACCATGAGAGCTCCGGCTCCCAACAATACATAGATCCCTGTTTGGTAACTTTTCTCATCTTGCGTCATACTCAAATAGAAAGATGAGTCTGTTAGCAGCCATATTGACAGTCCAACGACAGCCAATCCTACGAGCTGGAAAGAAAAGATAAATTCACATTAATGTATTATTCTGATAACGGTAAGTATTCAGTAAATATCAAAACATTTTGTTTACTAGTTAATTTTATCGTATTGTATTAAATAAACATTTTAAGTTTTCCAATGCTATCGACCATACACTCAAAGCAATACCTCAAATTTTACAACAAACACTATAGCATGAGTTAAAAAGCATTTACAGCAAATCATCATTATCATAATTATTCTGCCATTATTGACAGGTCTCTTGATGCAACTAAGAAGTTCCTATGTTCCACAGTCTTCAGCTAATCTTTTCGTCTTCACGTACGTTTGTGTTTATACCGTCCAATCAGCGCACTCTCTTTCCTGTCACCAGAAACAAACTAGTCTTATCTCGTATACACATAAAAGTATTCCTAATGAAAATGATCGTCGGAATAAGAATGGAGAAGGTTTGGAACTCAGCAGACTATATTCCAAGCTCAGAGATCCGAAAGGACAAGAAGACATTTCCATTCGTCCGCAAAATTCAGAAACTTTGAAAAGATATGAACTTTCACACAAAGCTAAAGGATCAGAAAGTAGCAATCGGTAGGACTTTGGTAAAGTAATGCTTAGATTTCTTTGAAATAATAAAGCTGAAAAATTACCAAGAATTAGCAAGAATAAAGATATTATTATGATATTTAGAAAATGGAGCAGAGCTGTAAGTGAAGATGATATTTATCCCATGATGACCGACTATTCTGGTATTTAGTTAAAGAAAGTGAAACTCACTACAACAGGGAGAAATAACCAAGCTTTAAAAATACTTATACAAGAGTGATTCAGAAAGTAATGCCTCCAAGTCTACTACTTGGTTAATAGTACTGCAAACATTCTGAACTGTTTATCATTAATGCACTGATGTTTAACCTATAGAATGTCACTTGTTTCACCTTCCTATCTCTTCTCGTTCCAGAGTAAAGGAACCAATCCATGGCATCTAGTGGTGACGTACGGTTGAAAGTGGGCTGTCATTGAATTTCTAATTATGGAAGGTTGTGCGCCCAAGAACATTCATTGTCGGCAACGAGTCGTGGGTACACAATTACGACCCGGAAACGAAACGTCAGTCTATGAAGTACCGTTAAACTTCCTCTCCTCCGCCAAAAAAACTCAAAGTTGTTCCCATTTGCTGGCAAAACGTTGTTGACATTCTGCCTCATCCTGCCTATATTCCGAATCTTGGTCCTGCGACTTTTAGCCTTAGGAGGCCTCATCCCAGTGAAATTAAAATACCGCTAATTTTACAGTAATTATGTGATATTTTCAAATAGATAAAAGATAATCGAAATGTGGAACAAGAGCGCCCTAGACAATATTATTTTACATGAAATACCGTTATCACGACCGACTTATCTGCTTTCGATTTCGAGCCATTTTGAAAATCGGCATTTATTTTCGCGTTTCTAAACGGCTGAAAACGGAAAGCCACTCGGTGACTTGTGATAACGGTACCTCACGCAAAATAATATTGTCTAGGGCGCTCTTGTTCCATATTTCAATTATCTTTTATCTATTTGAAGATATCACATAATTACTGTAAAATTAGCTGTATTTTAATTTCGCCGGGATGAGGCCTCTTAAAGGATCATCTTCAGGGCCAAAGCTACAGCATTGCCAGCATCGGTGCGGTGTAGCCAGCATTACAATTCTTCGCCGACGGCATGAAAAACCTTGTGTCGCGTTGGCGCAAGTGTGTTGCCCGTGATGGGGACTATGTTGAAAAATCATGCCACCATTTGTAACTGATATTGCAGGCTTTACACTGATACCTGTATCGGTGCTATCAGTCAAACACAAGTATCACCTCGGAAGCATTACTTTCTGAATCACTCTCGTATTTTATAACACTTCGCATAACTAGGACATTTTGCTGCGGGGGGGGGGAGGGGGAGACGAACCTTTACTTCTGACAACTGAAAGGACCTTACCTATGATCCAACAATATTCTAGTGAGGGACCTGTGTTATCTATGGTAGTTTTCATACTATCGCTAGAAAATGCACCAAGAAAACAAAAAAAGATGGCAGAATACATGGCCAAGCAATTGTCTGACGCATCAATGAAAATGCAGCTTTAGGAATGGATACTGCGTTACTAGATGATTACTGTAACAAACAAGTTCTTCTTTCAAAAATACAGAGGCGCTTCTAACTCTTACACAACGATTTAGAGACAGCTGTCCTGCCTCTCTCCTGCCGAAAAATGTGAATTTGTTTATGACTACCGAAGACAAACAACATTATTCTCACCTTATTAGCAGGCAGAGAAAGATCACAGATACGGTATTCGCTTCAAGGGAAAACAGTACACATAAGCAATTTGTCGGTACGATATGTATGCACCAGTGTTAGACTTATTACCGTGTGACACCACATTACCCGTACATTCTGAAGAGTTCAAACGTGACAACTTGATTAAACGTAACAGTGCATCGTATTGGCTTGTTTCAATATTGCTTATTACCTCTTGCAATTACCATCTTGTTTACCTGTAAGTATACGCTTCACATGTTGTCATAACATTATATGGAAGTGTTGATTCGATAATATGTTAATTTCTTCACCGACTCGTGGGCCTATAGTGAAGTAGGAAATAAAAATGAAATGAAATTATCGAGTGTAACGTCCCACGTTTATGTCCTTTAGGATAAGGGAGACGGATGATTAAAGCAAATGAATGATGATGGAAGAATTGGCAGAATGAAAATGTCGGAGGAAAGCCACGGGACACGATGTTATCCACTACAAACTTACCTGGCCGGAGATCGAACCAGGGGTCCCACGCACTAGAGGTAAGCACTCTTACCACAGAGGCGCCGCCACGCGTCCCTAATTGTGAAATAGGCTATGTAGATTATTTGAAAGGGGCGACTACCTTTCAGAGTAGGGATGGCCACAATTTTTTCGAAAAATACTTTTTCGAAAACGAAAAACGAAAAATTTTTCGAAAAACGAAAACGAAATTTTTTCGAAAAACGAAATTTTTTTTCGAAAAAACGAGAAACTAAAAATTTTTCGGAAAACGAAAAACGAAAATTTTTTCGAAAAAGCGAAAAACGAAAAATGAAATTTCCGAAAATCGAAAAACAGATTTTTCGAAAAAGGCCATCCCTATTTCAGAGTATTTGATCCCACAAACACACAGAAAATATTACTCCCTCTCGTGTTTTTTTTTTTTTTTTTTTAACAACACTTCCAGATCTGAAAATGTTTTTATTTATGTATTTTGAAAGCGGATAGTGAAAAAGGTAATTTGTCAAACGTCGTGCTGTCAGGAGCTCTCACCAGGTGTAAGACTAAAGAGAGAAAAGGTGCAAAAGGGGGGACGAGGAGGGGATCAACAACGCCTCCAATGGTTCAATATCGAGCGCTGAAGAGCGTAGGAGAAGCAGGAGGTGAAGTAAAAATAACTTGGTTGCAAGATTCTCTTCTGAGACTGGTTTCCGGCTTTAAAAAAATATCCCACCACTACCATCTGCATAATAGCTGGATGGATGGCAGTTCCAAACTTTTTGTTATATCAAAACGAGCTGTTGTGTTTCTTTTTCTTGTTTCTTCTTCTTCTTTCGCCGCTATTCAACCAACTTTGAGGAACTTAAGTTTTCCGATAATTACTTGGCGTTGATTTGTGAGGGAATCTACGGCAGTTCTTTTCTTTCACCAATCAACTCACTATTATGAATAAATTGTTCTGAATTCTCCTAAAAATAAATAATCAGAAAATGTCAAAGGTCTATGCACTGAATTCAATGGTTTATCTATAGATATCGAAGCAGGATGCAGAAACATAGGATCAGCCCTACCACAACAGTTCTTGTGTCTGAGTTTTCAGGTATAATGAAATATATATTAAGTAAAAATGGACGAAGAAAATAAGGTAAATTGTATTGAAAAATAATAATATTAAAGGGATGTGGGACTTCCAGAACTCCAGTAATTTAAAGTCATATCATGATTTTTCCCAACCAGAATAACGGGATAGATATACAGGTGGGTTTACGTTGCTTGACTCTAGAAGTTATTCAGTTCTCAATTGACTAGAGTAGCAGTTATTCAGTTGTCAGTTGACTAGTGACTAGAATAGCAGTTATTTAGTTATCAGTTGACTACAGTAGCAGTTATTCAGTTATCAATTAACTAGAGTAGCAGTTATTCAGTTATCAATTAACTAGAGTAGCAGTTATTCAGTTTCAATTGACTAGGGTACCAGTTATTCAGTTCTCAATTAACTAGAGTAGCAGTTATTCAGTTATCAATTAACTAGAGTAGCAGTTATTCAGTTTCAATTGACTAGGGTACCAGTTATTCAGTTCTCAATTGACTAGAGTAGCAGTTTTAAATTCTCAATTCACTATAGAGTAGCAGTTATTCAGGTATCAATTGACTATAGAGTAGCAGCTATTTAGTTTTCAATTGACTAAAGTAGCAGGTATTCAGTTTTCAATTGACTACAGTAGCAGAAGCTGATTGACGTAAGCAATATATTATAGTGTGGTTCGCGAAAAATAGTGGTTTTATAAAGGATTTTAATCTTGTTACATGTGTAATTAAGTAAGTTTACAATGAATAGAAAGTTATTACAGAATGAACATAAGTTCAAAAGTGTTAGTCATATCATATGACCAGTGCTTCGAGAAGATTTCCCAGATCGAGGATAGGAAGGGGAGGGGGGCAAGTAGCATCACAGATTAAGAGCTAGCAAATTCCCCCTTGAGCATTTCTGCGATCGGGCTAAAATTAACTTACCAGCATTTTCGCAGTACTACCTTAGACCAGGGAGTAATCTACACCCCCTCCCCAACACCCCCCTAACACCCCTCCAAATTTCTTTACACACACCCCTGGATGGAAAGGGAATACTCCCCCAAATCCAATTGTATCAATCAGTATCATATAGGTGATTTATTACATCAAGTTAAAAAAGGTTTAGCGTTTAGGAAAAAGGCAATATTCTTATTTTATTTCACTTCAAAATACGAAGCGACTTCGTTCTCATGTACTGCTTCGATAACCACATGACGTCATTGTTTCGGGCGGTGTTTCGATCAAAACAATTGACAAAACAGACCGCTGATACCTACCCTTCTGGGCTCTGTGGTCGTTTCCGAGAGAAGAGATTGATGGGCAGATGCAGATGACTGAAATTGGTCACGTCTTGAGCGGTCATTCACCTACCTCCTCCTCAATGTGACAATATAGTAATAAGCCTATACCAGATTTAGTTGGTAAGTGCTACTCTGCAACAGGCTCGCAACCAGAGGGGGGCTAGGGAAGGCCTGGCCCTTCCTAAATTTTTCATGTCCCCTCCAGACCTCAATACAAAATGCACAATTTAGATATTTGTAAGAGAATTTTTAATGACTTGGTTCCTCCTAACATATTCATGGCTCCCCCCCCCCCAAAGCTCTGTGGCTGGTTTCGAGCCTGCTCTGCGAGTGGTGTATCAACGGACGGACGTTAGAAGGGTGTAGTCAAAACGTTTTTAGAAATGAAGAGATCGGTCGAATTAAGAATTATATAGGCCTATGTTTTAGACTGAGTCTAGTGTTATGCAGGAACGCATTTGGCGCTAACTAAATTTTTTGTAAAGTATATTTTTATTCACGGTAAATTCATTGAGCGGAACAGGGTTCATAGCGAGTCACTTTTTTTAAAAAACTAAAATTTACTTTTTTTTCAAGTTGGTCACTAAAAGTTACTTTTTTGAGAGGTAAAGTTACTTTTTCGTGTGATTTATGTTTTACATTGGCAGTTTTCTAAGAAAAATATAAAAACAAATGGAAAAAAGGCAGAAACTTGTTACTCATTACTCTTCTGAAATTTTCAGTACTTGCTGCCACATGTGAAACAGTCAGCTTATTCTCACTTCAGCTTTTATTCTTTCTAAAGCACAGTGGACGGTTGGTGGATGCTTAAGCTCTCAAGGTGGAGTTGAGAACCCTTCTGTGTCTATTCTTTCTTCTATCATAATAATCTTTTAGTTTTCTCTTGTGATAGTTAACGCTCCGTTCAACGTTGTGTATGTTTGTGTAGTTCATCATATTCGTCTTATGTTATGCTTCTTGTATGTTCTTCTTAAGAGTAGGTAATGAATTTGAATATTTCACGTTTTTGAGAACTCTTAATGATAAGTTAAATATAATGTCGGAATGAAGAAATTCGGAAATAGGCCAGAACTGGTTCCACTTACTCAGAAGCTTTTTACATCTGCTAATTCTGCTAACTACAAAGCATACTTTGAAAACCTGAGAAAGGATGAAGATCAAAAAGAAGAAGTAAAGAAGAAACAAAACAACAAACAAAGAGAGAGGTGATGGAGAAATTGACAAAGGAAAAAAGGGTCATGATGAGATTTTGGTCACTTTTTCGTGTGCTTTTGGTAATTTTTTGGTCACTTTTCAACTATATACAAGAGGCCAGCCCACTATGAGCCCTGGGATTATTAAAATTAGGGTATATTAAAGAAGACAAAACAGAAAGATACAAAATATTTGTAAATTGGAAAACTGGATTACTGGAAAACAACTAAATCAATGAATAATTTTCTTATGAAAGATATTCAGAGCGAATAACGTAGCCAGGAAGGGACAGGAACGGAGATTAAGAGATAAAATAATATTACAACAATTAACGTTAACAACACGGTTAGAATATCAAAATGATTAAATTGCAACTATGTACAGTATTAATTATTAAACGAATGTGATTTCAGGATGGGACGAGGGAATTTTTCCCAATTAATATTTTGGGGAAAAATCACTCACTAAAACTTGCTGGGGGTGAATAAATTGAAATAATAGCAGAATTTTGAAAATAATTACAATAATTCGTATGAAATCAATTCACATTAAATTACTCGGTAAAATAGTGTAGGTTAATTTCTAATACAGTGAAACCTCTCTTAACGGGCATCTCTCAATAGTAGACATTTTCATAAGGGGACAAACTTTCTTATTCTTCCATGCCATAAATATGTGTGGTGTGGTGTGGTGTTATGAGAGAGAACCCTTCCTTTTAGGGACACCTCTCATTTACGGACAAATAATCGGTTCCACCGATGTCCGTTTTGAGAGGTTTCACTGTATTACTTAGTTTAATAATAATAATAATAATAATAATAATAATAATAATAATAATAATAATAATAATAATAATAATAATAATAATAATAATAATAATAATAATAATAAATGCCTAAATGTGTGAACTTACTTTATTGAACCTGCCACTGCGAAGAGCTGATATTATTATTATTATTATTAGTAGTAGTAGTAGTAGTAGTAGTAGTAGTATTGCAATAGTTGCGTAACAAAATATACTGTTTTCTTGTTTGAGTTTGTTTAAAAATTATATCACTATTCTGAGAGCACACCCCCCCTTTTATTTTGAACACCCCCCCCAGTAAAACTTTCTGGCGTACTTACTGCCTTAGACAGAGGAACTACTAGATATAACCTCCCTATCATATAGTATATTCTTCGTGGTTTTACTTAAGCCTGTCTTCAAACAGTTCCTCTGCTGACCTAAAGATAGTGCCACTGTCTCATTTATTTAAACATTGCGCCATCTTAAGGTCAGCAGACAAAGTACTTCAAGACACGGGTTATATCTGATAGTTCCTCTACTCAATGTTGTCAGATGGCGGGAAATTTCCCGCAAAATGGGAAATTCTTAGCATTGGTGGGAATGTGGGAAATGATGGTTGAAAATGGGAAATTCTGTCAACTTTTCTCTTTTTCATGTCGTCTCTTTCTAAGTCCTTGTCTTCATCTCTTTGTAGGCCTACATGAATTTGAAGCATCTTTGAAAGTCAAAATAACCAGTAGAGTAAGAGAGGTTTATAAACCGAACCAAATGGGACTGATTGTTAATCGCGCCAATATCCATTTTCTGCGAGAAGAAAGAAGGGAGGAACGGTTTATGGCCCTTTGCTTACTATATTTGTTATGGCCAGTCATTCACGGAATATTAGGGTGAAGTGAGGGGAAAGTAGCACAGTAGCACACACACACACACACACACAAACACAAATGTATATTTCTCTCTATACCAAATAAACTACAGATATAATAGATTTCTTCTCCCGCAGGAAAAAGATGTATTTTTGATTGTTCAGTTATTTGATTTTAATTTGAAATTATTAATCTAATGATTAAGTAATTAATCATTAATTATTAATATTTTATCTTGGCGGGAAATTTTGCAAGCGATCGGGAAATTTCAGGGCCTTGGACGAAAAGTCTGTTATTCTGAATCTGACACACTGCCTCTACCTATGGTAGTACGTACTGCGAAAATACTGGTAACCTGGGTTGAGCTCTACCGGAGAAATGTTCAAGGAAGGGGGGATTTCGTAAATCGAGGCATCACCCCTGCGCCACCTCCTGAAACCACTATTGTACATGACAATAATTAGAGAGTGCGTTCACTCTGGAAAGTCGATGTACTTTCCTGTCTGGAGAATCAGTAGCGTACGTAAAATTTCACCAAGGGAGAGAGGAATTCTAGCTCCCAAGTTCAGATTGCTTCAGGATTTTTGAATACATATACGTTAATGGTAAATATTTATTGTTTTAATATCTTGTTCAAGAAGATGGTTGGAACTTGGAAGCCCCTTGTGTACGCCACTGTGGAAAGTAATGAAAGCTTAAAAAAAATCAAAAGAGGCAATATATATTACAGGCAAAAATTTTCTTGTAGAACTTATATCTGGAGAATTACATATAGCGCAGTCAAACTCAAAGTATCACTTAACTCAGTATGATGTGCTTATTCTCCCCCCCCCCCAAAAAAAAAGAGCGACAACTTGATTTAGGGGCCGTTCAAAAAGTTTGTAGCCCCTGATCCAAAAATGCATCAAAAGATCCAAAACATTCCAATCATACATTTTCTTGCACGCCTTATATCTGGAGAACTACATATATATAGCCAAATTCAAACTATCACTTAACTCAGTATGAAGTGCTTATTCCGTAAAATTAAAATTCGATTTAGGGGCTGTTCAAAAATTTGGTGATCTCTGATCCAAAAACTAATTATTGGCAAAGATCATAATCTATTGATGCATTGTTTTGGATGATTCCTAAAATTCTTGGACAAGATCGCAATTTTTAATCCATTTTTTGAATCATTCCTAAAATTCTTGTTTTAAAAATAAAAAAGATTGGTCTAGACAAAGCATTTAAAAGAGCGTATTACTTTGGAATCCGATAAATTATCACCGAACAGCATTCGTGATATAATATGTTCTTTTCTGCTTAAAAGATGTAATTTATGCATTGAAAATATGCGGTGGATGTGAACACTTGATTTAGGTAACCTAACTTAATATTACAAAACAACTTGTAATAATCTCATGCATTGATCACATACGTTTCTGTTAAGTGACTTCTGGCTCACCCTGTATTTCGAATATTTCCCGTTGGTCGAGAAACGGACACTTTTACCAAAGCTCGGCTAGATATTCTTGTGTTTCAAAACCCTAGGTGAAACCCTGTGGTCGCCTAATATTCGTATTCATGGTTACTTGCATTTTTTTATTATTATTATTATTATTTTTTTTTAATGTCATTGTCAAACTACAGTGGATAGCATTTTGCGGCTGCATAAGCCACTGTCTATCGGCGTGCTTTTCTAATGAGAAAGTCAATAACTAGACAGAAATAGATGCATTACTAAAGTACTAACATCTGGCGACTTCAATAAAATATGCATTAACCCATTCCATCCATAAACCTCTGCTTGGATTAGTTTATTTCTGTTTTCTCCTGCAGAATAATAGAGAGAAATGATAAAGGAAATCCTAATACACATGGTACAAAGATAAGGTGATTTATATTCAAAGTTTTTAGCAAACATTAAATGAGTTTAGCATACAAGATATCTTGTATCTTATATGCTTATCAGTTATCTCTTTGGAAAATAACTGAAAGTTTATTGCCAGTTTTAAAAAGGGAGATGACGCAGACGAGAGTGTAGAGTCAAAAACCTCTAATATGATTCGAAATTGAGTGAATTTGTAAGGACAACCACATATTTACGGGTTCTTCAGTTTTCTTCCAGTATTTCTCATTCCGTCGATTTTTCCAGGAATAGTTTATCATCTGGAAATCAAGGAATAAGAAATAATCTATCATTTGAAATATTTTAACCTACAAGACATAATCATACAATATTAAACTAACCATACAATAGTAAAAATATTTCGATACATCTCCACCATCTTTGACAACACGTACGATAATTGTCGAGAGGGCATGATGGGTAATTGAGAGAGCGCTCTCCTCTGGTGCAAAAAAAGGTCTATACGCGTCCCAGGTTACGCAAGTTTATGTCTTTTCTTCTGGTTATGAACATAATGGATGGTAAATGCAAATGGAGAAAATGGTGAAATAAAGAGACTGAATGGAAAAGAATCCAGAGGAAATCCAGTTCACTATTGAGACTAGAAGTGTTTAAATCTGCAACTTCCGCGTAACGTTCGTAAGACCTAAAATATAAGCACTAGACCTAAATTTTAGGTTTGTGCCGTTTAGGTCTCGTGTCGTTTAGGTCTTATGTCGTCAAATGAGTTTTAGGTCTTATTCCGTTTAGGTTTTGTGCCGCCAAATGAGTTTTAGGTCTTGTACCGTTTAGATCTTGTGCTGCCAAATGATTTTTAGATCTTGTGCCGTTTAGATCTTGTTCCGTTTAGGACTTGTGCCGCCAAATGAGTTTTAGGTCTTGTACCGTTTAGATCTTGTGCTGCCAAATGATTTTTAGATCTTGTGCCGTTTAGATCTTGTTCCGTTTAGGACTTGTGCCGCCAAATGAGTTTTAGGTCTTGTACCGTTTAGATCTTGTGCTGCCAAATGATTTTTAGATCTTGTGCCGTTTAGATCTTGTACCGTTTCGGCCTTGTGCCGCCAAATGACTTTAAGTCTTATGCCGTTTAGGTCTTATGCCATTTTGGCCTTGTGCTGTTAAGGTCTTGTGTCGCGTCCCACAACTTCCGTGGAGTCAGAACATGTTCTTGGAATACATAATATATATTATATTGCCATTTCTTATCTTGCTTTTTCTCTGGTACTTGTAGACAGACAGAATCGAGACCCAAAACTGTAAGAAGACTTTTTAGGGTCTAGTAAAGCGGTCCTTACGTTCGCCTGAAGACACAGGCGTAACTAGAGGGGGCAAGGGGCAGTCTCCTCTAGAAAACTGTTGTCTCTGTTGTTTAGACACTGTTGGTCTAAAAGACAAGGTTCTTTCAATTCTCTTGAAGTAAGGGACTATCCCAGTAAAATATTCTAGTTCAGTGGCGGATTTAGAAGGTAAAAACTGGGGGGAGGGGAAGCCAGAACCCAGACTATGACACGTACATCATGAGCTTACGCAAACCATTTTAATTTGAAATTCGTTTACGCACTTCCTTAACAGGAACCAGGAATATCTAATATTTCAAAACTTTTCCAATAAAGAATAAAAGGCAACGCTTACTATAAAATTTTCAAAAAAATATATAAATAATACTTCAATTATTTTTGTCATTCGAAAATCTTGGGGGGGAGGGGCCTGCTCTCCGGCCCCGGACTAGATCCGTCACTTTTCTAGTTACGCCAATGTCTGAATATCATAATGGGAAACCTATGATAGGTTCGAGATCCAATGAAGAACATGGACATTTTTAACTGTTCTATAAATATATGTGTTTTCCAGTCCCTAAGAGGTGTTCAGGAAACAGAGATACGATAGGACCAGGTTGATCTTAAACAAAGAACGAAACAGTGTACCTCTGCATGCTCAGCTCTGAGTCCCTGGTTCAATTCCAAGTCACATGCGTTTATGGTGGACAGCATTGTGCCCATTGAATTTCCTGAGTTCTCCCGTTTCCTCCCACATACTCATTTCCATTCATCAATCATTGGTCTCCTTTAGCCTAAGCGACATGACCATGTGATATTAAATTAAAGATTTCCTTTTGTACGGAGATTCGTTTTTTCAGTGAAGTCTGTAACGAAAAATTGAAATCGTGAAATGCGACCTAGAGACAAAAAAGTATATAATCCTTATATCCTTTTTGCGAGGAACGACATAGCCATTCTTTTACTCAACATTAATACCTTATAATAAATCACCATTACTCACAATTTTGGTTGAACATGAATCGTCCCCCCCCCCATCGGAGTGCGCCGCCGCCCAACGACCAACCATACAGGTTCTGGTGACCTCATTTCGCACAACCGCTCTTGTTGCCATAGCAACCACAAGATCAACTCTTTTTTAGAGCCCTAGCAACATCTGCGTCGTTTTGAAATTTGCTGGAAACAGAATTTCCACGTAACCATCTCATCTTTATAGAAACGATGCTTTGACTGACCTTACAACTATTTTACCCAGAACATGCTAATTGGTCTATAGAAGACAGAAGGATTGTGGCTTCAAAGAGCTTCGAAATCAGAGAGAAAACTCATCAACTTGCTGTGTTTTCATGTGCCACCGTGGAGAAAATTTGCTCCTGAAACCCACTTTCCAGTAGAATGAAGTATGTATTGTAGGGATGCTTAGGGATGCCAAGCGTCAATGATGCACCCTCCCTCGACTCTCTTGCCACCCCATCCTCACAAAAGAAATACCTACTCTCAAAACTTTCTCAAAGGTTGTTCTACTTCCTGGTCTAATAACTAGTCACGTGTGTGCCTTTCGTGGGCGAGGTCACGGGTTCCATTCGGGGCAGGAGAACATTGCAATGGCTTGGGAGTCTCGTCTAATATAGCCTCGCTGCTGATCAAAGGTAACGAAAATCAACCCACCAATCCATCACTTCCTTAATGGTTATACTGTAATCTCCAATGGTAAGGAGATGCTGAGAACTGAAAGGGAAAGAAAAAGCCGGTTGCGTTGTACTCGTCAAATAGAGAAAGCGAGAGGTCAGATCTTCGCAATACTGCTTGGTTGGATTAGAATTTAGTGTTTCTTTCACCAGAGAGGCTATATGAGACGTGGACCTACAGCGTAACGTGGAATCCAAACCGCATAAGCTTCCACCCTGTATGGAATCTGGGTCTCCCGCGCCAAAGACGCGGAAGCTAAACTATATTGCCACGAGGGAGCACCTTCGCAATACTACTTCCTTAGTACATCTCTAAAATAATTCCTTATTTCTAACCCTGTTTTATTGCCTTTCACATTTCAAATTGTCACTTACTGGAGCGAAGTAATCGTTAGCGAGTAGAACTTTTCTTTTTTTTTCCGAAAAGTGCATTCCGGTTTTGTATTTCCTTCCAAACAACTTGCCTGATTGCAATCAATATTTGCATTGTAATCAGGTCCACTGGTAGCCAAGTTAAGAGAAAAGAGAATCTTGAGTAGCACATGCTACAGAGAAACCACTTCCCCCAAAGATGTAAAAAGGGTAAGCCGACTCCTGCGTATATGCAACCCTTTATGCATACACGTTTGTATATGTTGCATAACTTCTAGGAATTAGATGTGTAACAGGAGCTTTCGTAAGATTTTGCCATTTTTACGAAATAACAACGTAGCTTTTTCCATTTTGTAATTACGTCTTCTTTATACATGAGGTAAGCTAATTTTCATGTGATGAGTTTTGAGATACAAAGATGAAATAATTGATTTTAGTTGATATTTTCGTGTTGTGCAGAAACGATCTATTCACCCATTAGTGTCGATGTAAACATTCTCTTATCACTTTCCGTGTTGTCGCCACTATCGTCAGATGAATAATTTCTCAGGCAAAGTATGGTAAAACCTTATCGACGCAACTAACGCAAACAAATTGTTAACTTGCCGGCAATAAATAGTTTCTAATAACAACATTAAAAACCAAAATCATAAAAAAGGATGGAAAAAGAGTTTCAGAAGTGTAAAGCTTTTAAAGCTAATATTTGTTTGCGTTCTGAAAATGGGTATTCTACAGTATCATCGTAAAAACGGAATAATAACGAATACAAACATTAGTTTCTCCAACATATTTGCCTTTCTTTTTATAGAAGCGACATCTGTAAATGAAAACATTAACTATTTATGTCACGTGCAGACGCCATGTCAGTGTTATCAACTAGAATGGTGATGGGCGTTGTCTCGTTCAGTTAATTTGAGTTTCTTTCTTTTCCCGCCTTATTTTATTTTTAATTTGAGAGCTCTAAAATATAAACACACAGATGTGTATATGACTTCCTAAATTGAACATGACCTTGAATCCTTCCTACACGGATTTCCACGTATCTTCACAATAGTATGCACCACATGTGTTGCAATGACTTTTCTTTTCTTTTTTTTAGTTTTGCATCTGTATCATATACGCGTACTTGTGTAAGTTGAGATAATTCATGTTACGAGGAAGTTGTGTAGATAAGTTGGATTTAATTAAATACACATAGCTACATATGTAGTTTATCATTATTAAACCCATATGACAAGATTTACATACATTATAGGATTTATATATATGTACTATTCACGCTAAAATCACTTCAAATGCTCTCTAGTGGAATATTTATTAATATACAGGGTTGTTTAAAAAATAGTGCACTGATTTCGAACCCCTTTCGTAGTCCTCAAACTGACCATTTAAAAGAGTAGGCTTGTAAGTTTTGAATCAGCTCACTCACCCGAGCCGGCTCAAGCCGAAACAAACCGAACCGATGGCTCACCTGAGCCGAGTCGGTACCTCATCTCAACCGAGCCCGCTTGAGCTGTTTCCTCAGTTGAACCGAGCCGAGCCGGTTACCATCACTACCCGGGTTGAACTTCTGCTTCGGCTCAAAACTTCAACAGTGTAGGTCTCAGCCTTGGTGGTAAAAACTACAGTATATATTTATATTGGTGCTCACGACATTGAGACTGTCTTGTTATAAAATCCATTGTCGTTTTCTTAATCGAGACGAGACGAGATGTGACCAGTGTCCCATCTCGTGAGCAACACTAAAAATATTGCACATTACTGCTTACATTTCTCATAGCTTTCGTTTTCCAGTCTAATCATGTCATAATACAAAAACGAGTTAAAACGAGCTAAACGAGCGAGCCATTTATCAAACTCGACTCGACTCGAAACTTGGCCTCAAAACAGTGACTCGGCTCGGAACTCGACTCGAGAAAATTACCTTTGACTCGACTCGAATTCGCTTCGAGCTTCGAGTCGAGTCGAGTTTTAGCTCGAGTTGTGCCCATCCCTAGATTTAACTAGGACAACAGAAACAATATAACAAAAATGCAAATTGAACGACAAAGCAAAACATTTTCTTGATAAAGTTTCTTTCAACTGTAGGTATATAGTTCTGTAGGTACTACCAGAAGCTTGTATTTCTTGAGCATTATATTCGTTGAATATTTAATTGTAAGTAAATTGGGTTTTACCTTTACATCCTTTTTTCCAGTTTTTAGGTCCTTTTTTAAAGATATTTTAGGTCTTTTTATAGGTCCTTTTTTGGCAATTTTTAGGTCTTCAACTTCCGAGCCCTAGTTATCACAGTTTTGATATGAAAACTAATCTTGTCTTCATGACAAACAAGTTCCTTATCATGGAAGGTGGAAACATTTTTTTTTTTTTTTAATTTTAATAGACGTAGAAGGAAAATCAAGAAATAAAGGCAAAAGAGTTAGTTGCACTGAAACTACAAACTGATATATTGAGATTGAAGCTCGATATCGAATTATATAAAAAGGATTACCAACTTTCCTCTGCACATGTTTGCTTTATCTTCATAATAGATTATTATTTAAAGGAAAACAACAAACACGAGATTGTATTTGTAGTATTTAGGCCTTTCTGATTGTGAGTGCTCTTTCCCTCCCCTTTGTTGTTCATGATGGGCTAGCATACTTAAGGGTCTTCACTACAGTGAAAATAAACTACCACTAATTTTAGAGTTTTTCTGCAATATCTTCAAAACAAATAAAAATATTCGAAAAGTAGAGACGTAGTGAACTAGATGATACGATTTTGTATGCGGTATCTTTACCACAATTCACCTATCTGCTTTTAGTATGCCGCTATTTACAGAACCTGCAAAAAATAATAAATCTATCTACAGTTGCAAATCGAAAGCAGATAGAGGAGTTGTGATAATGGTATCACATGCAAAATCGTATTGTCTAGTTCACTACGTTTTTGCTTTTCGAATATTTTTATTTATTTTGAAGATATTACAGAAAAAACTAAATTGGCGGTAGTTTAATTTCGCTGTAGTGAAGACCTTTAAACTCGTGGCATCTCAGATTTGTTCTTTCTGGAGAAAGAAGAGGAGGCAAATGATGTCATTGCACAGGGCAGCAAATTGCCTAGGGCCGGTCCTGTTTAAAGGCAACTGACGTATAATAACCGCGATCAACGCAGCTGACCGTGAAATACTGCAACGCATTTGGAAGGAATTTTCATATCACTCTGTTTCCACGTTTCAACTGGTGGAATTGGGTAATCGTTTTGCGCCGGATAGAATGGTAATAAATATTGTTTCTGTGGCAATGAATCTTAATATTTCTCAACGCATAGAGTCAGATAGTTTATTATAGTTTTCTGCGAAACTTCGTACTTAACAATCACATTAGTGTCGACAGGAAGAGGAAATTTCTCAAAATTTACTTGTAGAGTTTATTAACACATGATGCGAGATATGAACATTAGAAGAGAAGGAGGAAGCTAGACTCGAAGCACCGTGGGCTCAGTGGTAAAGCACTCATCTCTGGTGCCTAGTGCAAGGGGCTTAAGGTTGGTTTAAAGAGACAAGTTTCGCCGATAGATGTCACTACAGTCCGTATTTCTCTCTCTCTTATGTTATTTACCTTTCACGAAAATTCACGATTTCTCTTACAAATTTCAAGCTATAGACTTCAAATTAAAAAAAAGGAACTTCATAACCTATCGAAGGCAACAATCGGTGACGATTTTTTATTTAGAATTTTCTTCATTGTTGAAACAGTATATTGTTAAAGATATGGATATTCAGTTTCAACAATAAATCCATTTCAACAATGAAGAAAATACTAAATAAAAAATTGTCACGGATTGTTGCCTTCGATTGGTTATGAAGTTTCTTCTCTGAACATTTGAAGTCGGTAGCTTGAAATATGTAAGAGGAATCGCAATTTTTTGTGAAAGATAAAAAATACATGAGGGAGATATGAAGACTGTAGTGACACCTATTGGCAAAACTTGTCCCTCTAAACCAACCTTAAGAGGCCCCATCACGGCGAAATTAAAACTCCGCTAATTTAACAGTAATTATGTGATACCTTCAAATAGATAAAAGATAATCAAAATGGGGAACAAGAGCCCCGTAGACAATATTATTTTACATAAGTTACTGTTATCACGACTCACTTATCTGCTTTCGATTTCCAGCCATTTAGAAAATCGGCATTTATTTTCGCGTTTCTAAATGGCTGAAAACGGAAAACTACTAGGTGACTCGTGATAACGGTACCTCATGCAAAATAATATTGTCTAGGGCGCTCTTGTTCCACATTTCGATAATCTTTTATCTATTTGAGGATATCATATAGTTACTGTAAAATTAACGGTATTTTAATTTCGTAGTGATTAGGCCTCTTATGAAGAAGAGAATGAAGATCACTGGATATTTACTCTGATATGAAGGCATCGTATACAAAGTATCTTCGGATACAAAATCCTAGGCAAGAAGCAGAAAGAGTAACCAAAAATATCCTATAGAAAAGGCGTAGTTGGACAAGTAGGGAGAGGTGCCTATGAGACAAGGATTGATGCTGTCTTGTCTCGAAAATTGTATGAGACAAGGATTGATGCTGTCTTGTCTCGAAAATTGTATGAGACAAGGATTGATGCTATCTTATCTCGAAAATTGTATGAGACAAGGATTGATGCTGTCTTGTCTCGAAAATTGTATGAGACAAGGATTGATGCTGTCTTGTCTCGAAAATTGTATGAGACAAGGATTGATGCTGTCTTATCTCGAAAATTGTATGAGACAAGGATTGATGCTGTCTTGTCTCGAAAATTGTATGAGACAAGGATTGGTGCTGTCTTGCCTCGAAAATTGTATGAGACAAGGATTGATGCTGTCTTGTCTCGAAAATTGTATCTATTTTCTCTTATTTCGTCTCACGAGCAACCCTCGAACTGGGATATAATGTATATGCTAATATCAAAAGGACGACAAAGGATAGGAAATTACGATTGTAGCTACAAACCTTTAAGAATTACAAATAAATGTGTATTGAATTCCCAATCATCATTGTAAAGCAACTGGGGTGAATCAACAGGTCGGAAAATCAAGTGTAGAAAGCAGAGATGGGGTGGGTCAATGAAAACTTCACCCATGACCCACTCACCTATCACCCACTGTGACCCAAGACCCATCATGACTCAACACTCATCTTGACCCAGTCTGAGCCAGTTTACACTTGCAATTAAATAAGGCTGTGAAATTATCACTAATCGGAGTTTGAATTTCTACAGTCAATCGCTCAAGCACCGCTTTGTTATAATATCGGTGGTTCTGACCTTTACGATATAAAATAGTAAAGTGTTTGTCATGGGTCATATTACGATGAATTTCAATTTAGTTATCATGTATAATTATTTCCTTGTTGAATTAAAGAAACGTTTCAGTGCAAAATAGGATGAAATTTGAAAGTCTCAAATCAAGGTAAAGTAGGCGAACATAAAGAAAGCAAGAAAACAAAATTCAACTGTTTCGAAAGCCAAGTAGTAAGTCCTATTGCTACTATTACATTTAGAAATATTAATATCTAAAAGTCCCTAAACTTCTTTTTTCACTTAGACATACTCATCTCAGGTAAGTAAATAGAAACAAATGAAAAAAGTAGAAAATTGGAGGTCTTGAAAGTAAAACGTAGACAAAATCATGAATGTTGAGAAGACGCTGTCTACAATGGAATGAGCAGAGTGGGTCATAGTGGGTGGTGGGTCGCAGCAGGTCATATCCTGTTGACCCACGACATGCTTACAAATCTTGACCCACTCCATCTCTGCTAGAAAGCAGCAAATAACATTTCTCTCTGCACCTTGCGATGGGATCTGATGTTCTTACTATACACATCGCGCAATGAAAGCCCGACTAGCTGGCTAAACCTTAAAAAAAAAAAAAAACTCAAATTTTATTTGAAATCACTTTTAACAGGAGTTTCTGTCATTTTCCAACTGAGAAATAATATTGACAATGCTCTCAATAACTGATCTCTTTTAACGTTACTGTCTGTTTGTTGTAACGGTTTTCATTGATCTTTCTGAAGACACCTAAGTTCGGAGCTTCGTTTGGCACGCAATTTCTAATCTTCAACCAGTGGATTTTTTCGTGTTTGAGGTGTCTTCATCCGACAAGCTAGTCATCAACACGATCAACAAGTTGCAGACCGCATCTGGCGCCGCGATGACTCTATGGTCGACAGGGAAGAATATAGAAAACGAATGAGGAGATGAAACGAAGAGAGAATTCTTTGATTAAGAGGGCAAAAGTGTAATAAATTCTCCGTCGCACCCACACCCACATAAATTCATACAAAGAAACTCAATTCGGGAATGAACATGGAAAGTGAAAAATTAAAAAGATGTTTTGCGCTGTATAATTGCAGAGATCTAACATAAAATCAAAACAATTTATTTCGTCCTTTTTTTCTTGTTTTAGAAGGCACTTCCTTCACAATATACGTATACTGACATAGCTACACCCAATTACCTTGAGTGGCCAAATTAGTGTTGTCAACGGCTCGAGCGGGTCTGCTCACGGCTTAGTTATCACTGAGCTGAACCGAAAAGTGAGTCGAGCCAACAGCTCACCCAACCGAGCCGGCTCGAGCCAATAGTTCACCTAAGCCGAGCTGAACCGAGCCGATAGCTCACCTGAGTCGAGCCGGCTCGAGCTGATCGCTCACCTGATCCGAGCCCAACCGAGCCAATGGCTCATTCCAATCGAGCTGGTTCGAGTTGATGGCTCAGTTGAACCGAGTCGAGCCGGAGTTCGAGCTGAGCCAGTGGCTCAGAGCTCGAGCCGAGCCGGTTGATATCACTAGGCCGAATTGGAAATAAATTACTACTAGTATCCTAAAACTGCTAAACAAATATGGGCTACCGCACTAAATCTTCTCGCTTTGATTTTTAAAATTAAATCATGTCACGCTGCAAAGGTGTTACCGAATTGTACAGACAAACTTGATTCCTTACATCAAAATAAGAAAAAAAGAAAGCATGTAGATAATGGGGAAGACTGCATATGTTGAGAGCTAGGACCACCCAAAAAAGTACATAATTTAGAATGGTTGAAAGACACGACAATGAATTCTCCACACTACTTTAGCGCTTGGTCGGACCAGAATCCCATTGAGCGTTTCTGAGACTCATCGAAAAGGTTGCTGCTCCCTTTGCAAGATGTATACAAATCGACAGAATGGATAGGTTAAGCCTGACGTATTTCCGTCACTATTTGCTGTTCATTTGCTTCCGCTGGGTTCCAAAGTTGTGAGCTGCATATGGAACTTAAAATGGTTTTGTTTGGCATTAGAATTGCAATTTTCGTTTGTTTCTCTCAAAGAGGGAATTTTTTAAAGAACATATACGTAGACCAGGGATAAGTAAGGGAGGGAATCATATTTATATGAAAATAATGGGAAGCACACGCCGACCTATGCTTTCGTTACCTATCGTTTCATTTAGATTGAGAGCGGAAATGACAAAATTACTTAAGTATCTTCACTACAGCGAAATTAAACTGCCGCTAATTTTAGAGTTTTTCTGTAATATCTTCAAATCAAATAAAAAATATTCGAAAAGCAGAAACGTAGTGAACTAGACAATACGATTTTGCATGTGATACCGTTATCACAACTCATCTATCTGCTTTCGATTTGCAACTGTAGATAGATTTAGCGTTTTTTAGCGGCATATCAAAAGCAGATAGGTGAATTGTGGTAAAAGTATCACATGCAAAAGCGTATTATCTAGTTCACTACGTTTCTGTTTTTCGAATATTTTTATTTGTTTTGAAGATATTACAGAAAAACTCTAAAATTAGCGATAGTTTAACTTCGCTGTAGTAAAGACCCTTAACTAACCCATTGCTGCAGCTGGCAAACATTAGGTTTAAACATGGAGGATGTACTTACACCATTTTGTGGCAAAATTGTGGATGTCTGAAAAGATTAATCAACGCGTTATTAGGTTGGAAATCCTAATACAATCCAAAGATCGTTCGTTCGTTCAATTTGTTGCAGGTAATTCATATTTATTTTAGAAGTTTACCCTTATTTTACCTGAGAAACGTTACATTTTGTGCACAGTGTCTCAATGGTAGAGAGTCCCTGGTTCGATACCAGGTAATCTAAGTAGGGATATTTCTCCCATATTTTCATTCCACAATTCTATACCAATGATTGATTTTCATTGATCATCAGCCTCCTTTCATTGATCTAAATTGATAGTGGTGGGACGTTAAACCTGCAATTTTGCTTGTTACATTTCGTTCCACTACAGAATATATTCTTTTTTCTTTAATATGTAAACAAATGGTCTACGGAAGTAATTTTACTCCTACTACTCAGGACACGACCCGCTCGGGAGAGTAATGCTCCCGGAAGTACGTTTCTTTTTGGCGCCCTACTCTAGCCAGCTGTTTTACGCGCTATCCTAGCCAGTTGTTTTAAGTTGGTCACAAAATTTATATTATGGAGTACAAGGGGAACAAAACGAGCCCTGCGGGTCTTCTAACCCGTTCCTACTACTTATCAGCACAAAAGTAAGTAAATCACTTTTTTGAGTATTATTTTCATATTATTTTAATTTAAAAAGTGTTATAAAAATGTTTAAAAAAAACTTTCCTCGGGCCGGGTTTGAACTCACACCAAAAAAGATTTTGCCAACTAGCATATAGCGCTAGCTCACTCGGCCACCAAGACCGACAGCGGCAACTCCTGATTTGTTATTTTAATGGAATGTGGCAAGAAATGAATAACGCCAACCAATCAGAACTGTGTTTTTCGTTCCTACTTCCGGGAGCATTACTCTCCTGAGCTAGACCTCTCAGGACAGCATTGTTCTTCCACCTCAACATTCGGTGGATCTGTAAAGAAATCAATGAAAACTTGTTCAAGTATAGCATAAATCTTTCCTTTTTTCTTTCTTTTTTTTTCAGGGAAAAAGGTCATAGATCAGAGTGAGTCTCTGTGGATTGCAGACCGCAGTGGGTTATTGAGTCATACGTTACATTTTCATTGGTCCATGCCGTCACCGTTATTTACTTTACTGTTGAAATAAACGTGCGTATAACCCTATGCTCGTACAATGTGGGAATCTTTTGAATCGGTGATTGCAAAAACCACACTAAATAATAATAATAATAATGCAATAAATACTGATTCATTGCGAAAATAAGCTTGTCTAGTATTGATAACTAATGTACGAAGAAATTACATTATTCGTTGCTTTAGCCAGATAAATATACACGTCCGTAAAAACAAATGCTGTGTGTAGAAAGAAAGTTAAACAGTTTCATTGTTCCGTAAAATTAAAAAAAAAAAATGCTCTTGGGCACTCAATGATTCAAATAACTTACTATTAAATTACGATCTTTGTGCTATAACATGCAGCAGCGTTAAATCAAGAGTTGCGAGAATTCAAAGAAACACACCCATTGCTAAAGGACACCGTACAAGAAGCATTGCATTTCCTATTCCTCGTCTGTCCAATTTGAGTGAGTTTTGGATATGTTAGCTGAGGACCCCCTGGTCAATTGTTTATATGGGACCAACTCCCAATGATCAACTTGTGACCTCCAGAGGTCACCAAAGGTCACACCGTACAAACAGCATTGCATTTCCTCGTCTGTCCTATTTGGGAGATTTTTGGATATGTTGTAGCTGAGGACCTCCCGGGAAATTATTTATATGGGGCCAACTCCCTATGACCAACCGTGCCCTCCAGAGGTCACAAAAGGTTATACTGGTTCAAACTTGGCATACAAAAAATAGTTGCGTGTTATACTGGACTACGACAAATGAGGACAGTCCACGTAACGGTGTGACTTTTCGCCACCTCTGGAGATCACAGAGTTGGTCATAGAGAGTTGGCCCCATATAAACAATTGACCGGGGAGTCAATCATCCAAATCGGACAGATGAGGAAATGCAATGCTTTTTGTACGGTTAATTTATGCAATAACACTAGCATTCGGAATCTCACTTTTATTATTTATTTATTTATTAAATAAATGGTATGGAACGACGACTCATCTTCACAAGTATATAATAAACTAGCATTCGGCTAACTGGTGACTTCACCCCCAAACCCGGCGGGAGCTCATGTGGTTCGGATTCCACGTTAATCAGTAGGTCCACGTCTCATATAGCCTCGCTGCTGAAAGGGACGCTAAACTAAAAATCAACTCAACTCATTCACCCCCAAACCTCCATTTTTGCTCAGTCTACAGCCTCGCACCTCATATTTCAGCCTTTTCTTCTGTTGATACGTTTATCGTATAATTTTTTGCGAACAATGTAAACCATTCCGCCCCTTAGAATGCGCATTTCAGACGAAGTAAAATGATAAAAACTAATATCGTCTCAAGTGCTGTATTGAAAAATACATTTCAATACAATGGTTCATCCGTTTCTGTGGGTGCGGCGCTGGTCCTTGGTTTTTCTGTAATATCTTCAAAACAAATAAAAAATATTAGAAAAGCGGAAACGTAGTGAACTAGACAATACGATTTTGCATGTGATACCTTTACCACAATTTACCTATCTGCTTTTGGTATGCCGCTATTTACAGAACCCGCAAAAAATGCTAAATCTATCTACAGTTGCAAATCGAAAGCAGATAGGTAAGTTGTTATAACGGTGTCACATGCAAAATGGCATTGTCTAGTTCACTACGTTTCTACCTTTCGAATATTTTTATTTGTTTTGAAGATATTACAGAAAAACTCTAAAATTAGCGGTAGTTTAATTTCGCTGTAGTGAAGACCCTTAATAGAACTTTCAGTGCTTACTTAGTCGTTAGAAATTGGGGATAACAAAAGTGATGTGTTCTTTACCACTTACCTCAACTACATAACTAAAAGACTACGGCTTCCCTTTTCTTCGAACGACCTAATGCCAAGGATTCCATATTATATCGTCTATCAATGCATTCTCAAGATCTTTCTTTTTTAAATATGATATATTACAGTACCTTCGTTCATATTCCTTACAATGTAATATAATCCCAATATTCTAGCCAGTTTTTTCCTTTTTAATTACGTACTTCTTTAAATACATTCTTCTGTCCTTTAACTCAGTGCTGTGCAATATCTCAACGCATCGTTCAATCGATCAATATTTTCAAATACTAAAATAATGATATAAAATATTACCGATTGATATTTGGAATTTCAATATTTTAAGATAATTCAACATTTTACGATATTTTGATATATGATATTTTTCAATATTTCGATTTTTGATAATCTACATTTTTCGATACCCAAATCCAGATATCGCACACCCCTACTGACCATTGCTAATGATTCCTAATGGTTTAATTTTATACATTCTTTTCCATACTCACATTTCTTTGGATTGTATTTTTTCAACGCTTCGAAGTAGCAAGGAAGCTTTCGGCAAGTTGGCTTTTGGCTTTCTACGCTTGCACTTGAAACGCTTGCTTTCATACAATCTGCCTTTTGTTGTACTTGCAAGCAATACTTTAGATCCTTCGTAGAGCGTCATAGCATCACTGGTCGTTCATTGGCTATTGACTTGCCTCCAACGTAAAACGCCTTGCATCAAGCGGAACACTGAATACAAGGTTGCCCCCATGCAACTTCGTTACTGGAATCCAGCTTGCGACATGCTTGCACGCTTTCCAAGCAAGCTGGATGCAAGCTTGCTGATTTCCAATGCAAGCTTCTATCAAGCGGTTTGCAAGTTGTCTCTGCTGCTAGGGTTATTTCATAGTGTATATCTTTCTGCCTCGTATAGCACAACAAATATATACGAAATACAGTATCTGCAAAGCCTTTGAGAAAATTATTACTTGGTGTGAAGTGTGTACGTAAAAAGTATTACATCACAGCACTGGGTGTAACAGCATTCATATTAATATGGATACGTCATTAATCTTCCTTGTATGGTAACCAAGGATAAAATATGAACATAAGAAACAACAATACCTTATATACACAAGATACGATCAATAAAATGGATCTCGGAAGCTTCATAGAGGTTTACGTAAAGAAATATGCCATAAAAGTTGTAGAGTTAATAAATGTCTCTACATAAAAAAAATACATCTGTTGTAAGACGGATAGTTCTTAATTACTAGTGTAACTTCTAACCAAATTATACTGTGGGAGAAACGTCTTTCGTATTGATCTTTCTCTGACAACGAAGCAAACTAGCCAACTACGAACCCATATGATGATGGAACGATAAAATAATTTATCATACTAGTCAAAAACTGCTCACATAAACATAACTGGAGCCTCCTATCAGGCTATTTTGTCGGAAATCTCTCTCTCTCTGTCTCTAAGAAGTTCTGAGTGACTGACTTATCAACGTCTGGATCAAACTGCTTAAGTCAGAAACCTAAAATTTGGACAGTACGATTTGTTACGTAAGGTACCACTAAGGAGTGATTTTTGAGAATTCAATGTGGAAAGGGGAGAATGGGAGTTGCAAGTATTATATGAGATATCCATATCCCGGAGTTCTGTTTTATTGAATTTCTTCAAATAATTTTAAAATGAAATGAAATGAAATCTTTGAGTTTTGCGTCCCGGGCCATGTTTATGCCGGTTAGGCTAAAGGAGATGGTGATGATGAGTAATGAATGAAATGGTGGAATAAAGAAAGTGGAAGGAAACGGGAGAACCCCAAGGAAACCCACGCACATCGTGTGTGTCCACCACAAGGTTCACTTGCCAGGGGCTGGGTCCCGGGACCCGGGACCCCAAGCACCAGAGGTGAACGCTCTACCACTGAGCCACCGCGGCCCCTCAAAAATAATTTAAAGTTTTAAATTATTTATTTATTATAATATGGTTTAATGGCTTGTTGTTGTCAACGAAAATAGAGTTATGTTTAAACGAGTTTTATTTTTTAAATAGGCACGAACCTGTATTTGTGTTGTGTCTGTAATAACTGTGTGTGCATTTAACTATTTAAGTGTTAAGTGTGTTTTTTGCACATTATATATAATTTGAGAACCTTAGATAATGAAGGAGTAGAGTCAAGAGTAAGAAGTTGATTATAGAATCTAAATCATTACCAGTCAGGGAATACCCGTATGGGCTAATAAATTAGAGATATTAAATTTGGTATTTGAACCCAAAAGGGGGGAATGATGGGTTCCCATAATGTGGTAATCCTTAGATTTAAATAAATGAAATTTTGTACTGATTGTTTTTATTTCAAATAATAAGGATTAGGATTATTAATTAGTTTTTTGGGCTTTCGGCATCTATGGCCATGTTAGCCCGTCACTACGATTAGGATTAGGAATTAGATTTATGGGCTTTCAGCATCTATGGCCATGTTAGCCCGCCACTAGGATTAGGATTAGGAATTAGATTTATGGGCTTTCAGCATCTAAGGCCATGTTAGCCCGCTACTAGGATTAGGATTAGGAATTAGATTTATGGGCTTTTGGCATATATGGCCATGTTAGCCCGTCACTAGGATTAGGATTTAAATTTTTGGGCTTTCGGCATCTATGGCCATGTTAGCCCGTCACTAGAATTAGGATTAGGAATTAGATTTCTGGACTTTCGGCATCTATGGCCATGTTAGCCCGTCACTAGGATTAGGATTAGGAATTAGATTTATGGGCTTTTGGCATATATGGCCATGTTAGCCCGTCACTAGGATTAGGATTTAAATTTTTGGGCTTTCGGCATCTATGGCCATGTTAGCCCGTCACTAGAATTAGGATTAGGAATTAGATTTATGGACTTTCGGCATCTATGGCCATGTTAGCCCGTCACTAGGATTAGGTTTAGGAATTAGATTTATGGGCTTTCGGCATTTATGGCCATGTTAGCCCATCACTAGGATTAGGATTAGGAATTAGATTTATGGGCTTTCGGCATCTATGGCCATATTAGCCCGTCACTAGAATTAGGATTAGGAATTAGATTTCTGGGCTTTCAGCATCTATGGCCATATTAGCCCGTCACCAGGATTAGAATTAGGAAATAGATTTCTGGGCTTTCGGCATCTATGGCCTTGTTAGCCCGTCACTAGGATTAGGATTAGGAATTAGATTTCTGGGCTTTCGACATCTGCGGCCAGGTTAAGTCTTCACGTATGAGGGTTGACGTCCCTCGGCGATCGCACTATCCACGGAAAGGAAAGCAAGTAAGCGGATTGTAACTTGTATGTTAGGTACCATCCCGGCATATGCTTGGTGTGAATGAGGAAAATTCACGCAAACCTCACTCAAGATGACTGGACTGAAAAAAAGCTTTTACAGTTTTTCCACCGAGTGTACTCCAAATAATTCAAGACGGTTACAGGCTACTTGATATACATTCGCCCTTGTAGAAAAAAAGGGAAGATACTTCACTAAATTGCCCATATGAGGGGTTCGAATTTCGTGTTCGAGTTCAGAGGAAAGACGCTATTTGTTAGTAACCAACCGTATATTGGTCATTCGAAATTAGAGCCTAGTTTCAGATTTATCTTGACGATTGTGTATTTAAATGGACTATAAAATAACATAAACAGTGGTATAGAAATTAGCTTTTCTTAATTTTCTCGAAAATTACGAATTTACTCTTACGTATCTCGTTTTGTCCAGTTTCATTTTGGGCATAAAGGGCTAAATTTGGACTTAAATAACATCAGTGTCACTGTCCGTCTCAGCGACTTCGAAAACTATGGATTCGATGTTAATATTGAGTATTTTCAATTATTTTTCAATATCTCTCCTTCCCTTATGTTGTACCGTCAAAGTAAAATGATGAAAACCATCCCAGTCCCGAACCTCATCTATGTTGAAAATTTGATCAAGTTCGGGCCGGTAGTTCAAGAATTATTAAGTAACATACACAGTGACTTTCATTTATATATATAATGAAACAAAAAAATTAAAATTAAAGTTTGAATCATAATTTCCGGCTATATTTCATGAACCATACTGTGTATTGTCGTAATGAAAAGCTTTATCACGATATACACCGGTGTACTTCACTCTTAGTTTCATATTAATAAGTGGCGTGGTTATCACACAGCATCATACTTTAATTTTATAAAAAAATATTTTTGTCGATTTTCTCGAAAACTACGCATGAGAATGTAGACCGACGCATACGAAAGTGAAATGAAATATTTCTGTTTAACATCCCACGATTATGCCCTTTAGACTAAGAGAGACAGATGATTACGGCAAGACAGTGGTGATGGAAGACTTGGTGGAATGAGAAAGAGGGAGGAAAAGAGTGTACCCCGAGAAGAGTCACGGTGATGTCCACCACAAACTTACTTGATCGGGGATCGAACTAGGACCCCTAAGCACCAGAACTAAGTGCGCTATCACTGATCCAGTGTGCCTCCCTCTCACGCATATCTTTTTTTTTTTTTTTTAGCTCGATAAGATATACCGATTGGAATACGTTTCTGTTTTGGGCATTTAAAAAAAAAAATTCGTTAACCGCACAATTAACGATAGTAAAACGCGCACTTGTTCTATTCATCTGTTTTATTTGCTTCCTTGTAAATTCGAAAGAACCGTTGCCCCCGTCTTCATAGATGGATCCATGGATCTGTCCCTCCCCCAGCATTACAGGCACCAGTGCTGCAAAAGCACCGTCATCCCTCCCCCAGGAGTCCGTTATGGATCCGCCTCTGCTAGTATTTAAAATAAGAAATGTTTAATCTTTTAAGACACTATTTTTTTTTTTTTTTTTTTTTTTTGGCATTCATAGTGCACAGAGCTATAAAGTGCACGTAGTAAGGCACGAGAAAAAGCATAAAAACTAAAAATTATTACCAGTAAAAAATGATATTGACTTCTGTACGAAAATATACGTGCTCTGACGTTAAATACAAATTTCTTCTACTTCTCTCACGATGGTACTTTCATTCGGCGGAAAATATGAGCTGATAGCCCACAATGGACAACGTAAATAGGAAATGGAAAAGTACAAGGGCACAGTTTATCACCTGTAACAGTCTCTAAGTGAAAATGCCTTTCTTGCCTCACGTCCAGTTGTGTGTTCCTTTTTCAATATTACGACTATTTTGCCTCCTCTTTTCTTTCTCTCTTGCGTTTATTTACATTTCTCAAGGATCTGGCTTCTTGGCACTATACGAAGTCGGAGTGACTTATACTGGAATTAATTTGCACTAGCAAAAGACTATCATCATGACGGCTCCATAACTACCTAGTTTTTGCAAACGTGGTATTCACTGGCGGATCTAGAAGGTAAAACTGAAGGGGAGGAGCAGCGAGAACCCAGGTTATGATAGATATATCATGAGTTTAGTATAGTCTTTCAAAACTATATAAATACTAGCTAAAATTGTTTTTGTTCCTTAAAAAACTGGGAAGGCTAGGCACTCCCGGCCCCAAGCTATATCCGCCACTGATGGTATTCTTTATATTTAAGGTTAAAGCTACATTTGGTAAAGAGGCTAGAAGGCTCAAACGCTTAGAATTAACTTTTACTTTATCAGGCTCACGTTAGTCGGCCTTATAAAATCGTAATGTTTGTTAGGTACACCACACGATAACTCTCGAACGAAAACGATTTTTAATTTCTATTTCTTCTTCTTCTTCTTCTTCTTCTTTTTATTATTATTACTATTATTATTATTATTATTATTATTATTATTATTATTATTATTATTATTATTATTATTATTATTATTATTATTATTATTATTATTATTCAAAAGACGGCTAGAGCGATTACCTTGGAGTCAATCCGTTAAATCTTCACGGATAATGACGACTTAACATTACCTATCCATATCTAGTTTATAATGGTATTCCCTAACTTCTATGCAACCTGCACGGTAGTAAAGTGGTGTTGGTTGCCTATAATGCAAGGATGCAGCTTTCTTACTCTCTTGGCTGAGTCCGTTAATGGATTATGTGTTAAATCTTCACGGATAATGATGGCATTAACACTACTTATCCATATCTAGTTTAAAATCTTATATCCCCTGCATTCTATGCAACCTGCAGAGTAGTTAAGAGATTATTGTTGCCTATAATGCAAGGATATATAGTTTTATTTCACTATCTCGGCCGAGTTCGTTAATGGACTCAATGCGTTAAATTTAAACAGATAATGATGACGTTAATATATCTGTTCATATCTAGTTTAAAATTGACATCCCCTACCTTCTATGCAACCTACACAGTAGTAAAGAGGTGTTGGTTGTCTATAATGCAAGGATATATACAGCTTCTTACTCAATTATCTCGGCTGATTTTGTTAATGGAGACTATCCGTTAAATCTATCCGTTAAATCTTCACCGGTAACACTAAATCGACCCCCCCCCCCCCAAAGAAAAATGTTTCACGCTATCTCTTATACTTTTTGCTTGTTGTAGGTCAACATTGAAACCGGAAGTTCTAGTGAATTTATATCGCTTCCAGTTTTAGTAGAAGAGTTAAAGATGGAGATGAAATGTACTCTTAGGACGCTTAATTTATTGCAGAAAACGGCATTTCGCTATCTATTATCGTTTTTGCTACTCCAGTTTGAATTACACCTTCATCAACGAATTAGTTTTCCTAACGTTTGACCCCTCTACATGCTGGCGAAAATTGATGATGATCCATCAAGTAAAAGATTATTTTGTCTTTTCACTGGGAGGACAGACGGACAGACAGTATATGTACACTCATGTTCAAAATTATTGTCGCATGTCTATAAATATGTTGTTGCACGAATATAATTTGATAACGAATTTGTCCGGTATTTCTTATAATGTTAGTATCTGTATAATCGGCAAAGACATGTATGTGGAAAATTTCATGTCAAAGGAGCAGTAAATAAGAATAATAAAACGAAAATTAAACTTTCTTGTCCATTTAGCAACATTTTGTTTTACTCATTCTAATTTTCGTACTTATAATTCTTTTCCTATGAAATTTACCACAAATATACATTTCCCGATTATACACATAGTGTCAGTATCAAAAGTACCCTGCAAAATCATTATCAAATTATATTCTTACAAGAAGACAGTTATAGATATGCGACAATCATTTTGGACATGAGTGTACATAAAGGAGTTTTGCAGGTAAAAATGGACAGATTAGTGGAAATAAAGCAAGAGTTTCTACCACGAAAAACACTGCAATAGCCAAAATTTCTTAGTAAAGTGTTTTGTGTTCACCGTATGAGGAAGAACAACCCTTTCCCAATTGGTACATAACAAGATGAGGGCACTGCTGAAAGGCAAAATCTGGCAACTCTGGTCTTAGCTGTAAATATAAAACCAAATGTGAGATCATTCGAAACTTATGCAGAGTATGTCTTGCGTTTATTATACGAGACAGAAAGCTTGTACAGGAATGGGTAAGAAAATTTTAGCCACAAGCTTTGCTCCGAGCGCATGTTAAAACAAAAAGCGAACCTGTTTATTTTGAAGTGCTATTTTCGGTGGTTCACAAAAAAAGTCATTTCTTCTAACGGCACGTGTTTGAAACCTCGAGAGACCGACCAAGCACTGCAAAAAAATACAAGCTGTTGATATAATGTTCGCAGTCTGTTCCCAAACCAACCAGAAGACGATCTTCTATTTGAAGAAAGAAAGAAAAAAACGAAATAAAAAGTTCCGGAAGTGCTTGGATATTCTAAACTAATTCCTGAAAGATAGAGCGTGTAGTGTATTGTTAAGTAGAAATTCTTGTGAAAAAAAAAATGCGACAGCCTTCATAAAAGTATTTAGTAACTCTAAATCTTTTAAGGTCATATTTCTCTGTATTTAACTTAGGATAGTAAACCCACTGCAGAGAATGTTCCTAATTAAGCTTAATAAAAACGCCAACAAATTTTAATCGAATCAGTGGCGGATCTAACCCGGGGACAGGGGACTTAGATACCCCCAGTTTTTTGAGAGACAAAAATACTTGAAGCTATTGTAATATATTTTTGAAAGTTTATAGTAACTCCATGATATACAGTACCTATCATAGTCTGGGTTCTGGTTGTCTCCAGTTTTTATTTTCTAGGTCCGCCACTGAATCGAACTTACAGTTGATCATATTAACGATGTCGAGTATGTCCGCCATCTTTCTTTTTAACTCATTAATTTATAGAATGAATTATTCTTATGTTTGCTTTGAAATAAACCGCAATTTTATTTATTTCATTTTGCTGATTTCTTCTAGTCTTTTTTGACGTTACATTATAGGTACGATATATAAATTTAAATACCAGCCAAATTAAATTAGATCATTAAATATTATGATTTATTAACAAAATTTAATTTTTACTCCTTAAGGGACATTTTAAATGAAATTCCATTTCATTTTGAAAAAAAAAAACGGAAATAATTCCCAATATAAATCAACAAACTAATACACTAACGTAAGATAGCACAGGTATTTAAAAACATTAAATTCGGGATAATAAACCTACTACAGAGCGACTTTAACTAACAATAGTGTAGACTACAGAGTTCTATATGAAAGAAGTGGGCGGCACGGTAGCTCAGGGGTAGAGCTTTTACGTCTGGTGTATGGAGACCCTTGTTCGATCTCCGGCCAAGTAACTTTGTAGTGCGCAACGTCGTGCTGTAGGTTTTCTCTTGGTACTCCCATTTCCTTTCACATTCTCATTCCACCAATTGTTCCATCATCATTCACTTCCCTTAATCCCCGTCTCTCTTAGCGTAAAGGGCATAATCATGGGTCGTTAAACTGAAAGATTTCATTTCATTTTACATGAAGGCAATGAAACCAGATTTGTAACTCTCCTCCAAAAATTAGACTATTGTGCTGCCAAAATGTCTTGAGCCGTGGCAAAAATGCGAACTAAAGCTCACACCCCGACACACCCACGCGCTGAGCCAATTAGGGTTCAGCAGCTGCTAAGCGAGAGAGCCTTAGCGAAAGAGAGTGGAATTCCTTCAACCGATAGCAGCGCCTGAAATGGAAAAGTAGGTGTCAAGTCAATGTTTTTTTTTTTAATTATTATTTTTTATAGAATGCAGCGTACTAAACATACGACCCCTCAGCTTGAGCCAAGACGTCGCAAACGTGAACATGAACGATATCGAATTGTGAACCCTGGAGATGTAGACCTCTACGACAAAATTGAGAATCCTGCCAAGTGTAAGGTGCAAAATGTGGTAGTTTTTTTTTTTTTTTTTTTTTTTAATTCCACTTAATTCAAAAGTTAAAAGACTCTGCCCGGAAAGTATAGTAGTTAGTTTCCTCCTTGCCATTTCCGTTGCGCCAAAGACTAGTGCGTGTGCCTTTAGTCCCAGTGGAAAAGCATTAAACATTTGAACGCATCCTGGTCTTCGGGTTACATACTAAACTATAGGTACACGTTTCATGTAGCCTCAGTACTGAAAATGACAGGCTAACTTCATCAAACAAAATAACAAACACTTCTGCCCTGCTTGTGAACTAAAAAAAAAAAAAACGCTTCAAATACATTGTAGGTAAATAAGTACAATGACGGTATAGAGAAGCTGGCATCACACTATGGTGATCGCTTGAATGTGTATGGATAATACCAGGGGCGGATCCAGGACCGATTTCTGGGGGGGCGGTGGGTTGTCAAAATGCTACTTTTAAGGGCTCCAAACTCTGGGATGGATTTTATTTGTATATAAAATAAGAAAGTTTCCTCTTCTGGGGGGTAACGCCCCGATCGCCCCCCCCCTGGATCTGCCCCTGTATAATAGTTTGTAAAGTACAGTAAGGTATGTATGTAGTTTCTGTGCCAGAAATCTTTTTGCCCGCATCATCTGACATTTATTTTTCGCTCCAAAAAAAAGTTCCTTTTTTGTCGATAACCCTCGTATTTCTAAAATTCAAAGAGGATATTTTCGGGATAACCCTCGTACTTTTAGAATTCAAAGAGGATACAGTGTAAGTTACACCAAACTTCTACTTCAATAGATTCATACAATATGTAAGTGAACAATGACGTCGATTAGCTGTTAGAAGGGGGAAGCATTCAGTTTTGAAAGATATCAGCTAATAACACATCAATGAAGATTTTATTAGTTGAGCAAAACCGGTGTTTATAAAAACAAAAACCAGTTTGTAGAAAACCGACATTTTAGTTTTTACCAAAACACGTTCACCAAAATCGGTTTTGGATAGAAAATAGAAACCGGTTTGACAAAAAATAGAACCCGGTTTATGGTAGAAAACCAGACCATTTTAAAAATCGAAACCGGTTTGATATAAAATCAAGCCGATTTTTAAAGTTTTTTTCCAAAAACCGGTTTCGGTTTCTTATAAAACCGAAAAACCTGCTATTGTGCCCACCACAAACTTTAATACAAATATGTAGGCCCATGCAAACTTCCGGGAGACTCTCGCTTCCAAACCCGAGAATCAAGGCCCTTGAAGTGGACCCTACAATTGCTGACATTAGCGTTGGCGTTATTTCTTAATAACCAATGGTGCTATTCAGCCGGTTCGTTAGAACCGGTTGTTAATGTATTTCGAGTTTGCAGACCTGTTTGTTATACCAGGTCATAAATTCTCTCTCTCATACACACACAGGCAGCTGGAAGGAAGAGCTTGTTAGACAGGGACGTACGGAAGGGGGGGGGGCACAGGGGTCCGGACCCCCCCCCCCGAAATTTCGACTTTTTAAAAATTTAGTCTAATTTTAGGGGCAATTTTAGCAATTTTAATATAAAATAGCTTCATATTTAGTTTGAACCCCCCCCCGAAATAAATTCCTGGGTACGCTACTGTTGTTAGATACAAATTTTTCACAGCCAAAAACAAATGACCTATTTAATAAAGACCCTTGCTTTGCTCTGTACATATCAGATTACTGGCGGGGCGGGGAACGGTAAATTTTATTTTATGTTTGCTTTTAGAAATTCTTTATAACTATGGGGCAAAACATATCTACCAGAACAAGGTATAAGCGTTTATTCCTAATATATGAAGAATGAAAACTAGGGTTATATGAGTGATGTGGTGGAGGTTATTTATTATGTTTGAAACACATAACTACCATTATCGTCATTTACCGATCCATTGCTGGATGAAAATCTTTCCAAATTTTTGACAACCATGTATCTTAAACAATTCGTTTTCAAAATATTCGCAGTGCAACCAGGTAGGTCCAGGACGAACTTCTCGGGGGGGGGGAGGTTGTAATACTGTTACTTAGAGCTAGTTTTCAGAGCTCTAAACTCTGGGATGGATTTTATTTATATATAAAATAAGAAAGTTTCCTATTCTGGGGGCGGGGCGATTCCCCAATCGCCCCCTTCCTGGATTCGCCCCTGAGTGCACTGCGAATACAGTATATTGAAAATTCGTCACACTACCTTGTATTAGGATGCTGTATTTGTCGCTGTTTGTCACTTGTCATATTTTTTCTACCTTGTATGATTTGTTTCCTAAAAGAATCATATATATTTTCCTATCCATATACTATCTCTCTCTCACACTCTCATATATATCACATTAATAGCAAGAATGCAGGTACATCAGTCAGACCTTCTTGTTACAAGAAATGACCCATCTCAGACTTTGCTTTCTGCATACTGTAAGTTCTCCACAATTGCGAAGTATCCAGGACCCCTTTTGCAAAGCAGTTAACAAGACATATGAGACCAACAGGAGCAATTGAGGTCTAGCGTGTCTTGAATATTTAGTATAGTATTCTTCGTCTTAATTAGCGATGCGCTCTTCCTGACTTCTGAGTTTGTAATGGCTGTCCAGAGAATGCACTGAATGCATAACTAGAGTATCCATCACCACGAGTGCCATTTCATGTAATTATGTTTACTTGCGGTACCAGAGGCTTCATAATTTGAGGCATTTGCGAACGAGTCTAAAATATAATATCGTACTTGAGATTTTCTTTTTGAACTCAAAGCACAATGAAATTCAAAGCCTTTCATTTCGACGTAAACCTTATTTATTACGGAATGACATTTAAGAGGCAAAAGTAAGCTGAGCGTAAGGATAGCTATATGATATAATGGCTTTTTAAGTTACCGACGTCACATATACGATATACTACGCAAAAGAGTAAGTAAATGTTGGCTTTTGCTTTTCCTTTTTAATTACAAGTTTCTATGTCAAATTTTGTGCCTACATTTCATTCTAGTTTTTTGCGAAATATGTACCTAATATATTTTTCAGAGTCGAATCTCGAAAAATGCTCACCCACGTATTTCTCTATTATTCTTCCTTTGATTTATCTTTTTAAGGAGTTTGCTTTAGCAAAACTCCTTTATATATACTTTGCCTGTCTGTCCGTATGTCTGTCCAAACTCCTTTATATATCTATCCTGTCTGCCCATGTATCCGTCTAAACTCCTTTATATATTTACCCAGACTCTGTGTATCCGTCCAAACTCCTTTATATATTTACCCTGTCTGTGTATCCCTCCAAATTCCTTTATATATTTACCTTGTTTATCCATGAGTCCGTCCAAACTTCTTTATATATTTTCCCTATATTTGGCCATGTGTCTGTCCAAACTCCTTTATATATTTACCCTGTCTGTCCATGTGTCCGTCCAAACTCCTTTATATATTTACCTCCGTCCAAACTTTCTTTATATATTTACCTTGTCTCGGCCATGTGTCCATCCAAATTCCTTTATATATTTATCTGTCTGTCCAAACTCCTTTACACATTTACCCGGTCTATCTGTGTACCCGTACGTTCGTCCGAGAGACAAAAAAATCTGAAGAATTACTTGATGAAACAGCATCAATTTTGGCCAGGACGTAGAGGATCAGAAGTTAAGAATCGAAGTCGATGATAGACGTAATATTCAAACCGTAAGTAGTACAAACTAAGTATTTTCAGTATTTACGTTGATCATTATAGAAAAAAACGATCATAGAGAGCGAAAAGCAGTTTCCTGCGATCGATTACGCGTCCAAATAATACATTTCTCTATTCTGAACTCTCAACTATAACTAGAAATAATAAAAATCCACGATAACTTCCTCTCTCAATATTGGTCTACATAGAATAAAATGTTCGATATGGCAACACTGTATAGTCTGAGAATGGGGATAACGGTCACTGGACTTTAAAAACGTTAGTGTATGCCAGACAGTGTGCTGGGGCTGAACGAATCATTCCCGAACCGCTGTATCAGTCAACGTAGATCTGTGGAGTGGCCACCTCGATCTCCCGATTTCACACGACCTGCCCTTTTCTTATGGGGTGTTTTAAAAGGACAAAGTATATCAAAATCATATACGCAATTTGGCTGAACTACGGGAAGCTATCACAGAAGAGTTCCATAAGGTTCCAGTATGGGTCAGTCAATATTCTTGTGACAACGTTGCTCTTTGTTCCAGACATGTATCGATTTGGATGGTGCATTGGTGAACCATGACATGGAGAACAGAGATTAAAATTCTTGTAAGGAAAGGTATGAGAGGAATGTGTTTATGTTCAATTTAATATTAAAGTTATGTTGCCACTTTTTTCACAGGAGTTTCTGAAACATCATACACATAATTACGAGCCACACTATATATATATATATATATATATATATATATATATATATATATATATATATATATATATATATATATATATATAATGTGAAATAAAAGTAAGAATAGGAATGGCGAAAGAAGACTTTAGGAGGAAGAAAAGTCTGTTTTGTGGGAAAGACTGAGAAAAAGACTCATAAAATGCTTTGTGTGGAGTGTTGTACTGTATGGGGCGGAAACGTGGACATTACGTAAAAGTGATGAAAATCAACTGGAAGCCTTCGAAATGTGGGTGTGGAGAAGAATGGAAAGAATTAGTTGGGTCGAGCAGAAAACGAATGAAAAAGAGTGTTATATAGAAATGGTGGATAAGAAAAGATACACTTTTAGGTATTATTAGGAAGAGGAAGAGAAACTGGTTGGGACATTGCCTAAGAAGAGATTGTATCATGAGGGACGTCCTAGAGGGTATGGTGGCGGGAAAGAGAGGGAGGGAGCGAAGGAGACTACAATTAATGGATGATATAAAAACAGAAAGATCATACGCGAAGACGAAGAAGTTAGCGGAGGACCGTGGAGCATGGAAGCTTCTCAGCTGCGGCAAGTGACCTGCCAATAAAGGCAGAATACCTATAATGATGATGATGATGATGACTATATATATTGTAGAAATTAAAGGTTTCCTAAGAGTGAATGTGGTTTTGGGCCAAAATAAATTTCTTCACTTCCCGACGTGAATCTATTGTCCAAGAGTAAGTATCTATTCCCCAAATTTGAAATTTCTAAGTGCAGGATTTCGGATACAGCCATTCTGAATGAATCCGTAAATCATTTTAGTCTTATATATAGATAAAAAGTTAAAACTTTCTGCATTGGCAAAAGATTAAATGAATAAGCACGTAATATACATTCATAATTCCCAGAATCAGGTAATCGGATAAACATCTTGTATATTCTCCATCGGGAATTGTGAAAGACCAGTGGATAATGGCTATAAACCTCTGAGTTTGAAAGATTAAAACACACTATCTGAATTTGTCATCATAAAACACGCGAAACCAACAAGCCACACAAATTTGTGTAGCACAGAAAGCGAGAAGCGCTCATTTGTCGTCCTTTTAGACAAGATGTAATACCTCCGTGTCTTCTTATTCCGGTCCCACCGTGGCACGGGAAATAGCGCTTTACGTGTCAAGCGGAATTTTAAGGAAAATTCGGCTGAGAGGGAAAAAGTCCTACTGTACAGCATATTTTATTTACTCACTTACGAAGTACTTTATACACTGACTTATGAAACACTGTATATATTCATGTAGAGTAGATAATAACATTACAAAGAATAAGATAAAATAAAAACAAAGCTTTTACAAAATGCACTAAATTGAAAAAAAAAAGTTTTTCGTTGGGTAAAATGAAGAAATGGACTGAAATTAAAAGCATTGAGCACTCTATCTTTTTCTAAAGTTGAGCTAGAGTTTTAATTAAAAGAAAAACAAATATTTTCCATGGTGTAAATTGAAAACATGGAGTAAATCTAAAGCATTCAGCGCTCTTTCTAATGTTTGGGACTAAAGTTTTGTGGAAAGGGAAAGATAAGTTTTTCATGGGGTAAAATGACGAAATAGACTAAGGCTAAAAGCATTGGGAGCTCTCTCTAAAGTTTATGGCTAATGCTTTTGTGAAAGGAGAAAACGAGTTTTTATGGGGTAAAATGAGGAAATGGACCAAGACAAAAAGCATTGGCCGTTCTCTCTAAAAGTGATGGTTAAAGCATTTATAGAAAGTAGAAAATAAGTTTTTCATGGGGTAAAATGAAGAATTGCAGTAAAACTAAAAACACTGGATGTTCTTTGTAAAGTTGGGGGCTAAAGTTCTTGTGGAAAAGAGAAAATAAGTTTTTCATGGGGTGAAACAAAGAACTACAGTAAAATTAAAAGCATTAGACGCTTTTCCTAAAGGTGGGGGCTAAAGTTCTTGTGGAAAGGAGAAAATAAGTTTTTCATGAGGTGAAACAAAGAGCTACAGTAAAATTAAAAGCATTAGACGCTTTCCCTAAAGTTGGGGGCTAAAGTTCTTGTGCAAAGGAGAAAATAAGTTTTTCATGGGGTGAAACAAAGAGCTACAGTAAAATTAAAAGCATTAGACGCTTTTCCTAAAGTTGGGGCTAAAGTTCTTGAGGAAAGGAGAAAATAAGTTTTTCATGAGGTGAAACAAAGAACTACAGTAAAATTAAAAGCATTAGTCGTTTTTCCTAAAGTTAGGGACTAAAGTTCTTGTGCAAAGGAGAAAATAAGTTTTTCATGGGGTGAAACAAAGAGCTACAGTAAAATTAAAAGCATTAGACGCTTTCCCTAAAGTTGGGGGCTAAAGTTCTTGTGGAAAGGAGAAAATAAGTTTTTCATGGGGTGAAACAAAGAACTACAGTAAAATTCAAAGCATTAGACGCTTTCCCTAAAGTTGGGGGCTAAAGTTCTTGTGGAAAGGAGAAAATAAGTTTTTCATGAGGTGAAACAAAGAACTACAATAAAATTAAAAGCATTAGACGCTTCTCCTAAAGTTGGGGCTAAAGTTCTTGAGGAAAGGAGAAAATAAGTTTTTCATGAGGTGAAACAAAGAACTACAGTAAAATTAAAAGCATTAGTCGTTTTTCCTAAAGTTAGGGACTAAAGTTCTTGTGGAAAGGAGAAAATAAGTTTTTCATGAGCTGAAACAAAGAACTACAGTAAAATTAAAAGCATTAGACGCTTTTCCTAAAGTTGGGGGCTAAAGTTCTTGTGGAAAGGAGAAAATAACTTTTTCATGAAGTAAAATGAAGAAATGAATTAAAACTAAAAATACTGAGCCCTCTTTCTAAAGTCAGAGGCTAAAGTTTTTGAGGAAAGGACAAAATAAGTTTTTTATAGGGTAGAATGAAGAAATGTACCAAAACGAAAAGCATACTGGGCACTTTTCTTAAGATTGAGGGTTCAAATTTTTGTTGAACGAGAAAATAAGTTTTTCGTTAGATAAAATGAAGATAGGGGCTAAGACTAAAAGCACTGGGCACAAGTAAGATTCAGAAATTTCATTATTATTATTATTTTAGAAAACATTAAATCGCGCTTAGTTTTTATTCTTAGCCCTGTTCCTTCATTTTATCCTATTACAGATATTAACTTCTTCTTTTAGTACATTTTATAAAAGCATTGTTTTTATTTTTAACTACTCTTATTCAATATCTTGCAATTAATTTTTTAATCGCAACTTTCTTAACTTGAATATACTATGTGATTTAAAGTGTGATTTTATTAAAAAAAAAAAAAACTCTTTACATGACTTAACCCATTAAATCCCACTGTTCACAAATGGGAACAATTTATTTCGTCTTTTACAGTAAGGACCTGCTACCAGTCCATCTGCAACTACTAAAATTATCAAAATATATTAAACGGGGTCAGAATCAATAAGTTTAGAAGGAATTACGAAATTCTGAAACAAAAATAATTTGGGATTAAATGGATTTTAATAACAACAGAGAACACTTGTGGAAGGCAATAGTCCTTAAATTTACCATTAGAGGTGCCACACGACAAGTCTCGACCTAGCAATAAAACCACTCTTGACATCTGTTGACGTAATACTTAAAAAAATGTAATTGCCTACCCATATATGCAGCTTCAATACAATTGTAATAATCAATTTTACAGTAAATCTTGTATATGCTACCAGAACCTTAATGTACAATGACGATTACGCATTAGGAATTACATTACTTATTATTACACTTCCAAACTATGAAAATTTTATAGAACGGCCATGTCCATCTGTTCATCTAACTGTCTGTTGACCGGAATCACCCAAACATAAATGGTAAAAGAGAGCGAGAAATGGTTTTTAAAATCAATTCAGCGTTCTAAGAATAGGATGCATATACATTCTCAACCCTCCAGTCAAATTGGAAGTGGTAGAAATTATTTCTGGGATCAACGTTAATCGCAATAGAACAAAAACGATCAACGGCAGCGAGAAGAGGTATTTTGGAGTCGAGTAAGTGTCCCAAAAATAGACTCCATTTCCACCTTTATCTTCTTATGAAAACCGCATGTGGCAGACATTCGGTACTACTTCCGGTTTCTATATTGGTTTCATTAATCATTGAAGAAAAGCGGTAAGTCATAGAGATTGCCCTTTGATATGGGTTCAATTGTCACGGATAAGTTTTAACTCCAGCTTTTCCCCACTATTCAAAACTGAAAGTAGTGAAAGTTTTCCGATTTCAATACCGATTGCTATAATTTAAAAAATCGTCGTATATAGCGAGAAGTAGTGATTTTAATATAGATTCGAAACCATAAGAACTCCTTCATTATCCTTCTATTGAAATCGGAAGTTATACATACTCGTAGATCTATTAACTGCGGTTTCAGGATTAAATTTGCATAAATACTATTTAGTATTAAGTTCAGAATATTAAATTTGCATAAATACAATTTAGTATTAAGTTTGGAATATTAAATTTGCATAAATACTATTTGGTATTAAGTTTGGAATATTCAATTTACATAAGTACTATTTAGTATTAAGTTTGGAATATTGAATTTACATAAATACCATTTAGTATTAAGTTTGAAATATTAAATTTACATAAATACCATTTAGTATTAAGTTTGGAAGAGTTCGCAGTTACACATTGTAAAACGAAACTTACATATTACAGTTTCCGTATTATTATTATTATTATTATTATTCAGCAAATTTCTTGGAACATTCTACATATATATAATCACACTTTTTTCTTGATTTCTTTTCTTAAAAAGAAGTTCGGTAAGAAAACACTAACCAATTTTCTGTTATCACTTTTCTAAGAATTTTAGATCCTTGTTATGGCATTCTCATCTTGGAAAGTTACGAAAAAGCTGTTGTAACAAGATTGGGAAAGTTACGAAGTTTTAATCCTCAGATTAATTGCGTTTTCAGAAGTTTTTTTTAAATTTATTTTTTTATTTGTTTTATCAAATGAATATATATATAAAAAAGAAGACGAACTGAAAGTTTCCCAACCAGAGACTCTCCAGCCTGAAAATATTAGAAACTGTTCCGAGAAGTGAGAGATACGCTTACTCCATACAACCGACCAACAAACTGCTTTTGGGAGGGAGCGATATCGACCAGACAGCTAGGGATTAACTGGGTCAAAGGTCAGTGTTGCACAGACACAATTTACTCTTGAGTCATCCCACATTCTGCTTTGCATAATGACATGAAACTTATTCGCCCCTCATATATTATATGTATATATATAACGACCTTCAAAGTTTTGGGGCCACTGCCGCTGGGATAGAAACAGAAACAAGCTTTCAGATAAGTTGATAGTGAGATTATACTAGAAAAGGGAAAAATATATTTTACTTTACTTCTGGTGACTTATTGCAACAATGTTAAAGTTTAAAAAAAATGTTTTTCGTTTCGTATTGGGAGAATACAGTAGATATCCGAACTATAGGATTCAATAATGTAACCAGAAGAAATAAATTATTCAGTTCTGGTCTCAATAGGCGCATAAGGAGAAGATGAGACCTCCATTAAGGATTAAGGATTACCATCAATTTTGGCCAGGTATAGAAAATAAAGTTAGAAAGCGAGCTCGTTTATAGAGGTGCTATTCAAACCGGAAGTGGTACAAATCAACCACTTCCGGTTTTAATGTTCATCACTATATAGAATAAAAATGGTAATAGATAGCCAGAAGTGGTTGCCTGCAATCGATTAAGCGTCCCAAGTATTCACTCTATCTCGATTCCTACCTCTCTACTAAAACCGGAAGTGATAGAAATCCACTATAACACCTGGTTTCAATATTGATCTACATACCATCTATCCAAACCAGAAGTGGCAGAAATGGGACTTCCGGTTTCAGTGTTGATCGCCATAGTGTACAAATGGTAACGAGAAGCGGTTAATAAGAGTTCCAAGCATACATTCCATCGCCATTCTGATATCTCTACTGAAACCGGAAGTGGTAGAAATCTACTATAACGTCCAATTTCAATATTAAATTGAGACAATATCACGTCATACAAACCAAACTTCTTTACATGGTGTAAATGTGGCACTAATATAAATATACAGGGCCAGATTTAAGGATAGTGCACCGGTGCACATGCACTCCTTTCGTTGTAAATATATACTATCTAAACTGAGAAGCTAGCAGTGAAAATAGCAACACTTCTCCAAAAATTTCTGCCATCATGTTTCCGTTTGGGGTTTTTAAAAAATGGAAATTTTGCAAAAGCAATAGTTTAACTCGATTTTCTGGAGGTTGAAGGAAAAGTATTCACCACGCAAAAACAATGTTCCTCATTCACATCGCAGACGCCTAAAGGCAATTAAATTTGCCTAAAAGTACCCCCAGTCAGAATATTATTGATCCGGCCGGCCCTATATATATATATATATATATATATATATATATATATATATATATATATATATATATATATATGTGTGTGTGTGTGTGTGTGTGTGTGTGTGTGTGTATGTATGTTTATGTATGCACCTAAAATTGTGAAATTTCGCGTCTCGTTAAGTAAAGCCTACTTAAGCCACTAAATAAATCAGAACTGAAAACTCGCTGATTAGTACAGTATATCGAAGTGGGATGGTCTGATATGCAGAGGAGACGGATATTTCAAAGAGCGGATATGAAGCAGTCTACTGTAATATTTCCTAGTTACGAAGCGAATATATTTACACCACAAAACTTATGATTTCCTAGGAAACATGAGTAATAAATATACCCAACGGTCTTTTATGGGTATAACAAAAAAACTCACAGTCATAGTTTTTTTTTTTTTTTTTTTTAATGAGTAATGTAACGAGAGTATTCTGCATCAAGTACAGCGTCTGACGTCAGGAGTGTTATAAATAAACAAGACAGGAATAACATGCTGAACGCAGTAAAAAAAAAAAAAAAAAAAAAAAAAAAAAAAGTGAATTAAAGTCTTCCCTTTAAAATCTACAAATACTACCACGAATCCTTCTCCAACGTTTTGCAAACTCATTTTCGAATTTAAGGTAACCTGTCACAACTATACTGTAACCTCACGCCTGGTGGCTCCATCTGTGGAGCGTCGCACGACAAGTCCTTACGTCAGGGATCTCCAAACTGCGTGCCGCAGGCTAACACCGGCCCATAAGCAACATCTATATACTTCATCTAACCAAGCATAATTGGCGTTTTGAGCAATTCCGCCGCTCCTCACAAGATGGCACTGGCGCTAGAATATGTTGGTATTATGACCTAAGGTCTTGGAACTTAGGACTTTGTGGAGAAGTCAGTGTGACTCTTAGGCTAAAAAGTTTGGAGTCCTCTGCTTTAGGTTAAAAGGAGACGGGCTGATAAATAAGAGTCAACTTTTATGAAAGAATTTGTGCAATGGGATTGAAAAAGAAAACGGGAGAATCCTAAGAAAATAATTATTCTTGCTGATATACTGTGTAAGTATTGAATTCATTAATTACGAATTGTTACTAAATTGTGTGGTGTTAATGAGTTTTATTTTATTTGAGTTTAAACGGTAACTTATATCATCATCTTTATTCATAATTATTTATAAAGTAACAACAAAAGCTTTTCGAGAATCAAGAAGAAATGAGAAAGAATTCTTCGAAAGCTGAGACGAGATAGGACTTCTACAAAATTTAAGAGACGACACAATAAAATTTTATTTCTCGTCTCGTCTCGTGACCAACACTAATGAGACCTATAATCAAGGGCGCCAATCCTGGGGGGCCGAGAGGGGCCGGCACCCCCAAAACTCATTTGGGCCCCCTATTGTATTTATCAATATACAATATTTGGCATAATTTGAGTTAAATTTGCCTTAAAATCTTCATATATATATATCTTCTGCATCTGAATGGGCCCCCTCAAATTTACAGAGAAATCGGCGCCCTTGCCGATAATCCACTAGACCCGGTTTGACACGCTACAATCTAGACACACCTGTGATCCAGTCAGACCTGGAAACGAAGAAACACCGTCATACACATAGAGAATATATGTGAGACTGATATTGTAATTCTAACAAACACTATTCTCTCATTATTCTTTCTTTCTCTCGTCTCATAAATCTATTATTTTCTTGCTGTGTGCGTCTGTGTGTGTCAAAGCATTGCGCTGTAAAACCTATCTATCAGAGTATACGCGTGAAAATAATCTTTTTCATATAAAGAATAGTCAAAATATGATCGAGCGAACCTGTAAAATATGTCGTGTAGAAAACAAGACATTTCTCTCAGCTCAAACAAGAAACTTTGTATATACAGGGTGACCCAAAAGTAGGTATACACCACTGCATTGATCACGTGTAACACTCTCGCTTATGGCTTGTTTGCTTCAGCTCTTCCCAACTTAATACATAAGTAAAAATACATTAAGAATAAATAATAAAGAAACTAAGTCTACCTGATGGATAAAAATAAGAAATTATATAAAAAGCAATGAGTTCATCAGTACGGGGCTGTATACCTAGTTTTGGGCCGCCTTGTATATCGATGTTTAAGAATGCTCCAGTACTTGCACATCAATTTTTACAGCGGTTGATGGAGAGTGATCAAGCGCTCCCAAACAGCCTCTCTAAAATTGATTGTGCAAGTACCGGAGGCTCTGAAAAATGAATATTTGGATAGTTCACATACTAGTTCTTCAGTGGTGTCTTGACCCGACTACGATCGGTCCTAATAGTAGTAGAACTATGGACCTTTAAAGTATATTTCTTCACGGTTTCGGTACCCTACAACCACAAAACTATGCATTTCCGACCCTAGGTCCATACAAACTATTTTTCTTATTTTGGTATGAGAAATCTACTCCCAAAAATGTTATGACAAACTTTTGTAACACTGTATAATTTTTAAGATACAACAACCATTTCTCTTTTAGAGCAACCATAGTTTTATTACGAAATTGTAGAAATGTCTGTAGAGTTACAAAGTTTGGAGGACGAGGGTTCGAACCCGGTGGACATCCACCCTGGATGAGTCCCTGGTCTGTGTTCAAAACCACCGCATTTTTTTTTTCGGTAAGGAAAGACAAATAAACATGAAATTGTCCTTGAAATAGTCAAAACGTGGGGTTCTTTGATTAAGAAATGTCACCCTGGGAGTCAAACACATGACTAGTCGTGCTTGAGTAGTAGACATCACTAACCATTATAAAATTCTGCAATACTGCTCTAGAACTGATATTTTAACTGCTTCTGGGCCATCGGGTCTGAGAAGCAAGACCCAAGCCCAGAATCAGTGCCATCACTGTGTTTGTGATGCAATCTACCCTCAAACTAATTAATCCACGAAGTTGCTGTCAACTTTTTATCTATTTACTATTTGTTTATTTTGTCTCAGGATCGATAGTAAAAGCCTAATGAACCTTCCCAGTGAGCACCAGTTAAGTATCACTAGGCAATTAGCGAAATTTATTCTGAAACAAACAAAATCTCAACAGGCATTCTGTGTACAGTACTTGCTTATTTACACGTTGTCAGCTACTAATATTCTCTGCTGGAAATAAAGTTTTTCGTGGATGCGCACATGAAGATTCCTACATCTCTACATCACAGAACATTCGCTCTTTTTTTTTTTTTTTCAGCAAAAATAAGACTATATTTTTTTGATTACACTTTAATACTCGGCATCATGAAACCAGTTCAGTAATTAAACTCTTTCAATAATGAGAAGGTACGATGTCTGAGTAATAGAAGGGCTGGCCCATCTTCAGTGAGAGAGGTTCCTAGTTCGATCTTAGGCTATGAGAGTTTGTAAACAGAAAACATCGTGTTCGTGGGTTTTCTCGCGATTCTCTCGGTTTCTTCACATATTCTCATCTCACCAAATTCCTTTCATAATCACGTCTCCCTTGACCTAAAGGATTTAAACGTGAGACGTTTAATATTTATTTTTCGCTCAACAGGAAACAAAACAGATGACAATTTTCAGTTCTAGGGGATATGTTTATTTGTTTTTAAATATATATATCCTAGAAATTTGGATTAGATTTTTTCTACTTATAGTGAATGTTAGTTATATGTTCAACACGTAAGATCTCATAATTAAGTTTGAATCGAACATGCATGTATGATATAAATCCAATAGGTCAAGCTAAAGTGTACTTCGAACAAACAAAAATGGTGATAAAACTAAAAAAAAAATATGAAGCAAATATGTGCCATTTGAAACATCTCAATCTGTGACAGGTATGTTAATGCACTTACACGTTTCACCAGAAAATGATTTAATGCATATATTGTTGACTTTATCCAGATTAAACATGTCATTCGAGATCAGATTTTGTGTTCTGGGTACACAAGAATACAATTCAGAACTCATTTAAATTTCAGGGCTTTTTTTAAAAAAAAAAGTGAGGTAGAAACTATGTCACCCCCAGATGTGCTTTGGTGGAGGAGGTGGTGGGTTGTCGGTTGTCTCGAAACTAGGTCAGTTCGAGAGACGAGAGAGAGATGCTTGATTCTCAGAGAGTACGGATGGGATGCTGTATCGATTGCATTCCCAGGCTGCCACGCCGACATGGAGTCGATTTTCCATCCCGGTTCCAATGACCCAACTACGCAGGTCTCTTTGCTTGTCACAAAACTCCTCCCTCAACCCTTTCGGTAATTCTGTACATGATGTGACAGTGCTGTGACTTAATTGCACAGTAAATTGATTTTTTCTTATAGTACTTTTTTTTTTTTTGGTCCATTATATACACATACGCCTTTCATTCGCTGTGTGTAAAGCAAAAGATGTCAAGAAAATTTAGTTCAAAGATGTTCCTTTTAACAGTCATAACAGTCTTTGGTTTGGTTTAGACGATGATTTCTAGTTCCTATTAAAATATTATTATTATATACATTTTATTGACGTCGAGCTGCTATGTAGAGTTCGCAACCATAAATACAGTTTATAGCTTACAAAACAAGAAGGTAAGGGTTGTTTTTGATGAAAACGGGAGGTAATTCACTCTCTCTTTCTCATTATTATGCAGATGTAGACACCGCCAATTAGATATTATGCTTCCAGCATACATCAATTATCATTACAGACATAGTCCCTTGATGCAATACGACGAACTCCCAGTGAGAGAAGACTGCAAAATGAACTCCCTGTTTAAGTGAAATGGATTTATCATTATGGCTTGTGTTTCTCATGAGACGAGACGAGAAGAGGAATATTTACTTGCCTCGTCTCATAAATTTTTGTAGAAGCATCGTCTAGTCTCGAAAATTTCCCCCTGATTTTGTAAATTTATATACAAAATTTACACCCTATTTTTTTTTTAATTTCATCTAGTGACACCAGAAAATACTTAACACTACAGACACCAGCAGGGGCGTACGCAGGGCGTAGGTCCTGGAGGACCGGACCCCCCCCCCCCCGAAATTCCGACTTTTTTTGTAAATGTAGTCTACTTTTAGGGGCTATTTTAGAAATTTTCATGTAATTTAGCCTTAAATTGTATTTGGACCCCCCAAAACGCTTTAGACCCCTCCCGAAATAAATTCCTGCGTACGTCCCTGGACACCAGATAAGATCTAACATTTAGGTTAACTAGTGTTCTCACAAGACCCGTGAAATTTCTCGTCTTGCCTCGAAAACGAGACGAGAATTGTCATGTTTCTAGTTACGCTTTGAATTTAAAAAAAGGTCTTGTCTCGTGACCAACACTTTTTACGGGTACAGGAAAGTATCTTGATAGCAAAATGATAATTTCCGGGGGAGTGATAAAAGTAGTACAGTACCGCGAAAATACTATTAATCAGGTTGACTCAATGAAGAAGCACGGTGGCTCAGTGGTAGACGGCTTATCTCTGGTGCGTGTGGTCCCTGGTTCGAACCTCGGTCAAAAAATTGTAGTGGACACCACCGTGTTCGTTGGTTTTCTCGGAGTGCTCCCACTTTCTCCCGCATTCTCATTCTACCAATTTTTCATTATCATCCACTTGCCTTAATCATCTGTCTCCCTTAGCCTAACCGACATAATGGTGGGACGTTAAACTGAAAGATTTCATTTTATTTCCAGCTTGAGCCCCATCGGAGAAATGTCCCCGAGGAGCGGAGTTACTCCCCAAGACAACCCCTGAAAAAATCACTGCTTCATAATATATATACGATTGTATACTGTTTAGAAATATGAAACTTCCTGTATATTACTAGACTATGTATGAAAACTCCTTTTTTAGACCGACTCTGTCAACCAGTATCAGAGCAAAAACATGTAAGAGTTAGCGAGAAACTTTTTTTTTTAAATATATATTCAGCATCCACAAAAATACATTTTGTCTTCCTTTTCTTTCTCTTGAAACCAGGACGGTAGATCTACTATTTTTGATTTGAATATTAATCTTTGTCGAGTAAAAACGGTAAAGAGAAAGCAAGAAACGGATTTTTGAAATGCATTCATCCTAAAAAGACATTTCGTCTCCCGCTATATCCCTCTATGGTATCCCTCTATGGTATCTCTCTATGGTATCCCTCTATGGTATCTCTCTATGGTATCCCTCTATGGTATCTCTATGGTATCCCTTTATGGTATCCCTCTATGGTATCTCTCTATGGTATCCCTCTATGGTATCTCTCTATGGTATCCCTCTATGGTATCCCTCTATGGCAATCTCTCTACGGTATCTCTCTATGGTATCTCTCTATGGTATCCTTCTATGGTATCTCTCTATGGCAAGTAGAAGTGATGTCCTTAGTTCAATGTTTCGGTTTCAATGTTCAGTGCTCATAGAACAGGGTGTCTATTAAAATTTCAAAATGAAATTCCGTGACCTTTTCTTTACCAAACCAGAAACATTCGTAACATTCTCAAGTACAAATTTGGGTGCGTATTAAGCCTAATTTTCATACATGCATACTTTGGTTGCGATTTGGTAGCATCTAGAGCCGACCATAATCATTTTTGGTGGTGAATTTTGACGTTTTATAGAACAAAATTTTCCTGTCTGCACTTATATTTGTACAGATAAAAGAAACTTCGTGACCCAAAATATAAATTTCGTGACTTTTTCTTGACTTTTATGACCATTTTCTGATTTCGTGACTTTTTCATGACTTTCGTGACCAATAAACACCCTGAAGAACAGAAATGATCAGGAATAGGAAGAATCTACGTATTAGGATCACGCTATAGTGGGTTTTATAAGCTTGTCATTTTAGTCGTTAGTCTGTTACACTAATCAGTGATTGTCAAGCGTAGTACTTCCTTGGCTGAATATAATTTTTCATAGCATTCTTATCATTGTAGTCAACACATCCATGCACTGTACAAAGCTGAACGTAAGACATACGAAGCAATCTAAAAACCAGAAAAATACTTCAGCTTCTTCAAATCAGCCTTGAAGTATCAGTTATTATTTGCAAAAAGAAGTCTAAACTTTTAATAAGTTGGTTAACTCGGGAAAAGGTACTACGGTGCCTCAGTTGTAAAGCACTTATCTCTGGTATATGGGGTCCATGGTTCGATACCACACACCAGAGATAAGTTTATATCCCTATGGGAATAATTATGCATATCATCCTTGTTTGAAAGACTACCCGCAGTACCGTTCAGATTAGCGGGTTAGTATAATGTTCAGGATACCAAATACTAACTGTCCATGAAATACGACGCTAAAACGAAACTTACTTTCTACTAGACGAATCTAAAAGTTTACAATATTTTCTATTTTCACACATTCATTCATTTCAAAGTACACTTCATTTAATTTGAGGTAAAATGCTATATTTAAGCCTGCGTTTGGTAAAATTTAGTTTTAAACCAAACTCCTTCACGTGGTATACACTGCGACACTGTTACTTTGTTAATATCCTTTATTATCTGTAAGTTCTATACCAGAATTCAAAAAAGTGCGGGTTGGAGGGGGAGATAAGCCTTATCCTTTTCGGCATATTTTCTTCCGGGAGACATTGTTAAAAAGACTTTGACTACCAACCAACATGTAAGCTGAGTCTGAATTTTATTTTTTCTTTATTTTTTTATTATTTTTTTACTTAAATAAAGCGATATCAAACGGACGTTCCTATGAAAGCCTTGAGCTTTGTAGGTGAAACTTCAGCACACATTAGCTGGCCTTTTTCTACAGAAAATAATACTAATAAAAAGGGTGTAGTTAAAAATAGCGAGAAGAGGATGAAATAAGCAAGCGATGGCTGAAACTTCATCGCAGTCCACTTCACACTTCAATAGCTCTTGAAAAGACTCGCTGTCACACAGCACCACCAAAGTTAGAATTCACACGCATCTACTGTGTACACCCACACACACACATGCACAAATACAAATCTTCTTTCCAGTGTTTAACCTCATGCCCTTATGTCCACAAACCTTTGCTGAGAGGTGAACTATATAATAGGATAAGGGCACGACGAGGTAAAATGATCATTACATAAAAATTGTGATGGGTCCCTGGTTCGATCCCCGGCCACGTATAAGTTTATGGTGGACAAAATCGTGTCCACTGCTTTTTCTCGGGGTATTCCTGTTTCCTCCCACTTTCTCATTCCACCAATTCTCCTATCATTCACTTGCTTTAATCATTCGTCTCCCTTAGTCCAAAGGGAATAATCGTGGGGCGTTAAACAGAAATATTTCATTTCGTTTTATAACATAAAAAATGACTCGCAAGGTTGAGTTTAAGGGCCTTCACTACAGCGAAATTAAACTACCGCTAATTTTAGAATTTTTCTGTAATATCTTCAAAACAAATAAAAATAATCGAAAAGCAAAAACGTAGTGAACTAGACAATATGATTTTGCATGTGATACCGTTATCACAAATCATTTATCTGCTTTCGATTTGCAACTGTAGATAGATTTAGCTTTTTTTTTTTTTTTTTTTTTTTTTTGCGGGTTCTGTATATAGCGGCATACGAAAAGCAGATAGGTAAATTGTGGTAAAGGCACCACATGCATAATTGTATTGTCTAGTTCACTACGTTTCTGTTTTTCGAATATTTTTATTTGGTTTGAAGATATTACAGAAAAACTCTATAATTAGCGGTAGTTCAATTCCGCTGTAGTGAAGACCCTTAACTGACAGCAGAACTATGTAGGAGAAGTTGCTGATATCAGGGGACAGGATGTACCAGGGAGCAGGCACTTACAGCTCTCCTCTCCTGAATTTTCTACACACTTCTTTCGTTCCTCCAGTGAAGCCATTTTTCCAACAGGGATTTGCGTACGATGAAATAATTGCACACGGAAACCAAACAAATTAACAAGGCCATTTATGTTTTCCGTGTATCAACTTGCAATTTTTGGTTTCGGCACTTGGAAATATTCTCTTGCCGCATATAAATGTAGGTAACAAGTAAGTACTGCAATATATGTATTTATACATCTATCCATTGCAGGGGCAGATCTAGGACGGACTTCTGGAGGGGACCGTGGGTTATAATACTGCTACTTAGAGCTATTTTTAAGAGCTCCGAACTCTGGGATGGGTTTCCTCTTCTGGGGGGCAATCGCCCGATCGCCCCCCTAGATTCGCCCCTAAAGGTAATTTTAATTTATTATTTATATAGCTTCTCTAGAATTGGATTTTATTTATGATTTGGGAGATGGTCGTACCAAGGTCGAGCGCTTACCTCTGGTGAGTGCAGACCCTGTTAGATCCAAGGTCACTTAAATTTGTGGTGGACAACATCGTTCTCGTTCGTTTTCACTCGTTTCCTCCCACTTTCTCATTCCACCATTTCTTCCATAATGATTCCTTTGCTTTAATTATAGTCTCCCTTAGCCTAAAAGGCATAATCGTGCAATATTAAACTGAAAGATTTCATTTCATTTTCGTACCAAGGGACAAGAGTCTTATTATACCAAGGGCCAATACGTTTGAACATAATGAACATTTGTCCTAATAATAATCTTTTATATATATATATATATATATATATATATATATATATATATATATATATATATATATATATATATATATATATATATATATATATATATATATATATATATACGTTTAAAACCTAGTTCCATATTCATAACATGTTCTTTCTACAAAATAATACGATAAGACTGCAATTTATTTGTTCTTATTTGTTCTAAATAAGTTATTGAAATTAGCAACAGAGACTTACAAGATGATCAGAACTATTTACCGCTATGTTAGGGAAATCAGCAACAGAAACTTACGAAATGATCAGAATTGTTTACCGCTGTAAGTTAAGAAACTCGGCAACAGGAATTTACAAGATGATCAGAAATCTTTACTGCTGTAAGTTAAGGAAATCAGCACCAGAGACTTACGAGATGATCAATTAAAGAAAATCAGCAACAGAGACTTACGAGATAATGTTTACCGCTATACATTGGGGAAATCAGTAATAGAGTCTTATGAGATGATCGGAATTGTTCACTGCTGTTGTTTACCACGAAAATGCCATATCTCATGGTCGTGTATTTCATAATGGACGTAAAGATGCTTCCGATGACCCCAGAAATAAGTGTTCGTCAACCAGTCGCGATTAGTGTTGCCCACGGCGAGACGAAAAATAAGATTTTTTTTAGGTTTTATTATTGGATTCCTGCAGTTTAGAAGTTTACCATAGTTTCACATTGTAAAACGAGAGACATTTGTTAAAAGAAAAAGCTTCCTTTCCCTAACGAAGAAATCAGATTTTTCTTCTCTTGTTCACAAAAAGAAGAAAAATAAACGTCTGCTGATTCTCTCACTGAATTTCCTGTCTCATTTCCGAGTTACATTCAGTTATCATCCACGCTGTCTTCAAGAATAAGAATTGAGAATGGAAGCTCTATTCAGAGAAAAAGGCAAAGGTGACATTAAAATTATCATAATAGCAATCTAAAGAAGAAACAAGCCTTAGAAATAGATTTTTCCATCCCTTTTTCTAAATCTATATTTGAAGATGTTTCTCCGAAACACATTTTAAAATTTGAATTTTAAACTCTATATATTCATTTATATAACTACCGGCAAAGTTTTGTGAAACGAAATAAATGAAATATGAAATCTTAGTTTTACGTCCCATAGTTATGGCGGGAACGTTAAAAGTTAGTGATGATGAGAACGTGTGAAATGGTGGGATGAAGTGAGTCGAAGGAAACAGAAGAAATTCAAGAAAACCTACGCACACGGTGTTTATCAACCACCAAATCTATTTGACACGAGCTGGCAACAAACCAGGGGCGCCACATTCTAAAGGTGAACGCCTTGCCACTGAGGCAATATGGAGCCTCAGCTGTCTACGTCAGCACTCTCCTTTATCAATAGTGAACTTTTCATATAATAGTGTGACTATTTGTAAACTAATCATTAAATATTTTCCTCATTCTTTTCCCCCAAGGATTCAAGAAAGAAAAAAAAAAAAAAAAACAGAATTACCTTACATAACGCGATAATTGTTTCAAACCTTGTCCACGCTATATAAAATAGCTCATTTGGTGTCTATTTACAATGGGTTTTAATTAAGTTGTTTCATTGCCAAAAAAAATAGGATAACAAATAAGTTTATATACAGGGCAAGTCAAAATTATGGACCCGATTTCAGAAATGTATTCTGTAAAATCTAATAAATATGTAGAAGAAAGATACACTGTCAATGGTTTCTTCAAACATATCACGAGTGTTCTATGAAAGCACCTCGCATAACACGGTACACAGCAAACTGATAGTCTATGCGAACTCGTTCTACTGGTTCTTCTCCACTCGACGGACGGCCAGTCGATTCTCATTTACAAATGCAGCTCAAATGTCCTAAATGTTTATACCACTTACGAATGGTCTTCCTCGTAGATGGCTCTCTCCGATATTTAACACGGAAATATCGTTGTACAATAATCACAGACGTGATTACATGATAATCAAGCACACAGAAAGATCTCTGTTTTTCAGTCAACGCCATTTTCCTTCAGGGTCTTCACTACAGCGAAATTAAACTATCGCTAATTTTAGTGTTTTTCTGTAATATCTTCAAAACAAATAAAAGTATTTGAAAAGCAGGGACGTAGTGAACTAGACAATACTATTTTACATGTGGTGCATTTACCATAATTCACTTATCTGCTTTTGGTATGCCGCTATTTACAGAACCCGCAAAAAAAATTCTAAATCTATCTACAATTGCAAATTGAAAGCAGATAAATGAGTTGTGATAACGGTATCACATGCAAACTCGTATTGTCTAGTTCACTACGTTTCTGCTTTTCGAATATTTTTATTTGTTTTGAAGATATTACAGAAAAACTCTAAAACTAGTGGTAGTTTAATTTCGCTGTAGTGAAGACCTTTAACTGCTCGCTGCTGGCTCTTAGCGGTAGAAAGTGGAAACACTGCGTGGAAACTAAAAACTGGAAGTTAACCTTTCGAAGAGTATGTCTCACAATAACATACATTTATTAGATTTTACAGAATACATTTCTGAAATCAGGTCCATCATTTTGACTTGACCTGAATATAAGTTTCAGTACAAGATTTAAAGCAAAGATTAAACGTACTTTTGTGACACCAAAATTTATATCAAAGAACTCGTTTCTCGGTATTTCTTTCAGTCAAGAAACCAGTTTTCGCTATTTTCTACCGCTTTTGCTCTACGAAGATCAATATTAAAACAGGAAGTTGCATTGGATTTCAACCATTTCCGGTTGTCGTAGAGTGATAATAGTAGACAAGATGTCTCTTCTCGAGATGTTGAATCCATACCGAAAATAATTTCTTTACCTATTTTTTTAGTGTTTTCGCTCTATTGTGATTAACACTGAAATGAAATGAAATCTTCCAGTTTAACGTCCCACGATTATGCACTTTAGGCTTAGAGAGATTATAAACCAGTTTTATAAAAACCGGAAACCGGTTTCTAGAAAAACCGAAACCCGAAAAACCGACATTTCGGTTTTCTCCAAAACTGGTTTCGGTTTTCTAAAAAAAACAGGTTGTTTTCTCCCCAAAACCGGTTCGGTTTTTTCCCAAACCGGTTCGGTTTTTTCCCAAACCGGTTTCGGTTTTCTTCAAAACCGGTTCGGTTTTCACCAAAACTAGTTTCGGTTAAAACTTTTCGAAAATACATAAAACTATTTCTGTGGAAACGGAATCGGTTTCCGGAGAACAACGAAAACACTGTTCTGGTGAGAAATAGAAAAAATTTTGAAAAAAAAAAACGAAACCGGTTTTGAAGAAAACTGAAACCGAATCCGGTGAAAAGCCGAACAGGTTTTGGAGAAAACCGAAACCAGTTTCGGTGAAAACTGAACCGGTTTCTCTAAAAACCGAAAACCGATTTTTGTGCCCACCACTACAACTAACACTGAAACCGGAAATCGCTGATTTGTATAACTTCCAGTTTCAACAGAATAATTACATGCGAGGTGGAACCTATTCTTCGGGCGCTGAATTAATATGATAAAACTGTTTCTCGCTATCTATTACCTTTTTGTCACGGTATCTATCGACAAACAGACGTAGCCCTTCTTTAAGACTATCATTACTTATGAATCAAGGTCCGTCGACCCTACTGCTCCTTCCCTCTTTTATAGGTACATAGTAGTTGGGTAGTCAAAAAAAGCATAGATGCTACACAAAATTCATTTTAGTGTTGTTGCAGCATCGGAAGACAAATTAGGAATGAACTCGAATTAAGAGATAGCGACTCTACTTTAGAAAGTCAGAAATAACATGATAGAAGTATATTTGCTATATATATTACATCATCCAACTATACATAATCAAATAGTCACGTCGAAGACAATCTTTCGTGGACTGTATTGCCAAAGAGTTTTTCTTTTTATTTACTAGTTTACACATCGTCTTTCTACGCATTTCTTTTTCTTATAGATACTGTTTTTATTGATGCTATCAACAGGGGTGCCCATCCCCCCCAAAGCTGATGGCGCACTCCCCCCCAAAACTAATAATCTCTTCCCTCCTCAAAACTCAAGTCCTCTAGAAACAATTGCCCAGTGTAGCAGTAGTTTTTATAGTACTAGTAATTGTTATTTTTGTTGCTGTTTTTATTTCCTGTAGTAGTTTTATAGAATGCTTGTAGTAGTAGTAGGGGCAGTAGTAATTATAAAAATGGCATTACTTTTATTAGTAGTCTTGGTAGTGTACAATACTAAATATGTTCTATAAGGGTATTGAGGGGTATAAAAACTTCTACACACTGTGTATGGCACAGGTATTCTTTTTTTGCAATTAGTAGTATTATTTTTTTCTTTACAAAATATTGATATAATTCCCTTGTACATGAAAAGTAAGACGCAAGTTACAAGTTATTGAGTTTGATACCAAAAGAAAATGTTATCCTCGAAATTAGCCTACAAAAAGAAGTGATATCCAACAAAAAAACATTCCTGTAAAAGAGCCAAGTACGAGTGGCCTTAAAAAGAATTGAAATCACAAAAATAGGCGCCAAGTTCTGGTGGACAACAGTTACAAACACTCAGTGGCTCACTTCAAATTTAGATTTGAAACTTGACTGTTTTCTGTATGGTTACCACTAGCTCACAATTATGTCAAACTACTTTATAATTTTCAACAGACAACATAGGCAAGTTTTAAATCTACATTTGAAAGTGATTCCTTCAGTGTTTGTAACTGTTGTTCATCAGAACTTGGCGCTCATTTTTGTGATTTCACTTCTTTTTAAGGCCGCTCATACTTTTTTTTTTTTTTTTTTTACAGGAATGGTTTTGTTGGATTAAATTATTACTGGTCGTGGTAGTGACATTAACCTACCCTTGATGTCCTTTATAGAGTAATAATTTTTTTCTTTGCTCACTCGACAAAGCAAATTTGTCTATAATATCACTGTTGGGAATGCATTCTAAAATGTCTTTTTCGGAAGAAAGGACAAGCATGTCGGAGAGCCATACATCTCCCATGCTGCTTCTTAGTCTATTTTTTACAATCTTTACTTTACTCATAATCCTCTCTGCTGAGCAACTCGTTGCTGGTAATGACAGAAGTATCTGGTATAATATTGTTAGGTATGGAAAACCAGACATATTCAACAAGCACATGTAAGGCCTAATGAATCCTTTCTTCACCCACTGATCCAGACTGATCCAGATATATCCACAAAGCGATGCGCGGTACTTCATTCATAGAGTTTCTAAGCAGAGGGTAGGGGGATTCATTCTCGAGATTAAAAAAAAAAAAAAATCGCATCGTGTTCCAATGTTATTCTGACGACAGCAAAATTACTTATTCGACATTAGAGTAAAATTCTTCCCCAATTTTTTTATTACCCCCATTTTTTTTCTCGATGGCACAACTTGCGCCATTCATCCCTCCTGTGGGCGGCCCTTCTCTCTTAAAACGAACCAACCTTTCCTTTCATACGGCTACTTGCGCGGTACTTCATTCATCGAGTATCGAAGCAGGGGGTACGGGGGTTCACCCCGGGAAATTATTGAAAATTAGCTTCTCAAAATAGTGTTTTACTGGTATTCCGACAGTAAAATTGCTAGTTCGAAAGTAGAGTAAAATCCCCCCCAAAATTATTCTCAATGGCGCAGCTTGCGCCATACATCCCCCCTGTGGGCGGCCCTGGCTATCAACAGGTTTCTTGGAAGAGTCCACTACAGATCTTCCTCAATTTCTATATATATATATGAGTAGTAAATTCTTCTTCCCAACTTAGGAACCAGTACCATAGTTCAAAGCTGGTTCTAAGGATTCATAAATTGCTAACAGCTCAGCTCTCTTTATAAATTTATAATGAATTCTTCGAAGGGATGAAAGATTCTTGTTGGTCTCTAGTCGTAGAGCAACCAAGATGCCCCATCTTCTTAATAATTAAAAAAAGTCTAAGATTTTTCCAGAGGTTAAGAAACTGTCTTGAAAGAGAAAAAGAAAGAAAGATTAACGTTTAAAATCATAAAAGGGACCATCTGATGCTTCTTAATATTTTAGCTCATGCAACATACTGTATGCACAAACTGAACGCCATTTCACTCTGATCATTCCAAACTATAATTTACTTGAAAATTACTGTAAAATGTAAACAAAGAAAGCAAACAAACAACTTTCAAGGAAAATTGTGATAATATGATCTAATTTGGATTCTTTTCATTCGTTTGTGGTTTAACGTTCTTTTTCAACACCCAATGATATACCGATGTATCAGAGAGGCATCTAGAAAAATGAAATGAAATGAAATCTTTGAGTTTTACGTCCCACGGTTATGCCGGTTAGGCTAAAGGAAATTGTGATGATGAGTAATGAATGAAATGGTGAAATGAAGAAAGTGGGTGGAAACGGGAGAATCCCGAGGAAACCCATGCACACGGTGTTTGTCCACCACAAAGTCCACTTGGCGGGGCCTGAAATCGAACTCGGGACCCCAGGCACCAGAGATGAACGCTTTACCACTGAGCCACCGCGGCCCCCAAGAAAGAGAGAGAGAGAGGCATCTAGAGTTTAACGAGGTATCCACATTACATAAGCTTCCACCAAGAATAGAAGCCGGATCTCCTAATCCGAAGACGCTTGGAGACTACTATGGCTCAGTGATAGAACGCTTACCTCTGATGCATGGGATCCCTCCTTCGATCCCCGGTCAAGTTGTGGTGGATAACATCATGTCCGTGGTTTTTCTCGGGATACTTCCGTTTTCTCCCACATCCTCATTTCACCAATTATTTCATCATCATCATTCACTTGCCTTTACAATCATCTCCCTTAGCCTAACGGGCGTATTCAAGCGATGTTATACTGAAAGCTTTAATTTCATTACATTTCCCAAGCTGCGCATGCTAACCATATATCGCCAATAGCAAGTTCGAAACAATGAATTATGAAATCTTTTACGGAAAGTTAACAAAATGGATAAAAAGAACGCATCTACGAGGAGTATCCATTATATTTAACGGCTAGACGTGGCTCAACAATCGAAGCATGACCAAAGAAAGTGAAACGATTGCATCATTCTTCTTTAGCATAAATAGACAAGTAGAAAGCGCTGTTGTTTATCGTTTGGTTTTAGTAAAGGTTCGAAATGTTGATATCCAGCGATATCTATGATCACTGCATGACAAGAGCCCTTGTCCACAAAGCCGCTGTTTCCAAAGCTCCTACGAGAGCGTACTCAACACTATGGATTCCAGTTTCTTCCTCATCCATCCTATCTTTCAGAGGGTGGATGGGGAAAAAGCGTGAATCCATAATGTTGAATAGCGTCTTTGTGTATAGGAGCATTGTCCTCTGATTTTCGTAGACATCGCTGGATATCAACGTTCCAATCCTCACTAAAACTGAATACGGACTTCTACTTTTACCTTTATGCTAAGAAAAGACGAAGCAACTGTTTCGATTAGTTTCGTCATCCCACGATTGTTACGCCACCTTTAGGCTGAGAATGTAATGAACATCCCTCTGTTCAGGCGAGCTTAGCCCAACGGAAACTCCGATCTTTTCGAAGGAAAGAGACTGTTCTAATTCTAAGCTAGTTGGTCCAAAATATAAGGCAAGAAAAATGGTATACACAGCTGCTGGTCTAGTGACACGTGTATGTGTGTTTGTGCTTTTGATGCACACCCGCGTTAAATTCTTGATGGAAGAGGATCGAAGGCACTACGATGGTTAAAACTGTTGGTCTTTTTCTATATAACTCAGTGTTGACAAAAGACTTAAATGAAACCAATTTGGTCTCTTCCTATATAACTTGGTGTTAACAAAAGACGTAAATAAAATCAATTTTGTCTCTTCCTATATAACTCAATGTTGACAAAAGACTCAAATCAGTTTGGTCTCTTCCTATATAACTCGGTGTTGACAAAAGACGAAAATAAAATCAATTTGGTCTCTTCCTATATAACTTGGTGTTGACAAAAGACGTAACTGAAATCAATTTGGTCTCTTCCTATATAACCGTGTTGACAAAAGACGTAAATAAAATCAATCATAAAATATTAAACATTTTATGTTCCCTCAATTCGACTACCATTTCTTCAAATTGCCTCTCTGTTCTCTCCTCGAGATGTATTAGAGTTAAACTGTGAGGAAAGAAGAAAAGGGAAATAATATAGCAGAGATCTTTCTCGCTAATTTTAAGAAATAAAATTTTAAAATACTTAAATTTGCGCTTAAAATCATGACGGTTGCATTTTTATTATATACGATATATAATGGAATAAATTTAAAATATATACAGTCATTGTCAAAAGTTTGAGCACACTTCTGATTTTTCAGAGCTTTCCACCCAAGATACACTGTACTCATACAAACTCATGTTTGTTAGACTTGTACCTGAAATAAAAACTCCTCCAGATACCCCCAACAAAAACCCCTAACTCAACACAGACTTGTACACTTTATGAATAAAATTATATTCCTTTTGCAGAGAAACAAATGATGTAGCACAAAAGTTTGCTCTCGCACTTTAACTGTATTCTATTTTCCTTATAAAAACAATCTATTTTATTATTTCTATGTCTTTTCTTAATGTAGGTGGCACTACTTCGGGTGCAGCATAACACTGCTTCAATACAACATAGATGTATTGTCTTGTAGTGTTGTACCCTCCCAACAAAAATTCTGGGTGAGCATTTGAGAGACTCATGTAAATATTCAGCATTATTGTTGCCACTGGTACAGTTACTCTAAACATTTATTTTAACTCATTATTAAATATATTTTTTTAATTCTAAAATTTCGCGATACACCGATTGGGAACCACTGCTTTAATGTAACGTTCGGGTACTTCTGCTTGTAAATTTACCTTTTAAAAATACATGAAAGAAAGGCATTTTATTTACTGCAGCATTTTTTATCATCTTTTTCCAGACTGACCTAAAAAGCAGTAACACATTTTACATTGTTCTATTTGTGACCTATGCAGTAAATGTCGCATGTGAAATAAGAGAAAGGGAAGAGCGTATATTACGGAAAATGTTAACACAATTAATCGGGCAACTCATTAACAGCGTTATTCCTTTGCAACATTTTGCACCATCGAAACATGCTATCAGAGGCGCCTTGTGCAGTGCATAAGATGTGAATACTTGCAGCACTTTCAATACTTTCTGATAATCTTCTGGACAGGGGCGTACCCACAGGGGGGTCCACCGGGTCCGGACCTTCCCCAAACTTCCTAATTCAACATTTGTACATTTTCTCAGTAAAATTATACTTGTTTAACAGGGAAATGATTGATGTAGCATGAAAATTTGATCTTACACTTCATCTGTACTCTTTCTCTTCGCATTTTTGAATATAAAATAATACCCATTCAATACTACATAGACGAGTGGCTCGCAATATTGGACTCCCCCCCCCTTACCAAAGCTTACATCACTCCCAACAAAAAATTCTGAGTGCGTGCCTGATTTATGATATTATTTTTGTAACACAATAAACCCATTGAATCACTAATTTAAAAAGAAATTCAAACTATACAGTGTAGTCCGGAAATGGGCATATCCCCCTTTAGTTTCAACAATATAGTGTTAGTTATGGTAGAATGTCTGTACATGTCTTAAGAGTCATAAACATCGGTATGATCACCATCCATGTCGTAACACAGCGCCAAGTTCTCGCAGATGTTTTGCGAAGATACTTCGGAGTCACTAGGGTGAAGGCGTGTTCCACAGCTGCTTGTAATTCCTGCGTTGTGTGATATCGAGTGTTTCTTACTTGTTGCTTTATGAAACTCCAGAGAGCATTGGCTGGTGTCGTCAGATCGGGACTTCTTGGAGGCCAGGCAAAGGGAGCTGGTGAAGATGCACAACCTCTTCCAATCCAGCGGCCAGGAAACCTCTGCACGAAACTTCACTGCAAATAACTGTTACCAAGCAGAAAACAAATGAACATGGATAACAATATTGGCAGACAATGCCAAGTAATGTTACCAGACATTACCAAGCAATGTTACCAAACAAATGTCGGTAAAACCTAAAACCGTCAGAAAACAGCAATTAGGGGTACGCCCACTTCCAGTTCACCCTGTGTTAATAGTGTATAACGCAATAAAAACAGTGTCCAGAGCTGATAAATACACTAATTGATAATCTCATGCGTAGTTTTCGAGAAACACCGATGCTTTTGTAAACCTAAAAATTGATGCCGAATCATAGCCACACCACCTATTGACGTGATGAAGTGCAATCTCATCAAGCTAGTTATTATATCAACAGCACGATTATAGTAGTGGTTGAGTCGAGACGAGACGAGACGAGACACGAGAAATAAGGTTTTCTCGTCTCGTATCGAAGAATTCTTTCTCGATTTGACTTGATTATCGAAAAGCTCCTCTTGTCTTCTCTCGTCTCGAAAGTTTTCTCTATTCGTTTTGTAAATTTATGTAAAAAGTTTATACCTTTTTTGTTGTTGTTGTTGTTTCTGAATTTCACCTCAACAGTCCTTCCGCACCACAAGAGGTCCACGAAAGGGTGTGATATAACAACCTAGCTTTTATTCTACTGTAACAGATCGTTCTATGTTATTTTTCTCTTCTCACATACTTCTAAACACTGTTGCACACAGTAGTTGCATAATAATAATAATAATAATAATAATAATAATAATAATAATAATAATAATAATAATAATAATAATAATAATAATAATAATAATAATAATAATAATTTAAACATCCTGTAAGTGTCATCATTAGAACCTGAACAGTCTTTCTGCAAAAGTGAATGCTATTCGTAACATTATCAGCACAAGACTACATCCAACACGTTAACAAACTGTCAAAGATAATAATCTAGTCTCACAATAGGTCTACAAGATTACTTCACTTAACTTGTTTCCGTTACTCTTCTTAACGAAGTTAGAACAATGTCACAATCGCAACGCTTACATTAAACATGTGGTAATTAATCACGCTCTTTCTTTTCTTTCCTCTCTCGCTTTACTCACTCTACTCCGTACCATTTCATTAATAATTTTCATTCACACTGGAATTTCCCACGGTAATCAAGATAACGGTAAATGTTTAACACTAACATTCCATTATTGTAATTAAAGGGGGCAGAAATTAATGAAATGTCATCTTACTTCTGGTATCACGGACACACTGGCCATCAAATACATATAATATTATACTTCGTTCTTTATTACAAAAATGTTTATTTTAAAGTGCGTTTTTCTTTTCGTTTCCATATTTTGCCGATTTTAAGCTTTTAGCAGTGGCGGATCTTGAATAAAAACTGGGGGCACTCAGAATTTATTCAGAACTACGTAAAATAATAGCTTAAGTTATTTTTGTCACTGAAAAAACTGATGAGGATAGCCCCTTGGTCCCGTGCTAGATCCGCCATGGGCTTTTAGATAATCTCTTCCCATTTTAGTTTCTTTTTTTCATTTTTCCTAAGTTTCGGCGATTTTTTCGTCATGTTTGGTATGTTTGGGTAATTTTTCATTATTTTTTGGTCATTCTTTTAATTTTGCCAATATGCTCGAGACTTTGAACCGAGGTAAGCGCATTTTCTCATAAGACGACAATTTACAAGAAAAAGAAAGGGGATCTCCAACTACAGATATTAGTCTTTGTTTGTATGTTTTCAGTACAATGGTGGTGTACTCAGGCCGGTAGCCAGCCCAAAAATGTAGGGGGACCCGGCTGAAGTTAGGGGGGCCTGATCCAACCTTATTATAGTTCAGCACCATATTACAGTTCATTTGCAAGCCTACCGTGAAAATTTTAGGGGGGCCAGCAAAAATTATGGGGGCCCGGCCCCCCGTAGACCCCCTGGATACGGGCCTGGGTGTACTACAGCTATATGTAAAGTGGAAAAACTTGGAAGTTTTTCGTTTTCGTTAAATATTTACAAAATAAATTTCTGTGTGTAATACCTTTTAAATCATTTTGACGTTTAAATTTGTTAATTTTTTGACGGTCTGTGTTTTAGCGGAAAGAGACAGTGTGCCTAAGACGTTTCCCTCCCCCGAATGTGTTCCTAGTCAAAGATCTTTAAAAGTTCATTACTGAATTCTCTATGATTGTTTCTGTGTGTGTGTGTTATTTGAGAATTTTTCAATTTTGTGTCCTCCATTCGATAAAGCATCAAAAACTATCTAAAGACGTGATAGAATTTTTCGCGCCACTCTTACCGTTCCCGAGATATTGGCCAAAAAATATCCAGTTTCGGGAGATTTCAGGAGCCATATGTCGGGAACCATAATTTGTAGAGAGATTATATTGGTGTTGATCAATACCTAAGAGGATGGTGAACATTTTGGTACTAAATAGTACCCGGTGGCTATTGTCCAACTGGCCACCAGTTAATATTGGTATTAAAATATTTATTATCCTCTTAAGTATTGATTACCACCAACATCATCTTTCTATGACATCGTTTTCGAGATATTGGCGAGAAAATAGTTCCGATTTCGGGAGATATAAGGAATCATTTCTCGAGAACCGTAAGTCATAGAGAGATCATATTGGTGTTGATCAATACCTAAGAGGATGCTGAACAGTTTGGTACAAAACAGTAACCGGTGGCCATTGACCCAACTGGCCACTGTTCCCCAGATATTAGTCAGATCGAATTTCGGGAACCGTAAGTCATAGAGAGATTATATTTTCCGAGAAACAGCAGAAGGTGCGGATAAAAAGATTAACTTTTACATCTAGGAACAATGACAGTTATTCTTCTCGCTCCATATCTCCATTCTTTTTAAATTCGTTCTGGCATGCTCTTGGAGCATTCTCAACTGGTTTTCACTTTTCGATATGTCATATACAATTTGTTAATTGTAAACAGTATATAGTTACACGATTTACGTGCAGGCATTGTTTCTTTATGTTTGATACTAACGTGTAGGACATGTAAACACACCATGCTTACATAGTAGGTCGAGATGTGGAAAATAAATAAATTTTACGCTGAATACTTTGTTGTATTTGTCTTAGTCATTTAAGTGTTTAAATTTATATTTTAATTGGTTATTTTCATTTACAATCGAACTTGCATATTTCAACTGAAGAAGTTACCTTATTTTTTCTGGGGGCCGCGGTGGCTCAGTGGTAGAGCGTTCACCCCTGGGGGTCCAGGGTTCGCTCCCAGCTCCCGCCAAGTGAACTTTGTGGTAGACAAGCACCGTGTGCGTGGTTTTTCTCGGGGTTCTCCCGTTTCGTCTTACTTTCTTCATTCCACCATTTCATTCATTTCTCATAATCACCGTCTCTTTTAGCCTAGACGGCATAATTGTGGGACGTAAAACTTAAGATTTCATTTTATTTAATTTCTTATTTTTTCTGGTGTCGAATTCATAGTTTTCAGAGGAGCTTATACGAACTGTGACACTTCCGATGCCGTTTAAATCTAACTTCAGCCCCTATTAGTATTCCTAAAGAGGGACGTGATGTAAAAATAATTGAAAATGACGGATTTTAATGTCGAATTCATAGTTTTTGGGGTCCCTACATTGATTGGTACCCTTTATGCCCAAATTAAACGTATTCTTCCGTGCGAAGAACGCGCATTCTGCTAGTTATAATATATAATTAAGTACTTAAAAGTTTTATTTCCTCTATTAGAACGCCTTCTTTGGTGTGATAGTAATATCCAAGAAAAGAGGATAAGAAAGGGCAATGGATTCTATACTCCTTTAATCGATTAAAAAAGTAGCACTGTCACGTCTACATCATAATGAAGGTGTTTGGTTTGTATGGCATGAGATTTTCGCAATTAATATTAAAACCGAAAGCTCTAGTAAATATTTACCATTTCCAGTTTTAGAACAGAGATTCGAGCGATATTTTCTTTAACGCTTAATTGATTACAGTAAACCATTTCTCGATATTTATTACCGTTCCTAAAGTGATCAACAATAAAACCGGAAATGGATTATTTCTACCACTTCCGGTTTGGAAATCACTTCTATGAATGAACTCAATTGCTAACTTCTGACCTTCTGGCCAAAGTTGGTGGTGATCCATTAAGGAGTTCTTAAGATTTTGTTACTCAAACGGACGGACGGGATAATTATAGAAAGGAGTTTTAATAAACGAAACTCAAGATACTACTGTAAGAAATGCAATCAATCAATCAATCTGTTGCAATAAAAATGTACGTATTTTCTGTTCGGATTGGACTATTAAGCTAGTTTCTTCGTATTATTAGTACGTTTCCAACACTGAGCCTACATAAATCGTGAACCCAGAGCCGGAGCTAGGGAGGAGCAAGGACGACGCCTACATATACTATGCGAAACTACCTTACCTACGTTTACACACTATTATCTTCAAAATAGTCGCCTTGTACAGTAACACAGCTCTCCCAGCGTTTCTGCTACTGCTGGAATGTCTCCTGGAAGCGTGAAAACCACCTTTTGAGACTCACGCTAGATCTAAACGGTGTCCTTTGAGCTGGATCTTCAGTTTCGGGAAGATGGTGAAGACCGCAGGAGCCAAATGTGGCAAGTAGGGTGGGTGCGGAAGTGCGATCATCTTGTTTTCGATGAGAAACTCACATGTGAGGAGAGCACGGTGACAGAGTGCATTGTCTTCGTGCAGCAGCCAATTTTTCGTGCGTCACAGATCCGATCGCTTTTGCTGAATATCCTGCCTCAGATGACTTAAAATTTGGCAGTAAAACTCGCTATTGACGGTCTGACTCCTAGGGACGAATTGGTGATGAAACGTCCTCAAATGTCGCAGAAGATGATAAGCATGCACTTCGTCTAGCCGCGTACCTGCCTCGCCTTTTTCGGTCGTAATGGACTCTTCCACTGTGAAGACTATTGTTTTGTTTCAGGGCCGTACCCGCACATCCAAGTTTCGTCACCTATAATGATGCTCGACATGAAGGATGGGTTATCGTCATCACGGCACGCTGACGGAGTTCTTGGTAGATTTCGACGCGGTGTCCCTTCTGCTCCTGCGACACCAATCATGGCAACAACACAGTGCATGTTCAAATCACACACGAGGATTACCTGCATTGTTCGGTACGACACACCGACACTGGTAGCAATGTTGTGGATTCTTCTCCGACGATCCTCATGCACAAGTTGTCAAATGGTTTCGATAATTTCGGGTATTATGCTCGTTGAATATCGTCCTGATCTCTCGCCGTCTTCCGGTGATGTTCTTCAGCTCTTCAAGCTCTCGTGTCACTCAAAACACCTCGAACGATCCACTGCAGTATCGCTGTACATTTGCTGAATCATGTCAAGAGTCTCTGAGGCAGAGTTGCCTAGTTACACGTTCGCTCGTTATTCTAACTTGCTGTCCACGATTAAACGCAGACGAGGTAACGCACTTAGAACAGCACCAGCTGCACAGTTCCCGATGTACACAGGACGATGTCTCTTGGTACACTGACTTATGAAGGTCGGTGCTCTCTGTACCTATGCATGAAGTCTTGCACTGCAATCTCTTGGTGTGGTACCAGAACTAGTCTCGAAACTTTTTGATACCACCTCGTATATCTATATATATGAATTAGGGTGCCGAATTTGGTTTGCTCGAAGTGAAACAAACCTTCCTAGTTGCAGGTTTGCATGGATCTTCGGTTTCACACGGGATTCGAAGGCACGCCATTACTTCGACCAGGAATCGAACTCAGGTATGTCCATTACTAAAGACGAAAACACTCATCAATTAACCACGAGAAATTTTCTCAAGAGAAACTAGGTCACCTTAAGCTTCACGTGCACGTGGATACTACGAAAAAAGTGTCGTGATGGAAACTTCAACGCAGAGCTTCTTCACTTACAAGTTTACTTCTTTATTGAACAGTTCCAAACAAATCATCATTCAAAGAGTTTAACTTGTTTAAAACAGAAGATCGACAGAAGGGGTATTGTGATGTAAACAGACTAATGAGATGTACCGTACCTTACTAATACTGAAAAGAAAAAAAAGCACATTCAGTCAGATCCTTCCTCACTTCAACAATAGGAATATTACTTAACGCGCTGTTATATATTGTTGTTCTTCAATGACTTCCTAAACATAGCGTCTTTCCTTCCTCTGTTGATGAATATTCATGAATATATTCATGTCAAACAAGCGTTTAGCACCATCTTTAGCCTATACAAAGACGTCTGCGTTATCGCTTCAGGGATTAATCCTTCTTCTATAGTGGTACACGGTGTGAATTCTCTCAGCTTCTATTCCAACATTTACGCTTCAAGTGTTGCCGATTTAGTGAATTTCCCACCACATTTGATGGCTTTTACCGATTATTGAAGTTTATTATTATTATTATTATTATTATTATTATTAGTAGTAGTAGTAGTAGTAGTAGTAGTAGTAGTAGTAGTAGTAGTAGTAGTAGTAGTAGTATTTAAAGAAGAATTTTCCTAACAGTCTCACAATGTTGTCAACAATGAAATATCCTACACCGCCATCGGTAATGGAATTCGGGACTGCAAACATCAGACAAGCTCGCAGATTCAGCGGTTCTCAACCTCGAGTACGCACACCTCTGGGGGTAGTGCACATAAAATTTAAGAGCACATAAAATAAAAACAAAATATATCTATTCTGTAACATAGTTCCATTAAATTTATAGTAGTACTCTCCAGTTCATAGTAAAACTTGGCTATTTAAGTCCTAAGTGATAAATTCTGTACGTTGTTTTTGATCGGCGGGTACGCGGAATAAAAAGGTTGAATACCACTGACCTATAATTTGAGTTGTAGAGCGCTTACCTTTGATGTGTTGGATTCCCGGCTAGGAATGGGCACGAGCGAGTTTTCATTGAAACTCAACTTGAAAAATTTCCTCCAACTCGACTCAAAACTCGACTCGAATCTGACTCGTTTTTCGTGTCGAGTCGAGCTAAAACGAGCCAAATGCTGTGTGTACTTTCAAGTACTTTCTTCAAGTATCATATACATATAGACAATATAATCAATTATTACTATTATTATTATTATTATTATTATTATTATTATTATTATTATTATTATTATCATTAGTAGTAGTAGTAGTAGTAGTAGTAGTAGTAGTAGTAGTAGTAGTAGTAGTAGTAGTAGTAGTATAACAATACCGTGTACATACATGAAAGATAGGCGGTTTGTATCTGAATACTAAAAACTACTTGACTGCTGACCTCGGTAGTCGTGAAGACTAGGAGGCAAGGACATCGTTCACTAGGTTCTGGGTTTGAGTTCCGGAGGAGCAAGTATCCCGGCTCGAACAAAAAATCGTTAAAAGTTAGAGGTGGTGTCCAAATATGTTCAAAACTGCTCGGCCCGGGTTTAGGGTTCTCAACGGCTCGACTCACAGCTCATTCACTATCGAGCCGAGCCAACAGCTCACTCAACCGAGCCGGCTCAAGCCAAAACAAACCGAGCTGACCGAGCTGACCCCAACTGGCCGCTCGAACCGATGGCTCACCTGAGCCGAGTCGGTGCCTCATCTCAACGAGCCGGCTCGAGCTGTACGCTCAATTGAACCGAGCTGAGCCGGTTAACATCAATACCCGAGTTGGGCTTCTGCTTCGGCTCAAAACTTCAACCGTGTAGGTCTCAGCCTTGGTGGTAAGGACTACAGTATATGCTTATATTGGTGCTCACGACATTTGACGCTGTCTCGTTATAAAATCCATTGACGTCTTGTCTTCTTAATCAAGACGAGACGAGATGCGACCAGTGTCCAACACTAAAAATATTGCACATTACTGCTCACATTTCTCATAGCTTTCGCTTTCCAGTCTAATTGCCAAGATACAAAAACGAGTTTAAACGAGCGAACCATTTATCAAACTCGACTCGACTAGAAACTCGACCTCAAAACAATGACTTGGCTCGGAACTCGAATCGAGGTCCTCAATAGTACTGATGTTTAAAAATATTCATAACCAGTCAATTTTCACGCTGCAGCGTGAACAGAAATGGTATGCTTAAACTTTAGGTACCTAACGTACCCAAATAAATGAAATAAGACACTAACCTAACTAATCAACCTTAAATTTAATTTCGGTTTCCACGCCTAAAGCATACATCCACTTTGTGTATTAGTCCATTAAAGTTTTTATGTACCCAATAAAATATATAAAAATGCTAACACTTGTATATTCTCGAGAGCCGCACGAGACGACCTTGCAGGCCCCATACGGCTCATGGACCCATAGTTGGCCATCTTTGCTCTAGACAATCTACTTTTTCTTTAAACCCTATTAATATCCTAGAATTAAGAGGCATCATCCCGGCGAAATTAAAATACCGCCAATTTTACAGTAATTATGTGATATGTTCAAATAGGTAAAAGATAATTGAAATGTGGAACAAGAGCGCCCTAGACAATATTATTTTGCGTGAGGTACCGTTATCACAAGTCACCTAGTGGCTTTCCGTTTTCAGCCGTTTAGAAACGCGAAAATAATTGCCGATTTTCAAAATGGCTCGAGATCGAAAGCAGATTAATGAGTCGTGATAACGGTATTTCATGTAAAATGATATTGTCTAGGGCGCTCTTGTTCCACATTTCGATTATCTTTTATCTATTTGAAGATATCACATAATTACTGTAAAATTAGCGGTATTTTAATTTCGCCGGGATGAAATCTCTTAAAAATCTAGTGGAAATTCAGCCCTAGAGGCAACTCCATCTGCAGAAACAAAGATGTAAACAAAATAACGAAGAAAGAGAATGGAGGGGGAAGGAGAGAGAGATGTGCAAAGTAAACCAGCAAAAGAACAATAAAATATGGAAAATTCACCGACTTTATTTCAGATTTTATCTTCTGCGTTTTAATACGACGTTATATCCAGTAATGTTGCGTGTACTATAAAATGAAAACAGTTATTCAGACATATTTTTACTTTCTTAAGCACATACCATATATATATACACAAAGACAGAACCATCTTGAGAATAATTATCCATTGTTAGGTGGAAATTATACAGTAATTTATTAACGAGAAAGAACATTTAATTAATATACTGCGGCTGTCAAAATTAGCGAGTTCTTCTTCTTAAATAGTTCTGTAAATGTCTCCGACCGGAATTCCGAAAATAATATATGACATTCTGTTTCTATTTAAAAACTTGCCTTATAATAAACAATGCGCCCAGAAGCACAACTTCCATGAGCTTACCTGGAAGTTTTATTGTAAAACCAGACTACAAGCAGTGTTTATCGGTTTCCTTTAAAAAAATCCCTCGACTGACAAAATTTTTCCGTTTTCTTATCCGATTTTTCCTAGTTTGTTGAATGTACAATTCCTATGACAGAAGTTGTGATAATTTAGCGAATTAAAGATAGTGCCAACCACATTTGTTTTTGCCTCTATTTTTTAAACTATTTCCTTTACTTTTTTTTTTTTTTACAAAAATAAATATATGGGAGCACGGGGTAGAGTGCTTACCTCTTATGCGTGGGGTCCCGGTTCGATCACTGGCCAAGTAAGTTTGTGGTGGACAACATCGTGTTTGTGGGTTTTCTCGGGGTACTCCCGTTTTCTCCTACTTTCTCATCCCACCAATGCTTCCATATCATTCACTTGCTTTAATCATCGCCCCCTTAGTCTAGCAGGCATAATCGTGGGACGTTAAACTCAAAGATTTCATTTCATTTTACCAGAAAAAAAATATAACCAACAACGGGTGCAAATTACGCTAATTTAAACAAACAAACAAACACAAACTATTACTATTGAGTTGGTTTATATATGAAAAACAAAGAAGAATTTAAGCGTTTATATTGCCAATCAGTCAACTCGTGAATTTCCTTCGGTTTTCACGTTTTATGAACAATTTTTCTTTTTCCCGTTTTGCTAATTTTACCTACGGAATTTCCCTAGATTAGGGAAATTTCCCTCAAGCTACCAACTCTGACTACAGGATACTGCTGAGTCTTTCTCATATCCACAAACCATCGGACATAAAATTTTTGAACTGAAGTTATTGATTTTTTTTTCCTTACCGGTATTCTATAGTACTCGCACCGAGTCGTGAAGCTTGACCTAGATCTATCGATTTCACCACCCAATAGAAGGCGAGGGTGTGTTCCAGTCGTCAACCCCCACTCATCAAATTTTGTCAGTGTCTTCTCTCGCGTTACACGGAAAACATCTCCCGAGAGTACAGTGTTGTCGGATTGGCGTCAAGTTCCGTTTTGGTAATTCTTTTTTGTTGCGTTATATTTTCGTTGTTACTATTTGTGCTATTCTTACTATTTTAGAATAGTTGTTACAGTTGTTATTGTTATGTAGTGTTATTATTGGCAATTTTTAAATGCCTTTTTTATATACACGTTTACTATTTCTTCAAAGTTTGGCAACATTGTTAGTGAATTTCAGCTGTTCGACGTTTCCCCAAGTGTGCGCTCGGGAAGCGGCTCCACGAATTGTACCGAAGTTTTCCGATGTGTTAAAGCTCAAGCAAAATATTTCTATGATTGGTTTAGAGCCCAAGCTTCACGACTCGGCGCGAGTATTATAGTTCAGAACTCTCCTTAAAAAAAAAAAAAAGAAAGAAAGAAAGAAAAAAATCTTAATAATGAGTTGGTAGCTAGTGTGAGAATAATAAAATACTGTACATCCGTAGTATTAATGACAAAGAGGATACGTAAAGAAGGGAATGAACATTACTACTCTTTGTTATTTACGCCAGTTTGATGTTCCGTTTAAGATTTATAGCCCGCTTTGGTGTAGTAGCTAACGCTCTCTCCTTTCGTGCGAGCGGTCTCGAGTTCGATTCCCAGTCGGAACACTCGGTCAAAAAAGTGTAACAGCTTTTTCAGCCCAGCTATCCTACGTGGGGCTTTTCCTGGAGTTTCCTCATTCACAGCAAGCAAATGTCGAAATGGAACATAATATAATAGTCCTCTTCCGGTCGCTTCCTTTCTTCGAAAAATCCTTTCTTCTTCTCCAATTCCCTGGGCAGTATGATCTCCGAGGGACGTCATTTCTTATGTATTTGACGGGCTAACCTGGCCATAGACACCGAAAGCCCAGGAATCCAAATCCTAATCCTTTTAAGATTTCTACTATAAATAAGTGTGGGAAGTCATAGAACGGCCATGTTCCGTCCGTCCCGTCTGACTAACGACTTATATCAGAGCATCGAGAATATATATATATTTTTTAATCGCTTCATCGCCCCAAGAACAGATTCCATCTCCTCCCTTAATCCTCTATTTAAGTCAGAAATAGTATAAATTAACCATTTCCGGTTTCAACATTGATGACAGACCAAAATCGGTAATAGATAATCAGTAATTATTTTCTAGCATCCCAAGAATAGATGCCTTTACACTCGTATCTCCACTAAAACCGGAAGTGGTAGAAATCTACTACCACTTCCGGGTTAAATATTGCTTTCCATAGAGCAGAAACGATCAGGGACAGAGAGACATCGCTTTCTGATATCGACTGAGTGTCCCAAGAATAACTTTAATCTTGACCATTATTTCTCTATTCAAACCGGAAGTTGTGAAAAATCTACAATATCCGGTTTTAATACTGATCGCCGTAATTGAAACCACATTTCTCTAACCTATTTCTCCACTCCAGCTTCTTCATTTCGATACAAACTCTTAAAAACCACACAAGGCTTCCTGCTGCTTGGCTACCGTGAGCCTTTGAAGCGTGGGGTCCCTGGTTCAATATCCGGCCATGAGAACAACGCCGTGTCTGTGGGTTTCTCAAGGAATTTCCGTTTTCTCCCACATTCTCATGCCACTAATTCTTTCATGATCATACGCTTTCATTAATTCATTCGTTTTCTTTAGCTTAAAGGGCATTCTATAACTGTGAGACGAAAAATTAGCAATGTAATTTCATTTCATCAAGACACTACATACATCACAAGTAGTAGAAAAAAGACAAACCACAATAGATTCTACTACTTTACGGAATATTTTGCTACATATACACTCATAAATAACATTCACGGAATATTTTGCTACATATACACTCACAAATAACATTCACGGAATATTTTGCTACACATACACTCATAAATAACATTCACGAAATATTTTGCTACATACACTCATAAATAACGATTTCTTCCAGCAAAATACAAACTGTCAATCTTGTTCTCATGTTTAGCTTTTTCGTTCTCATATTTTAACAGGCACAAGAGGATTCAGTAGTAGAACAGAGCCTATCGAAGATGACGAACACCCAGGGCCAAGTACATTTATGGGATCGCCTGAAATGATTGACGAGGTTCGGAATATCCTTTTTAAGAACCGAACTGCAAGTCTCAGGGTACTATCATACCTCGTGGGGGTTTATAAGAAGATTAATCGCCAAATAATAACTAAAGATTTAAAGGATGCTGTTGGAGTGATTGTTCGTAACTTTTGACCTCCCCCACAAAAAGTTACCACATCCTGCATATTCGCCAGACCTGTCCCCTTGCATGTAGGGATTTAGAATGATATGTAGCGGAAAGCGAGACGGTATTTAGTACATGCTAAAAGAAAAATAATAATAATTTAATATGATATGTGCCGAATTGAATATCGATTTGATATAAATGCTGATGCCTCAGCGGTTGAAGTTAAGACCTCAATTAAGAAATTGTTGCCTACAATAATCATGTAGTAGGGATTTAATAAATGAGCTAGAGATTAATGTATGTTAAGAGTGGCATCAGAGGGGATAGATTTACTATATGTAAGTGTACTAGGTAATGATGATAAAGAAATATGTGACAACGAAAACTATCCTAGTTAGACTTGTTATTTAACCCTTTGCGCTCCAGGTGTTATTTTCCTATGTGCATGCTGTTAATACCAGATTTTCATTTAATGTTAAAAGACTGTCTAGACTGTTATATAAGGCAAAGTTATTGTGCACGCGCGAGGAGAGCATTCACATTACTAATTTAAATATATATATATATATATATATATATATATATATATTGTATTGTGCAAAATTTGGACTGAAAAAGGGAAATTTTAATGTTCAGTAGGGATTTTGTGCTGCTTCGGGATGGTAACACTGACCGGAGACCTAAGACAACGTTTTTTCTTTTTCTTATCTCGGAATACGGTCTCAAATTTGCTAATTATTTATCGTCAAAACAAACACACGTGTGCCGTAATTGAATGTTCCCTTAGACCTGCTATCTACGGAGACAAAGCTTTTTTTCTTTTCTGTCAGTAAGGTGCTGTCACCTACGGAGAAATAGTAGAACTAAGTCTTACCTTGCCTCCACTAACAAAATTTCATCATCTCCAGGACTAATATGGTCCTTAATAAGGCATACATTTTCATAACATTCACACATGGATGTCACTGGTATTTTGCAACGGAGTATTTTATGACATAAACATGGATGTCACTGGTATTTTGCAACGGAGTATTTTATGACATAAACATGGATGTCACTGGTATTTTGCAACGGAGTATTTTATGACATCCACATGGATGTCACTGGTATTTTGCAACGAAGTATTTTATGACATCCACATGAATGTCACTGGTATTTTGCAACGGAGTATTTTATGACATCCATATGGATGTCACTGGTATTTTACAACAGAATATTTTATGACATCCATACGGATGTCACTGGTATTTTACAACAGTATTTTATGACATCCATACGTATGACACTGGTATTTTACAACGGAGTATTTTATGACATCCATATGGATGTCACTGGTATTTTACAACAGAGTATTTTATGACATCCCCATTGATGTCACTGGTGTTTTGCAACGGAATATTTTATGACATCCCCATGGATGTCACTGGTGTTTTGCAACGGAGTATTTTATGACATCCCCATGGATGTCACTGGTATTTTGCAACGGAATATTTTATGACATCCTCATGGCTGTCACTGATACGCAAGAGGTTAATGGTGTGTGACTAAGATTGAGTCAAGTTTGGGTTGTTCTTGAGTTGAGCTGAATTAATTTTGAGTTTAACGTCCCTTTCAGCAGCGAGGCTATATAAGACGTGGACCTACTGATTAACGTGGAATCCGAACCACATGAGCTCCCACAGGGAATCGAACCTGGGACTCCCACGCCAAAGGCGCGTACGCTAACCGCTTAGCCACGGAGGAGCTCCTGGGTTTTTCTTCTATTGCATAGCATACTATTGTATCCTATTAGTGTTGGTTTATGAAACCTAACTCATCTGAAGCGACGAATAGAACCCACATCGAGCACGGTAGATCTATTTGTCGACAAATAGATACGCTCTAACATCACTTACACTGTAATTAGTTTATTTTCCTCGAATTGAAAGGTTTTTGATTTATTGATTTTTATTTTTAAGAATGTTGCTACCATTCAGAAAGCAGCGACGAGAAGCGTGGTGAACACCATTCCAGAACTTCCAGAAGGCATTTTATTATTTTCTGAATCATGCAAAGGTATTATGGACAAAGGAAGTCCTTACTTTGAACAAGCCGAGGTAACTTAATTCCACTTAATATTCATTTATTTTTATACAGATTCAATCTCGTTTCCTAACTGCCGTACAGTACTATGTACTTCTGTAATATTATCTTGACTCCAACATGGGTGGTTAGCACAACATCAAAATCAATTGAAAGTTTTCCGAGAATGGCCAATTTCCTCAATGGAAGACTCTTAATGGGCTTATTGTAAACATAATACTTCTAAGAACAAATTGGGAGTACCTCTTCTACGTCAAGGATAATCCTTCTGTGAAAGTTTTGAACACAGCACTTGACATCAATGTCTAAATTCTTGACAAGGGCTTTTGTGTTATATTAACTTCTAACGTAAAAGATCGTGGCAAACACATTTCCGAACAACAGATTAAATTAGTTCAACATACAATGTAACAAGTGTGTTTCTCTGCTCTAAGAGGGAGTAATGAGGACACAAGTTCTGTAGCATCATTATTTTAAGTTATGAATAATAATAATAATAATAATAATAATAATAATAATAATAAGAGAGTTTTGTTTCACATTCTAAAATTACAGTAGAGTTCCGAACTATAGGGATGGAATGGTGAAACCAGAAGTGATAATTCTATTACTTCTGGTTTTAATAAAGGTATAAGGGCAGAGATGGAATCTACGAGGTATTACCACAACTTTTCTGACACTAGATTATTGTGCCACTGATAATAAGCAGTTCAAAGCATATAGTACAGTCACCCCACATAAGTACATGGACCCCAAGTAATGGAATTAAAACAATCAGGGGTCCAGGTATTTATGTGGGTGACTGTACCATCGTTGTATGGAGGAAGTGAGGTGAGGTGATTTTCGTTTAGAGTCCCGTTCAGCAGCGAGGCTATATGAGACGTGGACCTACTGATTAACGTGGAATCCGAACCACATGAGCTCCCGCCAGGAACCGAACCCGGGTCTCCCACGCCAAAGGCGCGTACCGTTGTGTGGAGGAATTTGAGTAATAGATGTGTTTAGTTTGCAATAAAAAAGTAGTTTTAACATACAGTTATTAAAATTAAATAATAATGTTGTTTGAAAAGTAGTTCTTAAGATACCAATAGAACATAATACATGATCAAATGCAGTTTAGTTCGTTCCTCTAATCTCTGCCTTAACTTCGATTTTGGGGGAAATGTTATTCTGACAACACTGTAATTTCTATGGATGGCAACACTGAAAATTCTTCAGGTCCATATTTTGTGTTGTAGAATAACATTATCTATGATTGTAGTAAGTTGCATTTTCTTATCTCCTTTCACTTATGAAAAACAAGCAAAAGAAAAATGGTCCCTAGTGGCAGACAACTTTCAAACCGCTTGCTGTAAGCTTGAATTGCAAGTCGGCCAAGCTTGTAACCAGCTTGATTGCATGCCGCAAGCTGTACTTCAGTAACGAAGTTACATGAAGACAACCTTGTATTCAGTGTTCTATTCAAGATTGACGCAAGCGTTTTACAAGTCAAGTCAAGTCAATCGCCAATAAACGGCCAGTGATGCTATAACGCTCTGCGAAGGGTCTAAAAGAATCGCTTACAAATACGACAAAAAAATATTGTATGAAAGTATGCGTCTCAAGTGCAAGCGTAGAAAACCAAAAGCCAAGCATGCGCCAACTGGCCGTAAGCTTTCTTGCTACTAGGAGTAAATTTTGTATTGTTTTTAGTAAGTGATCTAAAATGTACACGCAAGACATAGAATCGTTAAACAACCTGAGGTTTTGACATTTAACTCTTTATATAGTCTTACTATAAAATCAAAGATACGTCAGTCTGTCAGTCACGCTAATATACAGTGGGACCTCAATAACTCACCTCAAAGGGAATAGACGAAAATTCGAGTTATCGAGATTTTCGAGTTATCAAAGTGGCTACAACAAAAATTCGAGATAACGAGTTTCCGCGTTGTCATTAAAAGTGACTCTATAGTTCGAATTGTTATTCGTTGAACCTCTAAAACCCGAAGTCTGTGAAATAAAATGACTAATAAAAATCAAATACTGTACATGTATTGTTTTAGAGGGGAGGCTATCATGTCTAGACATGAGTAAAACACAATTACAGTATACATTAGCACAGGGGAGGATCCAGGACAGACTTCTGGGGGGGCGGTGGGTTGTCATACTGTTCCTTTTAAGGGCTTCAAACTTTGGGATGGGTTTTATTTATATATATAAAATAACAAATTTTCCTCTTCTGGAAGGGGGGGGGCGATCGCCCCCCTGGATCCGCCCCTGCATTAGCAACAATAACAGGACTAGCAACAATGACAATTACGTAAAAATATAGAGCTACAGCTTCGAAAAATGAAATTAACTTTTACGTCTCACTGTTATGCCGGTAAGCAAAAGGAGACAGTAATGATGAGAAATGAAAGAAATAGTGGAATGAAGAAAGTGAGAGGAAACGAGAGAACCCCGAGAAAACTGACGCACACGATGTTTGTCCACCACAAAGTTCACTTGGCGCGAGCTGGGATCGAACCAAGGACCTCATGAACTACAGCAGAACGCTCTACCATTGAGCCATCGCGGCCCCAGCTATACCTTCGACTTATCGAAGTCACATCAAGAGAAATTCCAATTATAGAGGTAAACTTCGACTTGTAGAAGATTGCAGATAAAGAAGTTCGTGTTACCGAGGTTTTTAAATATGATTATAAAACCCTTAAACTTCGACTTATCGAGGTTGTGATTTTTAAATATTAGACTTATAGATGTTATTTTAATATTTGAGTGTTAAGGAGACTTCAAAGGAATGTGAAAAAAAATCGAGTTATCAAGGAATTCAAGTTATCGATGTCCAACTGTACAAACTTCAAATAATCTGAGAGCTAGGTTTGCACAAACATCTACATAAAAATAGTTATATATTATTTAGATCAAAAGTAAGACGCCTCATCCTGTCAGTCAATTCCAAATAATTAACTTTAAGGCCAAGTGCACGGTTATTCAACGCGTTCGCAACGCGTTTTCACGGGTCATGAGTACACTAGGAATACGCTAACCATATATTTAAATGCGGATGGCTAATTGCAATGCGCTGCAAACGCGAAAGCAATAAAAAACACGCAGAGTACGTCGGTTCGAGCGTAGCTATTTGGTGCGTTTGGAACAATAAACCCCCTGCTATTTCGGAATCAGTAAAAGATGTCTAAAGGAAGGGGAAAAAAAAGGAAAGGCGTGTTGCCAGGCAAGGAGACTTCAGCAAGACCTCCATGTCTTCTCACAAGAAACCAACTAAAGCAGGTCATTCTGATTCTACCCTTCCGGCGCGAAAAAAAAAAGACCTCGAAACCCTGAATGGTTCACAGTATGATTTATAACTCTGACGAAAGTAAAATTACCGAATAGCCACCTAGGTCACGTTCGTTGCTCGTTGCAGGGGATAACGCATCCTTGTATAGCCATGCCCTAATAGTTGTCGCTGCCCACGCTGTCTTCTGACTCACGCCCAGAGATGTCACCATCGTGTAAATGAGCCAAAGGCTTGGGGAATAACTACATAGCACACACATTATAAAATAATAAGTTTGTTTATGTAGTCTACGATAAACAAATACGTAACTTTCTCTGCAATACTTTCGTCTATTTTAAATTTCACCAAAAAGAGCTTTCCCTGATAATCTTTTCTGGAAGCTGCCCCAGACGAAGAATGCATCGTATCAGTGTCATTTGCATGCTCCGCACGGAAGTCGAGAGAAACAAGCGAAAGTGCATTTAGCCAGGCGTGAAATGAACCTTCTCCCTCTGGGCTGTTCTACCGAGAACACTTTCTTTGCTTTTTCACCTACTTACCTACAGGCTCCATTGGCGTGTCTCTGTTAACAGGAAGAAACAGTTCAAGTTCGAGGCTACACAACAACACTGTGTGGACTCTGCAATACTTACCTGCAAAAAGAAAGAAAAGAAACGAAGATGTCAGGATTAAAAGAATTTTTCAAATATATCTCAAAAATAATTACAAATAAAATAAACCTATGTCGTATCACAATAAAACTTAATATGAAAATAATCCTGTTTTATCACAATAAAAATTCATAACTAAAACAAGCTTTTATGTTATCGAATAGTGAAAAACTGCGCGGTTTGAGGCGTTAGGCTGACGATTCTGATGTGAAACCCATTGAGAGTTCGAATCCCTCTGAAGAGCATGGTCGGAATTTGATCTGTCTTCGATTTTTCTGTGTTCGTTCCTTGTCGTGTTTGGAATACGTCCAAACTACGTGCGGTACCCATGGCGAACAACACCCAAGTTCGAGTGAATTACAAAAAAAAGAAAAAAAGAAAAGAAAGGAAAAGAAAAGAAAAGAAAAGAAAGAAAAAGAAAAGAAAGAAAAGAAAGAAAAAGAAAGTTGTAGAGCGCTTATCGCTGATGTGTGGGGTCGCTGGTTCCATCCCAGGCGAACCAAGTTTGTGGTGGACAACATCGTGTCCGTGGGTTTTCACGGGTAATCCCGTTTACTTCCACATTCTCATTCCACCAATTCTTCTACAATAATTCAATCGCCTTAATGGCCGTCTCCCTTAGCCTAAAGGGCATAACATGGGATGTTAAACTAAAAGAAAAAATTATTTCACCATACAATAAAAATCTTTAATAAAATAGATGTATGTTCTCAATAAACATTAATAAAAAGTAAGCCTTTTCTTTATCATTTATCATTCATGAATAATATACGGATACTTTAAAAACGGGCCTACCACTCTCTCTCTCTTTTTTTATTACATAAAATAAGCATTTCATCATACAGTAAAAATGAAATCTACACATTGTCACAGTCAAAATTAATAAAATAAGCATATATTTTTATCACATAGCAAAAATTGTAAGCTTTTGTATTTTGTACTTAGTTGGAAAGCATGCAACGCAATACAAAGGTTGAGATTCCACTTTGAAATGAACTCTTGTCCTATATAGCCTGTTGACTAAGAACAGAAATACACAAATCAATCAATCATGTAATAATAATAATAATAATAATAATAATAATAATAATAATAATAATAATAATAATAATATGCTGGTCTAATAACTCGTGTGTGTGCCTTTTATGCACTAAGTTCTGAGTTCGATTCCAGGTAGAGATACTTGGTCAAAAACGTGTAACAGGTAATAGCTTTTTCAGGTCAGCCATCCTGATGATGCCCGTTGCTTCCTTCCTCATTTCCTGGATAGTGTGCTCGTTAAGGGACGTTATCCCCCACAGATTATGGGCTTAAGTCCATGAATCCCGGTATTATGCACAAATATATGTAAATAAGTATGTAATTGATTTTGAAGCAGAGGATCTAAATCAGCAGTGGACGCAGCTGACAAAAGGCAGGATACAACCGAATGGGTGTCAATCAGTAATAATAATAATAAAAATTATTATTATTATTATTGATATATTTTTTTTAGTATAACGTCATTCGATCATATATACCAGGTAGTGAAGTGAGGTGGCAAATTTTCCACTTCAGAAAATTTTCTCCAATATTTTTCCGTTCTAAACAAATATCAGTGATCAAGTATCAATTCCTCAATCCTCATTAACTATAAAATTGATTGACTTCATGCATAGAAACGTTAAAAAGTGCAAGATCGTTTAAAGAATCTGAAAATTTTTATGGCTCAGTAAATTTCCGGCACTATGTAAAACAAGTGAAACAATATTTCATGAATTGAAAAATTTTCTGTCTTGCATGGAAAAATTGAAAAACTTTTTATAAGTAGGAAAATTTTCATCATTTTGAGCAAGAAGTAAAACAACTTTTTATGAATCGGAAAGCTTTATTTCTCTGTAGAAATAAGTGAAAGGAATTTTCATGGATCGGAAAATTTTCATTATGATGTAGAAACAAGTGGAAAAACTTTTCACAACCCGGACAATTTTGAATGTCATGTATAGTGATGTTAGAAAATTTTCCACTATATTTAACTGCACATCGAGCTATAAAATTGAATTCCTAGAAATTGAATAAAGGAAAGTTAGACAGCAACAAATTATAATTTTCCAATTAACTTTAGGGAACCGGAAAATTTTCTAATATTTGGAGTTAGTAAGTAAAAACTAACATAGTCTCTCTCTCTCTCTCTCTCTCTCTCTCTCTCTCTGTGTGTGTGTGTGTGTGCGTGTAAAGTGCAGGAAACATAAATCGAGTTCGTAGGTACAAATATCCCATCCCATTGTTTAAAATATACAGTAACAAGAAAGCGAAAAGAAACCCTTTTGAATTTATCAGTTATTTCAAAAACAGAAAATTCCACTGTTTCTTCATATATACGCCTGCATATGTAATGAAATAACTACATAAAAATTCCAGTTTCTTATAAAGATTATTGTTGTAATAGAAAATAAGAAGAAATGCTTTCATTTTGTTTTGTTTAAAGCTATGAGAAGAGATCGCCTTACACGTATTAAATTAACGAAACATAATTTTGTGAGATCAAAGGTGAATTTTGAGAGAAAAATACATTAACGTTTTGCAAAAATGAAGAATCGTTATATGTTCACTTCATGAAACTTTCCTTTTCAGACAATATTTATTACAAATAAATTTTACGGCTAAACAACGATGTAGGAATAAATTGAGTATGTTTTTATGAATCGGAAAAATTTTCCAGAACTTTTTCTAGAAAATTTCCCGTTTCAAAATTTTCCGGAAAATTTACATCACCGATACCAGGTGAGGTTAAGGGAGACTATGATGATGAGATGGATGATACTGGTCGAATGTCAAAAGTAGAAGGGAACGGGAGAGCTTCCAGAAAAGTCACGCCCACAATAAATTATTTTGCTCAGACTCAGTCTTAGTCTCACTACCTTACGGACAACCCTGTAGTTTGTTTTCGACACCACTGAGATAATGCAGATTGTAAAGAGAGGAAACAGGGATTTTTTTCCTGTTTCAAATTAATATTCACCCAGTTTCAAATTAATATTCCAGAAACATGTTCCAAGTAGACAATTTGAAATTAACTAAACGTTTCATTTTTTCTTTCTTCTTATTTTCAAAATTAATAAAAACTCCGTACTCCATATTAATATTGCAGGCACCGAGTGTTTTTTTTTTTTTTTTTTTTTTTAATGAATCAGTGAATAGCAGCCCCAATGCTTCATTATGAGCACTGCGTGTGACCTGACTCCGGATGTTTACTTCATCACTTCACGCGTCGTCCAAGATTGGAAGGGTCGTTGATGACTTTTGTACACAAAAGAAGGAGGGTTACTAACTACACACGCACACGCCCTTCTCGCCAATTTCCGAGAGGGATGGACGGACACTCTCACCGTCTGTCATCTAACACTACATCACAGAGAGTTCATTCAGCACACACTTCTATGTGTACAGGGAAAGATTTACCAAATGAAATTAAATCATAGTTGCAATTCATGCGGGAAATCGTACCTACTAAAAAATCAAGTCTTCTAGATCTCCAAACTATGCTATGCTTAAAAGCCCGACTTACTAAATATAATACAAAAATTACAATTTTTCTTTTGCTTGTTTTTCGTAAATGAAAGGAGATAATGAAATGCAACTTACCAGAATCATAGATAATTTTATTCTACAACAGAAAATATGAACCTGAAGAATTTTCAGTGTTGCCATCTATAGAAATTATCTATTATGGGGAAGTGCTATTCTGGCAACATTGTAGTTTCTATTGATGGCAGCACTGAAAATTCTTCAGGTTCATATTTTCTGTTGTAGAATAACATTATCTATGATTGTGGCAAGTTGCCTTTCTTTATCTCATTTCACTTTTAAAAAATAAGCAAAAGAAAAATTGTTTTTAGTTGGAGAGCTTCATCCAGCATTGGACTAACAGCGGTTGATTTCTCTCGATCTGCTTCTTCTTCTTCTTTTTTTTCTTTCTTTATGAGGATATCAGTACATAAACCGTCTATCACCTCCGGTTTCAATAATAGATGAATAGGGTGAACATAAAATATTACTGAGACCATGGGCGGAGTTAGGAATTATCTCCTGGGGGGCAGACCTTCTGTCGGCTGGGGGGAACGGTAAATACAAATAAGAATTGAAGGATATTATAGGTGGTACTTTTATTTTTTTGTCAAACAGTTGGGGGGCAATGCCGCTCTATGCCCCCCATAGCTCCGCCTATGATTAAGACCCTGAATACAAATCAAATGCAATTTCTTGCTACTTCTTACTGCTAATACTTATCTTAATAACAAAATGGCAGTGGCGTATTTAGGGGGTGGCTTCCGGGCTTAAGCCCCCCCCCCGAAATCTTACTTAGTATAGTAAAGTAAATGAAATATCTTGCAGAATTTTCACATTTCCAGGCAAAGCCCCTCCCGAAACAAAACCGTAAATACGCCACTGCAAAATGGCCTCCTACTTTGTAGAACTTCTGGCTTAACTTTGGTTATATCAAAATGAAGATTGTTAGAAATTTACAAACAAACAAATAAATAAATACATGAACTTTGGGAACACCCTGTTTATAAACGCTTTCCCTTCGCTAAATTTATACGTGTTGTATTTTAGTGTCTCTTCAACCTTGTCGCCTTGTCCGTTCAACCTTATTTTCTGACTCAGCAGCCGCCCATGAAACATAGATTCTCTCCATACCTGAACAGAAGCCAGAAAGACGCCTGTGACACGAACATGAGTATCCGCTGGTACCACGTTCCTCACCGACACCATGCGAATTAGCAAACAGGAAAATGAGCCCAGGAAATATTTTTAGGTTTTTCCGTTTTCATAGACAATTTCTGGCAAAACTTGGCAACTGTGCCAAGTTATACAGTATGTCATATTCTATTCCATTAAACAATGAACATTAAAGAAATGGGGTCAGTTTTTTTTTTTTTTTTTAAAGTTGGCAGAAAACTTCGAAGTCAGAAAATATGATGACAAAACGTAATTAAAGTTGTAAATTACCATTTTTTTTTATCTCATGGTTATCGGTATTTGTTAATAAGCAAATGCCTTATCTATACGTACTACAATCAAGGGCGCCCATGCTGTGATTTCCAAGAGGGGGGGAGTAAATATAAGCGAGGTTTCAAATATAGTTTCAAATTTTGCTATAACTAATGTAAAAATCCTATTGGGCTTTCGATATTCCCAAGAACGATTTCCTCTTGGGGGGAGGGCGAGTGCCCCACCTTGCCCCCCTAATGGGCGCCCTTGATTACAATATGTACGTATAAATGAATTAGACAAGCTATTTTACTATAAAAGAACGTTACCAATGATACAGTTAGAATAGTTGGATTTCTGAATATGGGAAAAATAAACTTAATACTAACATGTTTGATAGATTGAATAGAATGTTATATCATGAGACGAAATCCACAGCTTGACGTGGAATTCGGATTTTTATACGAAGTACTCTTACCCGGCATTGAACAAGGAGCCATGTCAACAGAAATTACCATGTTATTGAAGCACTTTTGATAGCACGGAAGATATTAACCTTGCACAGCTTTTTTTTTTTTTTTTTTTTAACATCCTTGTGCAAACCTTTATACGAGGGTGATTCACACAGTAATGCCTTAATGCCTCCAAGTCCACTACTTGGCCAATAGTACTAAATATTCTGAACTATTTATCATTAACGTACTGTGATGCTATAGACTGTCATTTGTTTCATCTTCCTGGAGCAATCCATGGCATCTAGTGGTGACGTCCAGCGGGCTGTCGTTGAATTTCTGACTGCGGAAGGTTGTGCGCCCAGGAACATTCATCGCCGGCGACGAGTCATGGATACACTATTACGACCAGGAGACGAAGCGACAGTCGATGGAATATCGCCACACGTCTTCTCTTCCGCCAAAAAAAAAAAAAAAAAAAAAAAAATCAAAGTTGTCTCATCTGCTGACAGTGTTGTTGACATTCTGCCTCAACTTGCTTATAGTCCGGAACTTGCACCTTACGACATTTGGCTCTTCCCGAAACTTAAGAGTCTTCATCCCGGCGAAATTAAAATACCGCTAATTTTACAGTAATTATGTGATATCTTCAAATAGATAAAAGATACTTGAAATATGGAACAAGAGCGGCCTAGAGAATATTATTTTGCGTGAGGTATCGTTATCACAAGTCACCTAGTGGCTCTATGTTTTCAGCTGTTTAGAAACGCGAAAATAAATGCCGAGTTTCAAAATGGCTCGAAATCGAGAGCAGATAAGTGAGTCGTGACAACGGTTTCTCATGTAAAATGATATTGTCTAGCGCGCTCTTGTTCCACATTTCGATTATCTTTTATCTATTTGAAGATATCACATAATTAATGTAAAATTGGCGGTATTTTAATTGCCGGGATGAAGACTCTTAAGGATCATCTTAAGGGCCAACGCTACAGTTGTGACAGTAGCAGTTTGTCAATGGTATCGCCAGGTGCCACCACAATTCTTTCGCGTTGGCTCAAGTGTGTTGCCCGTAATAATGGGAACTACTGTATGTTGAAAAATGATGCCACCATTTGTAGCTGACACTGCAAGCTTTCTACTTATATCTATATCAGTGTTATCTATCAAGCACAAATAAAGGTATCACCTTGAAGGCATTACTTTCTGAATCACCTTCGTACATCACTAAGAAATAATCCTTTCTTAACTTGCATATACTCGCAGAACAAGAGTCAATAGGGAAACAGACTGTGTGAAATCTGTAATGTTTACTAGAATTGTATTTCAGAAACCAAACTAGGTACCGCAATTGCCAAAATGGAAACTTCGAACTTACTGTTTCCGAACACAAAAGGTAAAAACACATGTTTCTTTGTCTCCTTTCTACATAAACAAACAAACAAGTCTCAGTCAGCATGGAAATAGACTCAGAGAACACGAGAAAGTTTTGAAGAATGTAGTTTACAGCATTTCATTTCCTTTTTCCACATGGGGAAGCCCTTTCTCACGACTGCCAAAAGATGACGCCAAAATCGTGGTAGGTCCCTCTCTCTACTACTACGGTACGTTAGTTACTGCCAAAGAAAGAAACCACTGAAGAGGATTCATCTGGCAACGAATCAAGATGGAAGCAGACAGAAAGAAGCAAACCATTCCCAGATCAGTGGCCCCAGCGTTGCCAAGTCGATGCGTTTTTTTTTCTTTTTTTATTTCGTCAAGTTATATATCGTGTTCTTGTCTTGGATTTAATGTAATGTAGGAAGCAACAACACACAAGAGCTATCGTCCAACGCAACCACTAAACAAAAGAAGTCAACACCCAGTTTGGAATGAAGACAACAACGGGTTAATCTGGTGACCACTACTTGAAGATTTGCAACACTTTTCTTTTTTTACTCCTCTTTGAAGAAAGAAGCAAAAAGAGTGAAGAAACGAAAGTATAATTTCTGCTATTATTTTTTCCCTCTATATATGAGCTGACATTTCCTGCTACGAAAAGAAAAAGAAAAAGTAGCAAGATCAGTTTCCTGTAATTAGAATCAAATGTTACACTAAGTTGCTTTAAATACAAACTCTGAAGTCGAGAAAACGTTAAATTGAAATGATATATTGCACCTATTCTTTTGTTTAAATGTTCTGAGTATTTCGCGTAAGCTTCTAACCGGTTTTAATGTCAGCAAACCTATATATTATGAAAACTTCTGTCCGTTTGTATCAGCATTACACATAATGTAAGAGTTAAGTTTTTAAATATTCTGAAACTACGGCAGTGGCGGATCTAGCTCGGGGCCGGGGGGTCTACCCCCCTCCAGTTTTTTGAATGACAATAATAATTGAAGCTACAAGTTTGTATTTATATACTTTCATAAGTTTATAGTAAACTACTGATATACCTATCATAGTCTGGGGTCCGGTTGCCCCCCAGTTTTTAACTTCTAGATCTGCTACTGAACTACCGAAGACTTCACACTATGCAGATTTAATACTAATACCGGAAGTAGAAGCTCTATAAATTCTACTTGCAATATAGAAGGATAAAAGTCAACATGAAATTTATTTTTGGGATGCTGAATACATATATTCAAAACAACTGTGTGTCTCATACCATTTTTAATTTATCCAGATTAATATTGAAACCAGAAATGGTACTGGATTTTAGCACTTCCGGTTTTAGAGTAGGGATAAGAGTGGAGATGGAATGTACAGTATTCTTAAGACAACGATTCGATCCCAAAAAATACTGTGCTATATATTTATATTCTATGGTTAGAGGTTCGCGCGCATACAAGAAATCGCATCCACAATATATCTATCCGCACCCACATCCGCAACATCTCGATCTTCACTGGCATTCGTACCGTATCTGCAATATAGCTATCCACATTCGTAAGCAGTCGCAATATCTCAATCCGTACCACATCCGCAATATCTCTATCCGCACTCACATCCGTAACATCTCTACCCGCACCGGCATCCGTACCACATCTGCAATATCTCTCTAACAGCACCCGCACCCGCAATATCTCTATCCGTACAGCATTCAAAATATCGCAATATCTTTATCCGCACGGATAGCGGTACCGCTTCCGCAATATCTGTCCGCATCTCCATCCACAACATCACTATCCGCACACCACCCGCAATATTTCTATCAGTACCCGCATCCGTAATATCTCTTATCCGTACAGCATCCGCAACATCTCTATCCGTATCCACTCCTGCATCCGCAGATAATGAGATAACAAATATATAAAACTTTTTGTTCAATAATAATTTACAATTTCAAAAGTAGTTAAAACTATTATAATTTAAACACATCCTTTATAGTCTCGTGAATCCCGTGATATAATATGTTAAAAAAAAATAAGCTAAATATTTAATACTATCTGATCTTATCGTAAGTCAATTACACTAAATAAAATATAATAAAATTGACGGAAACATAAATACGAAATTAATGGAAAATATATCCGCTTAACTTACGATTCCCTCAAAACGGAGATTTTCGACAACAAAACTGTCAAGCTGGTAACGCTTTATCCCAATTAATTTTCAAGGATGCGCTTTTTCTTTGATTTTCCTAACTTACATGACATTTCTTTTGCCAAGAACTCAAAGGCGAAATGGAGACAAATGACCTTCCAGAAAGATGAATAAGCCACATCACATAAATTACCATATAATCAGATTAGCACTTGATACAAGCACTTCGTATATATTACAAAAATTAAAAGCACAATAAATCAATATAAAAATAGCGAAACTAGTTTTTTTCTGGCTGTTATTTGTCCCGAAAGGGTAATTACACTTTATTACAAAAGTAACAATTAATTACTAATGTTAGTAAGAACGATCACTATCGTTCCCGCTATCTATTACTATTTTTATTCTATTTTATTCTATTTTTATAGCGACCAATGATAAAACAGGAAGTGGTTGATAGTGCCTATTCTTAGAATGTTAAACCGACCCCCCAAAAAAAACTCTCCTCGCTATGTATCTCTTACTGTTTTTACTCCATGTAGATAAATATGGAAACCGGAAGTAGTGGATTTCTGTCATTTCCGGTTTTAGTAGAGAGTCAGGAATAAAGATGAGATGTATCCTTGGGACGCTTAATCGATTACAGAAACCGCTTCTACTATCTATGACCGTGTTTCTCTCTATGATGATGAAGGTTAAAACCGGAAATGATTAATTTATACCACTTCCGGTGCATGAATCACGTTCTTTTACGACCTTGTTCTTCACTTTAGACCTCCTATATCAGTGGTTCCCAACGACGTGGAGTCACAAGCAGCAAAAAAGGAGCAGAAGCAACTGATAGAAATAAACTATATTCCAAATTACAAATATTATGAATGTTATTAACAACGAGGCGTTAAATTTCTTGTAAATACCATTCAAACACAATAATTATTGAGGAAGAACTGTGGTTCTATACATAAAAAAGCTTGTAAAAAAAATAATACTTCTCTAAAATGATATAAACAAGTTTTTCTGAAAATAGACATCACAAAAGGGGTGATACCAACGAGCGACAAGGAGAAAGGTGGTGAATTATGCAGAGATCACAAAGAGAAGCACAATGTAAACAAGGTTGGAAACCACTGTACATCAACAGCAAATTGAAGGGGAAATAAAAGTCTGGCTCGGATAGGGAAGAATGAAAAGTTCCGTGAAGCCAATTGAGAGATTGCTTACCGAAGATAAAGAGGAAATGAAAAGTCTTACTCGGATAATAAAGAACGAAACGTTCCGTGAAGCCAATTGAGTGATTGCTTACCGAAGTTGAAGAAACAATGAAGAGTCTGGCTCGGAAAGGAAAGAATGAAAAGCTCTGTGAAGCCAATTAAGAGATTGATTACTAAAGTTGACGAGAAAATGGAAAGATTGGCTCGGATAAGGAAGAATGAAAAGCTCTGTGAAGCCTATTAAGAGATTGCTTACCGAAGTTGGAGAGGAAATGAAAAGTGTGGCTCGGAAAGGGAAAAATGAAAAGCTCTGTGAAGCCTATTTAGAGATTGCTTACCGAAGTTGGAGAGGAAATGAAAAGTCTGGCTCGGAAAGGGAAAAATGAAAAGCTCTGTGAAGCCTATTTAGAGATTGCTTACCGAAGTTGGAGAGGAAATGAAAAGTCTGGCTCGGAGAGGGAAGAATGAAAAGCTCTGTGAAGCCTATTAAGAGATTGCTTACCGAAGTTGGAGAGGAAATAAAAAGATTGGCTCACATAGGGAAGAATGAAACGCTCTGTGAAGGCAATTAAGAGACTGCTTACCGAACTTGAAGAGGAAATGAAAAGTCTGCCTCGGATACCGAAGAATGAAAAGCTGCGTAAAGCCAATTCAGAGATTGTTTACCGAAGTTGAAGAAGAAACCTATAATTACTCAGTGTTTTTTCAGTGGTAATTCTAAATTACCAATTGATCCTTTTTCTCTAATTCTATATTTCCAGTATTCTATGTACCTTCTTGAACTATGGGGAAAAGAACTGGCCACGTTGACCCCCATCCAGTTATGTTAAGAATATAAGCTAACACAGAACACTCACAATAATCGTGAGAACACATGCAAGATAAAGTACACAATTTGAGACATCAGATAGACAAGAAGCAAATAGTTGAAAAGCTTCGAATTTCTTGCGTTCAAGATGGTATTCATACCTCTTCAGATATGTAAACAGAAACGTTACGGAAAAATCACGAAAAACAGACAGAAGAAAGTCGAAATTCAATGAATGTCTAAAAGACATCTTGGCTTGAATTTTGATTTGGGAGCGAAAACGTTCAGGGGTTCTTTTTTCTACTTCTTCTTTATTTTTTTTTCTTTCGTTCTCCCTCGAATTGACTGTCAGAGCTTGGAGAAGTCCCATCTTTTTCAGTGACAGAAAAACAAACATCATTGACAGATTTCCGATAAGGAAAACTCTACCGTGGGACAGTAGGGAAGGAAGCAACATAACAAATTCCTCACATCAGATACCAACATTACATGTTCTTTCTATATGTTCGCAACGAGAAGGGATAACCTTTGCATGTATTTCTATCGTCGATATGACAATCTTTTGTCATAAAAAGCAACATTATACGAGAAGCCGAGGATGCAAGGAACAAAATCAATAACAAAAGAATCCCAATGGGAAAACAGACCAGTGGCGGCCATTCTATAAGCAAATTGGAGACCATGTTTCCTTAACTTTTTTTTTAACTAACGTAAGCAATCTTTCACGTACACCGGGGCACGGTGAATCAGTGTTAAAGCATTCTACTCTGGTGCTAGAGATTCCTGCTTCGATTCCTGGCTATGTGAATTTGTGGTAGCCAACATCGTGTCCATGGTTTGCTCGGGGTTCTTCCATTTCTACTCACACTTCGTTCCACCATGTTTCCATAATCATTATTTTTTATTAATTACCCTTCTCATTTAGCCTAAAGGGAGTCACCGTAGGACAGTAAATTTAAGACTTAATTTACATTTTTTACTTCTACCTTGCTTTGATTTGATTTTAGCGTCGCTTTCAGCAGCGGGGCTACATGAGACATGGAGCTACAGCTTAACGTGGGATAGAACCACATGAGCTCCCGCCGGGAATCAAACCCCCGGTCTCCTACACCAAAGCATACCTTGCTTTGAAGAAGGCACTACAAGGTCAACGTTTCACCTCCAACTAAGACATGGAAACTTACGGACATACACATTCGTCGATGCCCTGGCCACAGAGTTTTAAGGAAATGATATTCAAAATAACACCTACGAGTATGTCGTAGAGTGTTACATAGGAAGATACGGGGAAATCCAAGAAATTGCGGACTAGAAACACCTAATTTCCAACTACTTCTCGTCATAATCGAAATTATAGTAACGACCAATAACAGGCTAATAAAGATAAACAAATATACAACATAAATAGTATTTCTTGTGGATCAGATTTGTTTAAGAGGCCCCATCACTTCGAAATTAAAATACCGCTAATTGTACAGTAATTGTGTAATATCTTCAAAAAGATAAAAGATAATTGAAATATGGAACAAGATCATCCTAGACAATATTATTTTGCAAGAAGTACCGTTATCCCTAGGCATCTAGTAGCTTTCTGTTTGCAGTTATTTAGAAACGCGAAAATAAATGCCAATTTTCTAAATGGCGGGAAATCGAAAGCAGATAAGTGAGTCGTGATAACGATATCTCACGTAAAACAATATTGTCTAGGGAGGTCTTGTTCCATTTTTCGATTATCTTTTATCTGTTTGAAGATATCGCATAATTACTGTAAAATTAGCGGTATTTTAATTTCGCAGTGATGGGGCCTCTTAACAATGATGCAATGGCATGTTCCAGTCATTCCCTAGAAATAAATATTATTACTAAAGTTTGTCATTGATTTACGATTGACTTCTGTTACAACCAGTGGCGTATTTAGGAGGGGGGCTTCCGGCTTAAGCCCCCCCGAAATCTTACTTACTATAGTAAAATATATGAAATATCTTGCAGAATTTTTACATTTTCAGGCAAAGCCCCCCCGAAACAAAATCGTAAATACACCACTGGTTACAACCATCCGATCGTAAGTTGATTTGGTAGTATAAGCCAGCCAAATGGTAGTTTACTATATAAAGTACAGTAAAAAAATATATCATTTCGATCAACTGTTGACTGACGATTTATACTGCGTTTACATCAAATCAGATTTCGTACAAAATTCGGCCGTAATTTAGAATTAGGAATTAGATTTCTGGGCTTTCAGCATCTATGGTCATGTTAGCCCGTCATACATAAAGGAAGACGTCACTCGACGATCATACTGCCCGGGGAATTGGTAAGGAAGAGAAGAATAGTGAAGGAAGGGAGCGCCTGAGACCATTATGTGAGGTATCATCCCGGCATTTGCTCTGGAAACCAGGAAAATCCAGGAAAACCTCACTCAGGATCGTTAAGTGCATGGCTATTCGATGCGTTCGAAACGCGTTTTTATGGCTCACGCGTACGCTTGGAATATGCTGACCATGTATTTCAAAGTGGATGGCTAAATACGTCGGCTCGAGCGTATTTGGTGCGTTTCGGAACAGACCACCTGCTGTTTCGGAATCAGTAAAAGATGTCTAAAGGAAGGGGAAAAGGAAAGACAAGTTGCCAGGCAAGGGGATTTTAGCAAGCAACAGCTGCTTGGAAGATGCTTTGTGCAGAGTATTGGAACTCTGCTATTAATAAAGTATGTGCGTGTATAACAAAAGAAAATTCACAAAAATGCAAGGAAATTCCGAAAAATTAGCTAATCACAGAAAAATCTTTGTAACACATAATAGGCTTATTTCTCGTGATTTGCATGAATGAGAATAAGGGTGTGGCAGTAAGGCCTGGAAACCCTGAGTAGCTCACGGTATGATTTATAACTCTGGCGAAAGCAAAATTACCGAGTAGCCACCTAGATCACGTTCGCTGCGAGGGGAGCATCGGAAACGCATCCTCGACAGCCATAGTCTAACTCAAAAAGCTTTTACATTTTGTTCCGACAAAGTATCCCCACTGGGAATCAAATCTGGTGTAGCGCCCACCGAAGACCGACGTCCCAAAAATTTCAATCCCATATATCATGGTAGTAAAATATCAATATGGTATTCTGCATTAAAACAGCAGATGACCTTTTCGAAGAACAAGTTTTGCCGTCATACGTGGTTGCCAATGCAAGAAATGCACAGAGGAAGTAAATATACATTTGGTACAAGCATGGAATATTTTTGTATAATCAATAAAATGAGAAAAAGATACAGGAAACCACCTGAAACGACAGCATCCTTTTGGAAATATATCTGGTACCGCAATAATGAAAGAATAAAAACGTATGTCTAGATGATTTATTGACGGGTTATTTTTTGGCTGCACATCTTGTACCCCCGATAATGCATGGATAGGGTGAATCATGAATGGCAAACCGGGCCCGCTCACTCCAAAAGACGAAAGCGTCAGCAACTACGCTACGCGGGGCATTTATAGGGAATGTCAAATAATCGAGAGTCGGGTTAGCGGAATTCTACTGTAATAATATCATATATATATTAGTGATATATCTCTTACTATTATTATATTCTTATTATTTCTTCTTATCATTATCATTATATGCTGTTGATGATAATAGCACCTACCCTAGCCTTTACGACTGATCGTTAAGTGTGAGAGGTCGTAAACAGGGGCGGATCCAGGACGGACTTCTGGGGGGGGCGGTGGGTTGTAATACTGCTACTTAGAGCTACTTTTAAGAGCTCCAAACTCTGGGATTGGTTTTACTTATACATTTAAAATAAGAAAGTTTCCTGTTCTGCGGGGGCAATTGCCCCGATCTCCTCTCCCTGGATCCGACACTGGTCGTAAGTCGACAACTAACTGAAACATGGAGATCTACATCGCGACGAACAGCTAAAAATTCTCCGTTCTTTTTTCCATTCTCTAATACGTAGCTTTGACCTGCCGCATGTTTTTTTTTTCTTTCTGTCTTTTTCTTTCTTTGTTTCTTTTTTTCTTCTTTTTTTGTGATTGTATCGTTCGTAAAACACTGTAGAATGCAATGGGAACAGGCTTAATACAGATTCTTATGAATGTGGGTTACCACTTAATAATGTTATTGCTAAACTGGATGTTAACCAAACAGGATTGTTTTCGTTGCACGTAACTTAGCATACTAGACGAAACGTTTTTCATTTTAGCACCCATGTAAAAGCAAATGACATTACAACTTACTAATGTAATCTCCCGTTAACCTATTCTGTGAACAATTTCACAAGTATATTCTCCTTCGTTAGTTTTTCTTTTCTTTTTTCGATTTGTAATTAGTTCATTCAAGAACGTATGAAGTTGTTGTGAAAATCTTACGAAGTTGCCCATCAGACACAAGATATTCTCCAATTGTACGGTTTTAGAAGAGAGAAAATATTCTTATGTCGCTGACTGTAACGAAGTGTGATTTAATCTCGTTCAAAGTACTATCCTTGGCTAGCAATGTACTTATCACAACGTTGAATTCATGACTGGAAGCATTTCTGGAAGGCTTCTTTTGGAAGGACGTTCAGTTGCTTTATCGTGGCCCTCTTTGTCAAGACAGGTGTAAAAATGTTTTCCTTTAAAACGATTTATAATTTTTGGGAAGAGCCACAAGTTGCATGGTACTAAATCTGGTGAGTAAGGCGGATGTGGGCAGACAGGAACACTTTTTTTCCGGCCAAAAACTCGCAGATCAAAAGCAAGGGGTGGCACCAACCAGTAGAACTTGACCAATCAGTAGGACTTGACCAACCAAATAGACCAACCAGTAGGACTTGAACAACCAAATGGACCAACCAGTAGGACTTGAACATGCCGAATCTTACTTCGTGTAAAAAATCAAAGATGTGTTATTAGTTGGTAGATTGTACCTTAAATGCTATTTTTAAGGACATCCATCTTGTGTGCAATGGACAGTGCTGTAATTCCACAGTTTTTGTCTTTTTTTTTTTTTTTTTTGACAATTTAGTCCATCTCTTATTCGTGCCGAAATTCCTTTCTTCACTTTGTCCTGATTAATACCTCAAAAATGAAAAGTAAACATTTATAATTCGTAATTTTACCCGCCGCACTATGTGGTTGCAAAGGTTGATCGTTAACTCACAGAAGGGAATACATGTTCAAGCTTCTCAAAACCAAAGTTTTAAAGAAAGCATTTGGTTGAAACATCGACAAACATGTGGGTAAACGGATAAAGTATGTAATGTCTATCTTCAAAATATAACCTAGTCACCGAATGTCGAATGAATAATAAAGCAGAGGTGTTAACTAGTCACCGAAAATCATACAGATAATGAGGTAAAGGAATGAATTGTCACCGATCATCATACGGATAATGAGGTAAAGATATGAATTTGTCTCCACCGAATATCGTACAAGTGATATACGATACAAGGTAGATAATAACTAATCACAGATTTGTGATGCAGTCTAGACCTTCGATGTCTAGCAACAACATGAAAAAATACTGATGTGATTGGCAAACAATCCTCCCTCTCATTTTGTTTATAACGTGTGCAGGTAGCTGTCAGAAGCCACCTTTCAGTAACTCGATAATAGAACTGTACCTCGACGTTCATTGTTTCTAAAGAACTGCTCGACCGTGAATACACGATGCTCTGTACTCCAATGCTTCATAGCGACTGATTGAAACTGCAGTGTCTGAGCTGGCGGCCAATGGTCGTTCGAAATCAATACTCCTACTCGTCGCCGAGTACTAGCGGTTTAAAAAAACATGCGTTTTCTCTGCTCCACCCTGTATTACTTTGTTTCAGAATATTTGTGTAGATCTAATACGACAGATTTATTTGTTTTACAGTTAATTTGAAGTACTTGATGTTGAATTTCCTCTTAGGAATCGAAAAGCAAATTAAACTGAAGCAAAACTAAATTATCTAGAAAGGTTTTTTTTTTTTTTCTTTTTAAATTAAATCAGCTTTGTTCTAAATACACCATAAAACGTTTATAACATTTTCCCGGCACATTTTCTGATCCATTTCCTTTCAAGTCACATTCCTGAAAGTAAAGAAACTTTATCCTTCTCTGAAAAGTTCGGTGAAGTAGGAGAAAGTGCAAGTGAAAGTAAATTCCAACAAAGAAATATAAGAATTTGAAAAAGGAAAATAAGAACAAATGCACAGAATTCCACTGCCAGTTTCATCATGCATTTCGTTGGCATTTCCAATAAACATTTTTACAAAGCTTTAACAGCGTTTAAAACTCTGTAAAAAAAAAAAAAAAAAAAAAAAAAAAAAAAAACTACACGAGTAGTCTCGCTTTAAAAGCAGAGAGAGAGAGAGAAAACAAGATAATCATATTAAGATTTTATAACGTTACTTGTTCCTTGTTCATTATTTCAACAATTTGTTATTTGTTCAATTATTTGTTATTTGAATAACTATTCCGACAATTATTTGTTGTTCTAGTTGTATTTGACATGCATAGTAGAATATAACCCATATTCAAAAAAGCAAATAGTAACAAACAGCATGCGAACTTTTACAGCTTTACCTGATGAAAGACGTCGAAAAAGTTCCTAGGATTCGTTTTCAACTTCTCTTCTCTCTTACTTTTCTCTCTCTCTCTCTCTCTTTTTCTCAAGAGAATATTTTTGCTCAACTTCGCAGAAGTCGTGTGTACAGTACCATGCCGTAGGGCGCCGAAGTAAGGGGGAGCAAAATTCGGGAGAAAAAGGAAAAAAGGTAGGAAAAATTACTTGGAATATATATGTATGGGGGCGCCGTCGTATACTCGCACCCCGGGCGCTGATTTTTCGCGGTACGGCACTACGTGTGTACCACCCAGAGGAGGCTAGAATGTCACCAGTGGTACACGTACCATAGGTTGAGAAACCATGTGTTAGAAGATAGATCCAATAGTTTAATGTCATGGCAGAAAAGTAAGTAATAAAACGTATCCAATATTATGTAAGAAACTGTAACTTTACTTGTTCTTCTATCAGAGTTGCGGGGTAATCCCGTAGTCCAGTGGTTCTGTGTGGTCCTGGCTTCGACTTCCGGCCGGTGAATCTCGATTTCCAGCATCCACCCAGAGTTGCCAAGGGAACTGTAGGCAGTCACGTGAATGAAGACGTGACAGCACTAGATTCAGAAACCTCGTCATACGCCGGTTCATTGCTAGGCTGGACATAGTTTCGCTGTTCGCTAACAGATGGTGTTGGAGCAGGTTCTGATCCGCGAAGAGCTGTCACGCCAGTGGTTTAGCTTTTATTATATCAAAGCTAGGGTGTCTTCTGAATTTCAATTTAGAACGATTTTCAAACTTGATCCGGGGACTACAAGTCGTCCTCTAGATTTATCCTTGTGGCACTCTTAAGCTGAATCAGTGCAAGAAATATAAAATTCACGTGAATTTCATTCCACACACTATAGCTGAGTTTATAAATTACGTAAGTAAGCTTGTTTCACTCTTTCTCCCGTCAATGAGTTTTTACTAAATATACTACCCTATGTATTCCATAAAATATTCTTTATAATCTTTTATTATTAAAAGAAACCAAGTATATAGTTCCTTATATTAACATCAAAATAAAATTTACATAGTTTTAATTAATATTAATTTTGAAATACAAGATGGCAGTAATAAAAAATGCTTAAGGGATGAACGATAATTTTCTTCAGAAGGAGATAAAACTAGAATATATTGATTGATAAAACGTGGTTCTCAATTGAAAGAAGTTTGAGAAACGCTGATTTGGAATATTCATCAATTTAGAGCTGGCAACAATGTTCTCCGGTGAATCTCAATGTAAAAGCAGCTGCACTATTCATTTTTTTTTTCAACGCATACAATGCCTTCTCACAGCACATGACAGACAACGCAATTCTATACGACGCTTAGTTACATCTTTCAATTCTTTCTTTCTCTTCTCTCTCTTTCTTCGTTCTCTTCCTTCGCCCGTTTTCCGTCTTTTCTTTAAAAAAAAAAACATTTTTTTCTTTCGAGACAAACTAAATCGAACACTAGCTGAACTGAATATGACGAATTCGCCGCGAAATGTACGGTACGAGCCTATGTAGGTGTGTTTAAATTTTCAACTCATACAGCGCTGAACCAACGCATTTTCCAGAATTCCGCACGAGCAAACAGCAATAACATTTCCCGGTCGATGACAAACTGTGACGGGGGCGATATTTCTTTCAATAATTTTCCAATATGAAACTACCACAAACGGATGCCTCGAGCATCACAAGGAAAATTCTATCACACCATGTATATGGATACCAACCAGTGTATACAGTTACATACATACGTACATATAACATTGGTTACTTTACTTTTCCTTCTGCTTTTTTTTTTTCTTAGAAAATCAACATTCATGCATAAATCAAATAAATATCACATTTTCCTTTCCTTTTCTTTTCTTTCTTTTTTTCTTTTTTTGGAAAATACAGGGAAGTAGGAAAACAGAAAGAACAGGAAGTGGAAAAAAAAAATGAAAGCGATATTGCGTCGTGCTTTTAGATAACAATAACTTTCTTCTCACTGACTGAATCATTCAATTGTGTGTGTGTGCGTGTGTTTCATTTAAATCAAACTGTAAATATTTCATGAAATATTTACAGTAAGAAAACTATTTTCTCTAAGCCTTAGACTCGTTCTCAAATTGCCTGCACTAGCGACATCTCTGGGCTTTAGGAAGGAGACAACGGAACTAGTGACATCTATTAGCCAGACTATGAACTATTACGAATTAGCGTAATAGACGAGCTGAGAAGTTTTGTACTTATAGAAGGACTAAGACTGTCTACATATTTGTCTAAAATTGATATAACTCATAACTCTTTAAATATTTTGTAGTTTATATATTTGCGTTCAGTCACATGCTTTTGTATTACATAAATAGAATATTGTTCGGTCTGGGTTCAGTTCCCGATAGAATTATATGAAGGTCCTGTTGACTTTAAAGGGAAAAAATGCCCAAATTTCATGTACCTTCGGTCTTGAGAAGAGATGTTAACTCCAATCAGTCATATGATCTGTGATCGGTCTAAGGACTTCTTGCGCAAAACGACGATGCTTGCATCTCTGAACCAATGTGATCAGTGTAGAAGTAAAAAACGGAACACAGTAGTAGCCTAGTAGTAGTACTTGTGTGTCTACTTGACAAACGGGGAAGAATAAAAACAGACTCGTAACATTTTTTTTTACACAAATGCTCACTGTGTCCTTGTGAAACTACCTCTAATTCAATTGTATGTAGAGAAGGCTCAGTGATAGAGCGCATACCTCAGGTGCGTAGGGTCCGTGGTTTGAACCCCGACCACGTAACTTTGTGATAGACATCATGTTCGTAGGTTTCCTCGAGTACTCCAGTTTCCTCCAATATTCTCATCCCACCAATTTTTCCATCATCATTTGCCTTAAGGTTAATTTAAAGGGACAAGTTTTGCCGATAGATGTCACTACAGTTTTCATAACTCTCTCATGTATATTTAACCTTTCACGAAAATTCACGATTTCTCTTACAAATTTCAGACTAGAAATTTCAATTTTTTCGAGAAGGAACTTCATAACCTATCGAAGACAACAATCCGTGCTGATTTTTTATTTAGAATTATCTTCATTGTTGAAATGGCTTGTTTGTTGAAAGGGATATCCAAACCTTTAACAATACAACTCTTTCAACAATGAAGAAAATTCAAAATAAGAAATCGGCACAGATTGTTGCCTTCGATAGGTTATCAAGTTCCTTCTCCAAAAATTTCAACTCTCTAGGTTGGAATTTGTAAGAGAAATTGTAAATTTTCGTGAAAGGTAAAAAATACATGAGAGAGATACGAAGACAGTAGTGACATCTATTTGCAAAACTTGTCCCTTTACACCAACCTTAATCATCCGTCTCCCTTAGCCTAAGGGGCATAATCGTGGGTCGTTGAACTGGAAGATTTTGTAAGATCCACTCTCTTCTTACAATTTTAGTAAGTGTTCGTAACACTACTGTTAACATCAAAATCTGAAGCAATCTTTCTAGTTATATCATGTATAGTCATGTTGAAAACAAAAATCCTGCGTACTCATCTCTAATTAAAAATCCCTGTATTCCTATCCAGCAACGGAAGTAAATCCAGGTAAATCTTGTACAGTCTAGCTGCAGATCATTGTATCAAACCATGATTGTCATTTTAACAGATTTTTATCCTTTTGTTTCAAACAAGAGTGTACGTTCACCCGTTTTTTTATTTATTTACTACACATTTCCCATCCCCTTTGTTTTGTTGTAAATGACAAATGTTACATCTGCTTTAAGACCCACCAACTTCCGTGTGTCGCAAAAGGAAATGCAAGGAAACTGGTTTTGCTTCTTTATAAGCAGTTGTGTTTACCACTACGTAATGCTGTTGGTGACACAGCATTTGTGATCTGCTCCCACTCCTGGTATTTTCTACCTACTCACAAACTACAAGGCAAGAACTACTTTCTCAACTCAAATCTTGCCCCACAGACCTATCTTCGCTACATTTCGCTGTCTGTTACTGCAACGAAAGACAGTGGAGGCGGAGGAGGGGAGTAGGGGGAGAAGTCGAGTCGACAAACCAGTTAACCCAGCGTTTCCCAACCGGTGTGCCGCGAATGGGTCGCTGGTGTGCCGCGAGGAAATCGGAACAAAATTAGTAATTCTATAGCAATCAAATTGCAAGACATACAGAAAAAGGTATATTTGTATTTCAAATTACTACTATGAATCTAAAATTTAAAGTTTCATAATGTGTTACTTTTCTGTAGAACATTTTTCTGTACATTTCTAATTTTGAAAAAAAAAAAAGTATTTGTTATCATTGTTATGACCATTATTGCTTCTTTATTGTTGCAGACTATTTCGTAACTTGAAATTTTAAAATATTATTCAATCCTTCCGGCAAAGTAAACATGCATACGAATTACCTATATTTGTGTTTTAAAAGTAAAAGAAATTCGTTTGTTCGTTCGTTATTTAGTGATCCTCCTTCTTAATGAAAGGTTGGATACAGTTTTCGAAAAAAAAGTGTATTTTTAACAACTTGAGCCCTATATCTGATTGTAATTGTTTTCTATTTTTAAATTAAAATGAAAAATAAGCATAATGATTTACCACGGGGAAAAAACAGTGCTCTAACTTTCTTCTCTGTGAGAAGGATGTCAGTAATCAGAAAAAAAATACTACAGTATTTTATATTTTCAAATAATAATAATAATAATAATAATATATGTGCCGCGAGAATTCAAGTTACACTGAAGTGTGCCGCAAGTTGAAAAAGGTTGGGAAACGCTGAGTTAACCTGTAAAGAACTCTTTTTGTTTGCATCGAAATGAAATTGCTTCTTCATTCCAGATGCATTCACTTCACTCTATTATTGTATTTTCTCTTATAGTAGTCGGTATTGTATACTGACTGTATCGACTATGCCACAATCTTCTTTGTTTTAATCCAGGGCGTAGTCCTTTTGCGGAGAGTGATGCGGATATCTTATAGAAAAACTGTATACCTATATTAAATACTAGCAGCGTTCACCCCGCTTCGCTGCGGTCACCCCGGAACGCAATAAACTTTGTTACTTAGATAATTTTTACTTTTTCGCTTTCAAGTGATATGATAAAAACCATAGAAGATTGCAGTAAATCTTAACATTATATCGCCTGTCATTTATGTTAACCCGCCCCGCTTCGCTGCGGTCATCCCGGAAGTTTTCGCTTTCAAGTGATATGATAAAAACCATAGTAGATTGCAGTAAATGTTAACATTATATCGCCTGTCATTTATGTTAACCCGCCGAGTGACACGGTCATGCGGGTTGCATATAAATACGTTTATTTTTACCTATTATGAACTAACAAAGGATTTGTACGTTATGGACACTTGAATGGTCAATTATCTCAAGACACTGGTAATTAAAAATTAAAGTGATGTGATAAAAACCATCTAGGGTCCAAATCCTAATAACCCCCCAAAAATAAAAGAAATTGGTTCAGCCGTATTAGCGTGATGAGGGAACAAAGGATTTGTACGTTCTCTTTTATATAATAGACTAGCAGCGTTCACCCCGCTTCGCTGCGGTCACCCCGGAACGCAATAAACTTTGTTACTTAGATAATTTTTACTTTTTCGCTTTCAAGTGATATGATAAAAACCATAGAAGATTGCACTAATGTTAACATTATATCGCCTGTCATTTATGTTAACCCGCCCCGCTTCGCTGCGGTCACCCCAACCCGCCCCGCTTCGCTGCGGTCATCCCGGAACGCAATAAACTTTGTTACTTAGATAATTTTTACTTTTTCGCTTTCAAGTGATTTATAGCGCCTGTCAGTTATGTTAACCCGCCGAGTCACAGGGTCATGCGGGTTGCATATAAATACGTTTATTTTTATACCTATGATGAACTAATAACAAAGGATTTGTACGTATGGACACCTGAATGGTCAATTATCTCAAGACACTGGTAATTGAAAATTAAAGTGATATGATAAAAAACATCTAGGGTCCACATCCTAACAACCCCCCAAAAATGAAAGAAATCGGTTCAGCCGTATTAGCGTGATGAGCGCACAAAGGATTTTTTGTACGTATTGACACCTGATTGGTCAATTATCTCAAGACACTGGTAATTGAAAATTAAAGTGATATGATAAAAACCATCTAGGGTCCAAATCCTAACAACCCCCAAAAATGAAAGAAATCGGTTCAGCCGTATTAGCGTGATGAGCGGACAAAGGATTTTGTGCGTTCTCTTTTATATATATAGATTTAATTGAAAATATATTTAATTATTAATTGCGGTTGCCACTTTTCTCTTGGAAAAGGATGTGGCCGGTCTTGGCTCGCTAAATTATATTTCACATACACAATCTTCCGGTTTCTGTTCCTCAATACGTTCCAGTTCACTGCAAAGAACAAAATCTTTAGTGCTACGTCTCCACGAATACGCACTATAAGTTAACAGAAATTAAATAAAATGAAATCTCTTAGTTTAACGTTCCATGATTATGTCCTTTAGACGAAAGGAGACGAATGAAGACAAGTGAATGATGATGGAAGAATTGGTGGAATGAGAAAGTGGGAGGAAAAGGAAAATCCCGAGAAAACCCACGGACACGATGTTGTCCACCACACTTGGGCGGGGATAGAACTAAGAATCCTACGCACCAGAGGTAACCGCTATACCACTAAGCTTCCTTGTCCCCGTCATAGGTTAACTGAGACGATTATATAATCTGATGAATTAATGGAATGAGAATGTAGGCGGAAACGAGGAGAAATCTGAGAAAATCCACTTCACGATTGCGTACATCGCAAACTCGCATAGCCTAGAGTTGAACCTGGAATCCTTGCATCAGATGAAAGAACTAACGTTAGATCTAGCACTACTAGACATAGTACCCTGTAGAAGCAGCGGTTGCACATAGAGAACGTGCGCCTTCCAAATGCTGAGTGTTAACGTAAATATTTAAAAATACAGGCACGAAAGTACATTCGTTTTATACGGCATGTTATATTTATTAAGTATATATTCATTGTTATTGATTTAACATCAATTTACTAACAAACAGTGAACAATTACTATTCAATGTAAGTTTTCCTTTTTTTTTAAATTTCTCTACATCTATTACTCGGTCTAGCCAAATACAAGATATTAGACACTATATGGCATGAATATTTTAATAATGGGATCTTAGTATCTTTCCGAGTTTAAGAATTTCATATAAATATTTAAAATTTCGACACACAGTTTTGACTAAGCTAAGGTATACAGCAAGGTGACTTCGTGCTACGGCACTCAGCTCTTATACGAAGTGACTCTAGTTTAATCCCTAGACATTAAGCTTATGATTAACAACAGCCGTCCGTAGATTCTCCCATTCATTTAATTCTACAATCTTCATTCAATCATTTCTTACATGATTCACTACCCTTTATTTATCTGCAGTCTTCTTGAACTATGCGCAATACATGAAATTCTTATCAGAATTACGCTAGTGTGTTCTGTTAGTTCGGCCATCCGTTATCCTTGAAGGTACCTCTGAAACGAAAGCGTATTTTTGAATTGCTCATTGTAATATAATTTGATATATAGCTAGAGCGAATATCTCGACGAAGTTCGATAATGAAGTCAATCTGTTACATCCTCACTGGTGGTGATGGCTTCCACGATGGCTATCCATATCTCATTTAAAATCTATAATACTCCAAGCGTGTATGCAACCTGCATAGTAGCAAAGAAATGTTGGTTGCCTACAATGAAAGGATAGGTGGATTGTCTTACTGCAAATTGCCTCTTATATAGTATATATACTAGGGTGACCAGACGCCCCTTTTTTAACGGATTTTTTTTTTTTTAGAAAGTTGTCCGACGGAACACAAGATTCCTTTTTTTTTTTTTTTTTTTTTGCTCGCAGATATGTAGTGGGAAAAATGAAATGAAATGAAATTTTTGAGTTTTACGTCCCACGGTTATGCCAAAGGAGACGGTGATGATGAGAGATGAATGAAATGGTGGAATGAAGAAAGTGGGAGGAAACGGGAACGGAGGAAACGGAAACTTGTCCACCACAAAGTTCACTTGGCGGGAGCAGGGTTTGAATCCGAGACCCCAACTCATCCGACGAATAAATTATTCATTTTTCTCGCTATCGGATACTATCCTTTTCTCTTGGGACTTCCTCATACACGTTACTCTCTAGATTGAAGGAAAATCGAAAGAAAAACAAAACAACAATACGAAATAAATTACACCAAACCTGAACTAGAAAAAAATTAAGATATAAAAAACATTTCCAAACAACCAACTTTCATAATAGAGAAAAATAGAGGTGGGATAGTGAATCGTACGACTATATAGAAAGAAAGTTATGAGGACCGGATGAAAATGTCAGTTACGGCGTTGAATATTTCATAGATTTATCTTTCTCTCCCACATTGAAACAAAAGAAATCTTATCTCGGGTGTAATTTTCCTTTTAGCTTTGTTGTTTTCAGATATTTATCCATTCCACTCTGAAAAATTGAATTACTTTCTGTCAGGAAGCAGCACAAATTGCTTTTCCACAATCAAAATCTTTTCAAGCTAAGAAAGGAAGACCACAAGATTCTTTGTTCTTCTAACATAAGAACAAGATAACCATCACTCATAATCAAAATCACCTACTTTGATATTTTTTAAACTGGACGGTGCGCAAACTCTCGAACAGTTCAGAATCAGACTCGAGAGCCCAAGTCCAATGAAATTAATGGGCTCAAGTTCGAGTCTGTGGCGAGCCAAAAACCCAATAAGGAAAGGGGGGGACATGGACAAGCAAATATATAGCGACTGGAAATACAGATCTGGTGAGTAACCAGAACACGTAAGCCTATATATCAAAATGGATTAGTATTGTTATGAACTCGGTTTTCATAACAGGCTCCAAGTCTGATATATATATATATATATATATATATATATATATATATATATAAATGTATACGAACACCATATCAAGTACGTATTAGGTAGCATAGAGACCTACAACATTAAATACATATGGTGGGATTGCTATAATAGACAGAAATATGGCTTCGGAAGTAAATACACTACCCACACGTCTATTATTTACAGTTTTCTTACATTCACGGTCAGGGACGTACGCAGGAATTTATTTCGGGAGGGGTCCAAAGCTTTTCGGTGGGGTTCAAACACAATTTCATACTAAATTATATTAAAAATTGTAAAATTACCCCTAAATTTAGACTAAATTTACAAAAAAGTCCGGATTTGGGGGGGTCCGGATCCCCAGGACCCACCCGCTGCGTACGTCCCTGTGCACGGTATTGAAATAGGTTGCTCCCCAATTGCCTCATGTTGTATCAACACTGAAAAATTGTAGTGCTCTTACTGGTAGTATGAGACCATACATACTGAAGTCGTGTGTGTAAATCATCTGGAGCAGAAATTATGCATTTAAAAAATTTTAAAAATAATAAATCAAAGATGTACTTTTCTTTTAATGCTTTCTACTCGCATCCGCAAATGGTGAATTTCGAAGCACATGGCAACGAGAAAGAGCTCAAAAAGACGAAGGCCACTGTTTAAGGTTAGTCTAAAGGGATGAAATAGTGTCGTCAGAAAGAAGTACAATTTTACGTTCGCAGGGGGCATAGCTTTCAGTTTTTACGAAATTTACAAAAATAGATGGCAGTGTTGTCGAACCCAATTTGGAAGATTGAGTTAGAAGTTTACCTCCCCTTCTTTATTTTTTTTTTCCTCGCGAGAGGGTGTGGGATGTCGTTTGTCTGCGACCTTCGTAGGAATTTTCTTTTTCGATACTTCCATCCCTCTAAGTAACCTGACACCACTGACCACTGTCTATAATCTGCAGCTTGTACGGAAGAGGAGTTTGAAGCTAATCGTTCCATTTCTGGTAAAGAACGCTGAATAGCGAAAATGCCGATTGCTGAGAACACTTTTTTTTTTCGGTATTTGCAGTATATTGCTTGTCTTTTTTCACGTGATACTGGACTTGCAATGAAATACATTTGCTCAGCACAGATTTAATCAAAGATTTCACAAATGACAACTCAAATTGAACACAATAATCCCCAGTGGCGTATACACAACGTTATAAAGAGGAGTTCCGGCTCACAAGTTCATATCGTATACCATTGATCTGTACAATGTATTAACGGGTAAAGTACAAAAATTTGAATTCTTTATCCAGCATAGGAGTTTTGAAACGCGTTACTCCTTTAAACCTTCATGTACTATCGGTGTGGAGTCATAACGTTATTTAGCGATGAAGACAAATTTTCCGGAAAATTTTCATCACTGATTCCACATTTCAATGCAATTATGGAAAAAACACAAAGAATTTCATTTCTCACATTAGTGATCCCACAAATTTGAGAACGTTGTTTATCAAGTGAATTCCCTTTTTAAAAAAATGATTCTTAGTCTTGAAACTTACTGCATTTTCAATTGAAATTTCCTTCACAAGGAAACAATCTTGTATCTTTAGAATAAATTACTTATTGCATTATTTTTCTTAATCTTTTTCTTGTCAGTAATAATTCTAATTAGTATATTTTTAACAGCATGTGAAATTTCAAATTAGCATTACAAGGGGGTCCGCAGATCACTTCCCGAATGAACAGGGGGTCCGCGTTATCGGAAAGTTTGAGATTCTGGGCTAGTGCATAGATCAACATGAAAGATCGATCCTCACAGTGTATTCCATTACCCAACATAATTTCACGTCCAGGAAATATAAGGGAAACGAGACCCGTACTTTTTATTTTTTTTTCGGATGAAGAAAACAAGTATAGTGAAATTTCTTGCTAAGTTTATTGTTATATATAAAAACTATACTCTTACATGTTAGAGAGTACAGTATATTTTTATATATGAACTCCCTTCCTATGCATTATGAGATGCAGAAAAAGATGAAAGGTGTAAATTCGATTTTTTGTTTGTTTATTAAGAAAGCATGTAACGTAAATACATGCAATGAAGCAATAGCGGTGGGCGTCAGTGTTGTTTTTATGGAGAAAAGAGCTGTTACAGTGTATCCATTTTTTTTCAAAGTAGTAATTTAGATACTATATGTCTAAGCTATGTAAACACAAAATAGTCTATAAGCTATTGCTTATATGCTTAGCATAAGCGTCTTCGGCGCAGGAGACTCGAATTTGATTCCCGGTGGGAGCTCATATGGTTTGGATTCCACTTAAGCCGTAGATTAACGCCCCCTTAAAAAAAAACTATGAGAAACCTCTTCCAAAATATGTACCTACATCCACCACTGCGAGTAACTTTTGACTCAAGCATCGGTATACATCATACGATTCACCTAGTTGCGTAAAATGGAGTAATTTTTCATTTTACTCGCAATTTTGAATATATGTATGCACAGAATGATAATGCTGTTGCACGACTGTGTAAAAATAAATGCATCAAAAACAATATATCGGTATTTTGATATGTGTATGGAGCCTCTCCCTTTTTAAATTTCGATTCAAAACCAAAATCAATCCTTTGTTATTGACAGCTTTGAAAAAAATAGTTCGTTTCGAAACAATTCAATATATATATTTACAAAATTAATTTGGCCAACTTCACACTGATCCCTCTTTTAGACTTTTAAACTATGCTGTGCATAAGGGGCGCTGTCGGTCTCTTGACAAGTATCAGAGCAAAAACAGCAAGAGATATCGTGATGCGAATTTTTGCAATCGATTCAGAATACTAAGGATAGTAGCCATCTCCTCCGTTAACTCTCTATTCAAACCGGAAGTGGTTAAAATTAGACACTTCCCGTTTCAACGTTTATCGCCATAGAACGAAAACGGTAACATACCAGTATATAGAAAAGCGGTATTTTGAAAACTATTTATCGTTGTAAGAGTAAGTTCCACTTGCTTCGTTAACTCTCTTTTAGTACTGGGAGTGATTCAAATTAGCTATTTCCGGTTTAGTTTTCAACTTTTTCACCATAGAACGAAAATGGTAACAGATAGCAAGAAACAGTTTTTACAAACAATTCAGCGTCTCAAGACAAAATAATATAACTATCCACAACACTACCAAAACAAGAAGTGGTTCAAATTTACTATTATTTCCGGTTTCATTGTTTATGACCATTAACTTATGTCGGTAATAGATAGCCAAAAGCTTTTTTTTTTTTTTTTTTTTTTGTAAACGATTGAGCGTCTCAAGACGACATGTTATGACTATCCACAAACTCTACCGAAATTGACTAAAATATACTATTACTTCCGGTTTCAGTACTGATTTCCGTAAAGCGAAAACTGTAAATGCTATCAAGATGTGGTTTTTAGCAATTGATTGAGTGTCCCAAAAATGGGTTTGATTTTCTTCCTTAGGCCTCTATTCAATCCGAAAGTGGTTGAAATAAACGATTTTTAGTTTCAACCCTTATCGACATAGAATAAAAACGATAAGTGACAGCGACTAATAGCTTTTTGTTATGAATTCAGCGTCCGAGTAACAGGTTCTATCTTTGATCTTATTACTCTATTGCAACAAGTACTTACAGATGCACTACTTCATGTTTGAGTATTCAATTCACATAGTTTGGAAGTCTTAGTTTCACACTGTGAAACGATATTCACTTATTTTCAAAATTTCGATTCAAGGCCCAAGCATATCTTTATATATCTTTATATATACATATCTATTATGTAAAAATTTATTTTTATATTTTTCAAACAAACCATGGCTTTAGATTTTGAATTCGCCGAGTCGAGACGGCATTTTCTTCATATGAGTAGAGACAGACTTAAATTTCGACTTGTCTTGTGCGCGTTCCTAGTTTTGAATCAAATTTTGAAAATTGAGGATAGGGTGATGTATGAGCTTTATTTTTTTTAAATATTTCGTTTTTGTTGGTGAAATAAATTATTTCTTCAAAAGAATCAATCACAAATAGAATACAAATGATTGATTTTGGCTTTGAATCGAAATTTATTAGGGGACAATTTCACACATGTGCATCTGACGTATTTCTAATTGTTTTGACTGCTTTAACATATTTTAATGTGTTATAAAATTTGCTAGGGATGCGCACGAGACAAGATTTCTGGCTTTTTCGTCTCGAAAATGTGCTGTAAAAGTGATGTCTCGACTCGAAAAATGTATATTTGTCTATTGCAAGAGCCGTGTCTCGACTCGAATTTTGTCAGGAAAATCCTGTCTCGACTCGTCTCGTGCGCATCCCTAAAATTTGCACTGCCTATTGATTTTTGCCAATCATCAACCGTTGCCAAACTACTTCTGTTAACTACCGAAAGTTAGTTTCGACAATGCTGTATAACAGCGTTTTCCAACCTTTTTCAACTTGCGGCACACTACGGGTCTAACTTGAGTTGAGTTGAGTTGATTTTAGTTTAGCGTCCCTTTCAGCAGCGAGGCTATATGAGACGTGGACCTACTGATTAACGTGGAATCCAAACCACATAAGCTCCCGCCGGGAATCGAACCCGGGTCTCCCACGCTAAAGGCGCGGGTCTAACTTGAATTCTCACGGCACACTCATAGGTATTATTATTATTATTATTATTATTATTATTATTATTATTATTATTATTATTATTATTATTATTATTATTATTATTATTATTATTTGTAAATAGAAAATACCGTCGTATTAGTTTTCTTTGATTACTGACCTCCTTCTCACAAAGAATAAAGCTCAACCACTGGTTTTCCTCCATCGTAAATCATTATACTTACTTTTCATTCAAATTAAAAAATAGAAAACAATTCCAATGAAATATAGAACTCAGTCTTTTAAAAAATACACTTTCTTTTTCGAAGAATGTATCCAACCTGTCACAAGGAAGATCACTAAATTACGAACGAACAAACAAATCTCTTGTACTTTTAAAACAGATGGAGGTAATTTGTATGAGTGTTTGCTTTGTCGAAAGGATATAATGAGATTTTAAAATTTCAAGGCACGAAATAATCTGTAACAATAAAGAAACAATAATGGTCATAACAGTGATAATTAATACTTTTTTCAACATTAAAAATGAACAGATAAGTAACACAGTGTGAAACTTATAATTTATTAACATGGTTAATATACGTCACAATTTTAAATATTAATAAAATTCTGTTTTCGAAATACAATCTATGTAGTAATAATGTATGTAAAATAATATATTACAATTACAGTATTTTTTCATTGTGGAGGTTCATAGCATGTGAAATTTAAATACACATATTTCCTGTCTTGCAATTAGGTTTCTATATAATTAATAATTTTGTTTTCATTTCCTCGCGGCACACCGGTTGGGAAACGCTGCTGTATAATATGGCTAGTTTCTACAATGCTGTTGTATAATCGTTATTCCAAAATGATGAATCAACTTACTTGAAGCAGCATATGATATGAAGAAGTGTCATAATTTTAGTAAGGTCGGGAACATATAACGCACCCTAATTTTTCAGAATTGAAATGGTAACAAAATGTTCGGTTTATATTACGGCCAATACGAGCCGTAATATCATAATGCGAGCTTGAATTGTATATGATGAAAAAGCAAAGATCAGGTAGAGAACGTCACTTGTTTTCTATATTTAATAACAAAGGTAATTATTGACAGCACACAAATTTGATTATCGCGGGTTCAGAAACCACAATAATTCTGTGGTAGAAATTCTACTTTGAAGACCAAGCCAAATAACGAGTTTGATACTAGACAGTGTATTTAAACATCGTTTGTTTGGAGAATGCGAGAACGAGTCTATATGAGACGTGTCTATCTTGCATCCTATCTTGCAGTCTTATCTGCATCCTAACTAGTGCTGTGCGATATTTCGATATATTGATCCATCCATAAGATATTTTCGAATATCTAAACATCAATACCGAAATATTTACGAATCGATGTTTTCGGTATTTGATATTTTCAATATTCAATGTTTTTTTTTTTTTTTTTTTTTTTGTATTTCCATATCTTTCCATATTTCTGTTTTTCGTTTTTCTTATAACATGTTTGATGTTGCCATATAGATAGTCTACCACTGATGGAATAGGTCACAAATTTCGTGTAACATGACTCGGAAGAGACACTGCAATCAGACCCAGAAAGATAGATAGCCAAAAGCTTTTTTTTTTTTTTTTTTTTTTTTTGTAAACGATTGAGCGTCTCAAGACGACATGTTATGACTATCCACAAACTCTACCGAAACCGAAATTGACTAAAAAATACTAAAGACCCATGACTGAGAAACCACGACCAATCATCCGGAGTGACCCGATGATTCGATAGAACCCAGAGATGGAAAGTCATATACATGAGAAGTGTGTGTGAGGCTACTAATGCAGTTCTAACAAACCTGATTCTCTCCTCTCTCATCGCCTTTCCACTAAATATAATTTTATTTTTCGCTTGCTTGCTTCCTTGTGTCAAGTGTTACACTGAAAGATAACTACAACGCTTATAAGGGTACCAACATTCAAAATCGCAAAGAAAAGATAAGTCACATGTTTGTCTTATGAGAGATCGTTAATGTTTAATCGACCTGTAAAGCTTCTTGTTTAGAACATAAAAAATACCGCTGAGGTTAATCAGTTTTTGTTAATTCTTTTTTGTTGTAGGCTATAATCAAAAACCACATGCTTGAAGACGAATAAACATGAAATTATATTTGAAATATTTAAAACATGGTATCTTGATTAAGAAATGTCACATCAAGAATCGGGCAAATTAATGTTCTAGCTCAAGCAGTGAACATCATTAATGAAGTATAAATAAAATTTTTGCAGTAATTCTGCAGAGCTATTTCGGTTGCTTCTCAGTCACCAGGTGTATCTGAGTTTCCGGATATGATTTGGTGTCCGGGTTCGTTCAGTCACCGAATCAGACCGAGTCTGAGAAGCGAACCCGGACCCGGATGACTCAGACAAAAGTCGAGACCCAAGTGGCCCATGTCCCATTCCATCACTGTCATATGCATAATCGAATTTCTCAGTAATGCTTTAATTCAACAACACTTTTGGTTGCGTTCTGGATAATTTTTACTTTCCAGTAATGATAAGAGAAGAAAACATGGTGACTGTAATGGAAGTGAATGATCATGATGGAATTGGCGGAATGAGAATGTTTTTGGAAATGGAAAAGCCCTGAGAAAACTGCGGTTACAGTGTTTCCCCCCCCCCAAATTTGCGTTGGCGGGATCAAACCAGGGATGCCTGACACTAGAGGTGAGCGCTCTACCAGTGACCCATCGTATCGTCCTCCAAGCGACAAAGATCGACTGAAATTGGAAGTGATTACTTATCTTATTAAAATCTTAAGATCTCAGTCTCTAAGCGTCTATATATCATAGTTGGGAAAATGAACAGATTCTTATACGAACAATACTTGAACAAAGAAAGGGCTTGGAAATTCAAAAGTGGAGAAGAGTAAAACATTTATTTTAGTTTGTCTTTTGATAGTAAATGCACAAATTTGACATATGTCCTCAAAGAAGCACATACAGCGCACAAAGGGACTACGATAAAAAGAGACTATTAAAAAAAAAGTTGATGAGGCTAAGTACACTTCGAGAAATAAATGCATTTCATTCATTGTCAATTGCGAGTAATCTTGGGAAAATTAATAAATTAACTGATGATGCTTTTGAATACAAATAATCGTGTTTGAGGAAATTTCAGAAATATAATTAATAACTTTTTTTTAATTAAAGATAACAAGCAAAGTGTAAACAATCCTTGGTTTAATTTTATTTATTTATTTAGTTAAATATTTTTACATAATTTCATAAGATCAGTATAGCGGTGTAATGACAAAATAACTCGAAGGTTTTTTGCTATCAGAGGTGAGCGGTTTATCCAATCTAATCCAGTCCATTTACATGAGTTTTATGGATGCAGTAATAAGACATTGAAACAATATTGTTTCCCCTCAACAACACGCGGTGAGTTGTCATAGCATGTAGCTGCATTTGCTCGCTTGAAAACCGTGTTGATTGTATTTATCAAATTTGAAACCAAAATTTTCTAATCGCAGTTTCAGTTACATAATTATTCTAAATTGTTCATAAATGTTCCTGAGAAACCTTTGAGTGATTGGTATTTGTTTCCACATATAATGTGTAACAGAAAGGTGCGTGTGAATGTATAGTTATATTGTGTGTGTGTGTGTGTGTGTGTGTGTGTGTGTGTGTGTGTGTGTGTGTGTGTGTGTGTGTGAGAGAGAAACTCACAAGACGGTCGTGTCCAGTGTCTTCAGAAGGATATTGTCCCTCCCCTCAAGGACAGTGAAACGAATTGGAGGGAGAAACGAAATTGGACACTTGGAAAGAAAACAGATGTGAAAGAACGCGGGGGAAAACTGTGGGTTCGGTTAAACTGAACATGTCCATTATTATAATACCCAGAATAACCAAAACATTTTGCATAAATTAAGTTGGTTCACAACAATGGTTGGTTTACAAACTTACAACAATGGAAAGAATAAATTGTAGTAAAATTTTTCATATAAAAATTCATAGATCACTTGGTCCTGTACTAAATGACAGAATTTCAGAGACCTAGAACAAGCGATGACGCGAGAGGTATCTAATTCCTCTACAACAATTAAAAGCTTACAACAATGGAAAGAACAAAATATCGAAAAATGATTAAGTTATGAATCATACACTACATTATGGTATACCAAATGCCGAAATTTCAGAATCTTAGAATAAATGATAACGGGAAAAGCATTGGATTCCTTCAACAATCAAAAGCTTACAACAATGGAAAGAACAAAATGCTGTAAAATTTTCGCCTTGAGTTTCATATATTACTTCATTTTGTACTCAGTGACAGAATTTCATCGTCCTTGTGCAAACGATAACGGGAAAGGGATCAGATTTCTCCGCAACAATTAAAAGGTTACAACAATGGGAACGAAAATACATAATAACATTTTCGCCTTCATATTCATACATTACTACATTCTTTGCTAAATGCTAGAATTTCAAAGTCTTACAACAAGCAGTAACGCGAGAAGCATTGGATTACTCTCCAACAATTAAAAGCTTACAACAATGGAAAGAACAAAATTACGAAAAAATTTCAACTTGTGGTTCATACATTAGATCACGCTATACTAAATGCCAGAATTTCAGTGTCCTAGAACAAATGATAACGGGAGAAATATAGGATTTCTCTGCAACAATTACAAGCTTGCAACAATGGAAAGAACAAAATTTCGAAAAATTGTCACCTTGGAACCTATAGACTACATCATGCTGTACTAAATACCAAAATTCCAGAGTCCTAGAACAAATGGTAAGGGGAGAGGCATTGAATTCCTCTGCAACAATTAGTTGAACTCAACAATGAACGAGTCAACAATTCGAAAATCTGCACGGAACAATTGCTGCGTATAGTCATTATCTTCAAACAGACTGACAGAGAAGAACATAGTTCAGTATTTGTAAAAGTTATTAGTCATTTTTGTGAATATTAATTAACATTGAAAAGATAGGGCGATAGCAACGCCATCTCTTATCACAGAAACAAACTTTTTGTGGCTTTAGACCATCCTTAAGTGTCTTTGAGAAGAAATTGCACGCTTATAGAGATTCCAACGTCTCGTGGGGCATGTCCCTGTTTCTATTCCAGATTATTTGAGTATGTGGTAGACATTAGGTCTGTCGAAATTATTCGAACCCTTATTCGAAATTTTTTTCTGCTGTTATTCGAGCATTTGAATATCCACATAACCCCTATTCGTTATATCTGAATAATTATTCGTTATCCGAATAATTGTGCGAAGTAATTGTTCAAGTAATTGTTCGAGAAACGAATTATATTCGAACACTCAGATACATATTCTAACCAAAGCTGGAGTGGGTCAGTGGATCGTGGATCAACATTTGTGGCTGGGTCAGTGGGTTGTGGGTCAACAGAACGATCCACCATGACTCAATGCTACCCACTCTGCTCAGTGCATTGTAGACACCATCTTATGAGCACTGGTGCATTTGTCTACGTTTACTTTCAAGACTTCATTTTTTTTTTCTTTTTATTTGTTTCTATTTACTTACCTGAGATGAGTATATTTAGTAAAATAAAAGAACTTCAGGCAGATATTGATATTTATAATTGTAATAGTAGCAATAGAACTTACTTCTTGGCTTTCGAGACACAGTCGAAATTTAGTTTTTTTTTATTTATTTTTAATTTGGCCTATTTTACCTTGATTTGAGATTTTCAAATTTCATCCTATTTGCCATTGAAAAGTATCTGTAATTCAACAAGGAAATAATTATGTATGATAATTAAATTGAAATTCATCGTAATATGGTCCATGACAAACACTTTACTATTTTGTACCGTAAAGGTCAGATCTACCGGTGTTGTAAAAAAAAAAAAAAAAAAAAAAAAAAAAAAAAAAAAAAGGTGCTTGAGCGATTGACCGTAGAAATTCAAACTCCGTTTAGTGATAATTTCACAGCCTTGTTTTATTACAAGTGTAAACTCTTTAGTCAGTTGAAAAAAATGAAAATGAAATCTTTGAGTTTTACGTCCCACGATTATGCCGACTAGGCTAAAGGAGACGGTGATAATGAGAAATGAATGAAATGGTAGAATGAAGAAAATGGGAAGAAACGGGAGAACCCCGAGGAAACCCACGCACACGGTGTTTGTCCACCATAAAGTTCACTTGGCGGGAGCTGGGATTGAACCCGGAACCCCATGCACCAGAGGTGAATGGTGGGTTGTGGGTCACAGTGGGTTGTAGGTCAGAGTGGATCGCGGTGGGTCGTTTGTCAAGATTTCATTGACCCACTCCATATCCGATTCTAACAATTATTAGAATTTTAACACCATTAGTGGACTTTATTATTTCACTACAAAAGTTATTCACTTGTGTTTATTGTTCTCACTTGAATTGCCATATCGTGGGACGTTAAAAGAAATAATTTCTCTCCATCATTGTATCAACAGTAACAAACAAAACAAAAATGAACGATTCAGAGATGCAACGCTGAAAACAAAATAGAAGCTGTATAGAGAAAAAAAGAAGAAAAAAGAAAAAGAAAGAAAACTCTTCATTACTTTGTTCCTATGAACAAAGCACATGACTAGTCCAGTGGCATTATAAAAAGAAACAGTGACTTGAATATGTTAAAAGCATTTAGTATGCAAAATGTGAAACCGGACAAAGTCTGATGAAACGAAATTACTATTGTTTCGTTCTTGTCATAAAATGAAATAAACTTGTACGTTTGATCTCTCCCAACCTCTCTCTCTCTCTCTCTCCCATTTCGTAGCAGGCCCGTATCCACGGGGGGGCTAGGGGGGGCCGGGCCCCCCCTAAACTTTGGCTGGCCCCAATAAAAGTTTCACGGTAGGCCTGCAAATGAACTATAATATAGTGATGAAGTATAATATGATTGGGTCGGGCCCCCGCCCCCCCTACCTTCGACCGGGCCCCCCCTAAATTTTTGGACTGGCTACGGGCCTGTTTCGTAGTGACAAAGTGGCTCTCCTTCGCGTATAATACGGTATAAATAGAAGCTGACGCCTTCCGAAATGCTAAGAGAAAGAGAGAAAGACACACACACACACGCATCTGCTGTCATCATTTCAAGTTGTTTTAATTGGATAAACACACAAATATAAAACATTTAAAAGGCTTGTACTGTTTACAGTTTAGGAAATAAACTGAATTAAGTCTGTAATAATGCACCTCCCTTCAATAAGTTTGCATTTACAACAAGAAAACATCAAGTTTCACTTCTTTTCTTTCTTCCATGACATATAAGGCCAACTGCTAGAATACGCATTGCCAACGAAAACTCTCCAGCACTAGTGACGTCATTGTAGACCCCAGTCTGTAGGTGACGCAAGAAAGAAAGAAAGAAAAAAAAAACAGTGAACACAAAACTCTCCTCTTTACTTGGAATTCCAGTTTCTGCGGTTTTCACTGGTTTCAGTGCGTCATTATTCCACCTAAATCTGGAAACAAAGTATTTTGCTTTTCAATATTTTTCGACATTAGCTTTGCAAAAACAACTGTGGCTTCCATACATATTTGTGTAATTAAAATCCTATGCATGAATGCACAAATGGTAAATATCTTTTTATTAATAGAAACCATACCGAATAATGATTTTTCGGATTAAAAGTCTCATATATCAATATACGTATAATTCCAGGAAGAAATAAAGTGAAAATAATAAAAAATTATGAAATCAAAGGCAAAACAGCAAGCTATTTTACTTATATGATTTAGTATCATGATCAAACGCCTGTCTTCATATTTTTTTTTTCTAACTTGACTCTTTTTAACGGTAAGTCATATGTCAATTTCATAACATGCTGAACGACCCATTATGTTCGATTCATGCGTTTGTTGAGTCAAGCGTTAAATGAAGCTCTTACGCATGTTATCACTTTGACGCTTCTTCAAGTTGAAGTTCGTTAGTGGTCACTGAGGGAAGAATGTATGTTATGGACTATTTATGGAAGGGTGGCTCTGGGAGAATACATTGTAGGGCAGAGAAAACTAATGATTTTCGCGCCAAATAGGCTTTGTGGTAAACTAGCGGTGCATCCACGTGCAGGGCCCACCAGGTCTGGACCCCTGGCAAGGCCTGTGCGATATCGAAATTTTTCTGATATCGATATCGAATAGATATCTCGATATCGAATATCGACAATATCTATATCGAATATCGACAATATCGATATCGAAAATACCATTATCGAATATCGATGATATCGAATATCGATTATATCGATATATCGACGTCGATATTTTTGCGATATCGATTATCGATATAAGCTGATATCGATATCGATATATCGACATATCGCACAGCCCTACTCCTGCTCCCAAAAGGAACTCAATATATATTTGTACACTTGAAAACTATACTGACAAAGAAACAATTGATGGAGCCTAATGATATATTTTTATCCACAAAATATATTTTCCACAACGAATGAAGCAAAATATTTAAAAAAAAAATCTACGCATTATTCTCTGAAAATTGAATCAGTTTATTTTTGCATGAAGTTTCAATATTCCTCTCTTCATTTCAACTATATTATTCTGAATTTTATTCTTCCGTCAGAAAATAAATTTGGAAACATAAAAGAGCCTGCCGCCATATATTTACAGTTCAGCCACCTTTATTATACCAATTAATGAAACTTTTGTTTAATTCGTAACGATTTCATTATGTGCTTGATTCTTCATACATTACAAAGTTGTCACTGAATTAAATACGTTCTGTGCTTAATTGTCCTAAGTTCATTTAAGCTAACGTATATATGCCGTAACCGATCACTTTCACTTTTTGGTAACACCATTATTTACAAAAACTTCGAAATGTGAAGGTTGAAGTTCATCTGGGCAGTACATTCTTTTGAGAACAATATGCTGGCTAACTTTTGTATTTAAATTCTGTGCAGTTAAGTTTGGGATATACTTTATTGGTTTTGATATGTAGGTTGTTGGATACATTTTTGTCAGATGAAATTGTGTATACTATCAGGTGTAAGCATTCGTCCATTGCCAGCTTTATTTCAGAAGCTGAATAAAAAGAGTAAGCATCCGTTGTTGCCGGATCTAAATTCTGAGCCTGCATAAAAAAAGAGAAAAGGAGAATGACCTTTATTTCACTGCCCGGGTATTTATTAGTGGTGGACATAAAAACCGGTTTTTCAGTTTCCGGTTTTTAGCCAAACCGAAACCGGTTTCAGAAAATTTTCAAAACTGGTTTTTCGCCGAAATCAGTTTCGGTTTTCTCCAAAACCGGTTCGGTTTTCTATAAAACCGGTTCCAGTTTTTTCCAAAACCGGTTTCAGTTTCCAAAACTGCTTCAATTTATGACCAGAATACAGTGCTTCACCGGAAACCGATTCCGTTTACACTGAAATAGTTTTATGTGTTTTCCAAAACAGTTTTCACCGAGACTGGTTTCGGTAAAATCCGAACCGGTTTTGGAGAAAACCGAAATGTTGGTATTTCGGATTTCGTTTTTTCTAGAAACCGGTTTCCGATTCTAAGTGACAATATTTCTATACTAAAAGCTAATGAGAAGAGCAACCCACATTATGCTTTATTTTTTGTTTAATTATGCTTTATTTTTTTCCAAATTATGCTTTATTGTTAATTTCAATCATTGTTTTACATTAATCGTGTATAATGTAGAATATTTACTATACATTAAATAATATTAATATTTTATGAAGCAATTTCTTTCATATTTTAATGAAGTTTCTACTTAATGCACTGTAAAGAGATATGCTTTGCTTGAATAAGTTTTTTCTATCATTTGTGTGCACCTTAAACATGCATATATACAGAAAGGGAAAGTATACAAAAAGGTGCACAAAAAGTACAGAAAGTGCTCAAGTTCGAGAGGTTTACATAATATAGTGTGAAGTTCTTGTGTACTATTCATTGTCGGCGGAAAGTTTTCTTCTTTTCTCCACATCAAAGGATTACACCGAAAAATTTACAGAAATAAAAATAAGCTTTTCATTGTTGCATTGTTATGTTCTCAATGACTTTGCATTGTAAATATATTTTTTTAAATATTAATATAGTATATGTTAAACTTGCAGTTAAATAGAATTTCCAAGAATTATGCTATATATTTTAAATTATGCTTTATGCTTTATTTTCTAAAATTATGTTTTATTATGCTTTTAAAATTAAGGTTTCATCTGGACCCTTAGACAACCACAACCATGTTCAAGGTACCAATTATATGTGTAAATTACTATTATGCTTTTTATGCTTTTGGGTTGCTCTACTAATGAGTAATGAGATACACAGGAAGACATATTTTATTTTTACTAAGGATTGGGAACTGTTTTATAATATTAAGTATATACATTTTTGGAAGATTTCGTATTATGTTTGAGAGGATTATATGAGCGTCTCGGAGAACAAAATGGAATGTTATATTTTCTAACTTTCGGGTGTACTAGAAAACCATGATCATCATAATCATCATAGCCATTCTGCCATTATTGGCAGGTCGTTTGCCGCAACTGAAAACCTTCCATGCTGCACGATCTTCAGCTAACCTCTTCGTCTTCACAAACGAATTTATGTTTAAAGTTGTCCATTAATTGTAGCGTCCTTTGTCCCCACCCACTATTTTCTGCCACCATACCCGCTAGCACGTCTCTCTTAATACAGTTCCTTCTTACCCAATGTCTCAACCAGTTTCTTTTCCTCTTCCTTATAACATCTAAAATTGTTCTTTTCTCCCCTACCACTTCTAAAACACTCTTATTCGTTTTCCGCTCGACACCAGCTAATCTTCTCCATTTTTCTCCACACTCACATTTCGAAAGCTCCAAGTTGTTTTTCATCTCTTTAGCGTAATGACCATGTTTCAGACCCATACAGCACAATACTTCACATGAAGAAGTTTTATGAGTGTTTTTCTCAACTCTTTATTCAACGTCCCACGACTTTTCTTCCTCCTAAAGGCTTCTTTCGCCATTCCAATCATTGGTTTTATTTCACGTTCACACTTCATATCATCACTAATAATACTACTCAGGTATCGTAAACTAGTCATCTGTTCTATTTTCTCCCCTCCTATATTTGACATAGACTGCCTCGTTTCAATAACCATGGCTTTTGTTTTTCTAACATCTTATTGATTTTCTTTTCAGATTCTGCAACAAGCGCTCAAGGGAGCCGATCCTGGGGGGCCGAGGGGGCCCGGACCCCCCAAAACTCATGTGGGCTCCCCTATTGTATTTATGAATATACAATATTTGGCATAATTTGTGTGCAATTTGTCTTAAAATCTTCATATATATATACCTTCTGCGTCTGAATGAGCCCCCCCCCCCCAATTTACAGAGAAATCGGCGCCCTTCCAAGCGCTGTATCATCTGCGAAGCGTATACACCTAATCATTTTTACCCCGTACCGAAATGCTGTCTACATTATGTAGGCTCTTTTTCATTATTTCTTCTAGATAGACATTAAATAATTGCACGCTCCTCTGTCATTTCTTTCTCTATTCTAACACTTGTTGGGTACTGGAAAAAAAGGTTCAACATTCCCATGCAATTCAATGCAATGGTATATACCAAATAAGTTTTCCCTGCCATCTGCAGGTATGTTTCCTAAATTAAACACCTACATATTGTTTTGTGGTTCAATCTCAACCCATTTCATCTTACAACTCAATTTAACCGGAAGTGGCTCTTATCATTATGTTCCCGCGAACTGCTCGTATATTTGGAAATAATTATTAAAGGCGAATTACGTGTATATACAATACATTATGTCCTTGTTTGTGTCGAGTCACATTTAGGACTAACTGCATATAGAGACAATAGCAGCTCTTTTATATTATTTTTTAAAAGTATTCACACGAAGATGAGAGTTGGTGACGAATCAGCACTTATCTCGGCTTTTAAGATGTACTTCAAACCAAATCGATTTTCATTATTCTTCTTAAGCTTTGAATGAAAGCTCTGTCAGCGTTTCTTTAATGATTCTCCACTGAAATAATCAAGGAGGAAGAAGATAAAAAGATAACCTAGGTCATCCAAAATTATGAGTACATTCTCTTCTCTTCTCTCTCGTTTGTGGCTGTAACTGGCTATCGAAACACTTAGCTTTCACAGATATATTTCTTTATAAATTTATCTCTCTCTAGCGTTATAACTCATAAAATGTTTAGTTTCCCACACAGCTTTCACTTAGCTGATGTATGGTTAGAACATTATGTCAAGTTGTATGGGGTCTAGACCGGAGCTGCAACTTCCTAATTTCTTCCGAAGTACCTCCCAAGTGCCTCACAATGCTGAATCAACACTGAGAATTAGTTCCCCGGTATCGAATACTTTATACTAGGGGTTTTTAACGTATGGCCCGCAGAGTTCTGTAAAAAAAGCCCGCACCCTAAACATAAAAACACGAATAAATAAATGTAGATGGAAGATTTTACACTTCTAAATGCCTTTAGGGTTGCCTAAAGAATTGAAGCTGTTCCTTATCAAAAAGGCGTTGCAAAAGTAGATACGTCTAATTTATTTGCATCGTCACCATGCTGTTTACTCTACGTAGAAATGATGCAACGAGTCAAGAACCTTCTGACCAGTGATCCGTAAGACCCAGAGTCAGTCAGCCCCATGATCCACCAGACCTGGTGACGGGGGCAAACCTCATCATTCACGTGGGGAGTATGTAAAGCTGCTGATGTACTTCTATCAAACTTCATTCTCTATTCTCTCTACCTGTCTTCGCTTCTCAATAAATCTATAATTTTGTTTCTCGCTTGTTGCACTAGAATATAACTACAAGGTTTATCAATATAAATGCGTAGAATCATAGGAAAATTAAGCTACGTGTTTTTCTTATCGGTCTTCTCACTAAATCTATAATTTTGTTTCTCGCTTGTTGCACTGGAAAATAACTACAAGGTTTATCAATATAAATGCGTAGAAACATAGGAAAATTAAGCTACGTGTTTTTCTTATTGGAGATCCTCAAAGTTTAATCGAGTGAATCTGTAAAATTTCTCGTTTACAATATAAAAGGTGCCCCTGAGGCCAAACAAGTTATGTTAAATATTTTTATATAGTCATTCCAAAAATGTTCAAAAGTTCCTGCATTATTTTTCAGTATGGGAACACGAATAAACATCTGAAATATTTGAAACATGGTATCTTGATTAAGAAATGTTACACAGGGAATCAAACAAATGAATATTCGAACTGGAGTAATGGACATCGTTAATCAAGAGTGTAAAAATCTGCAGTGCTACTATTTCGGGTGCTTACGGGTTGCCAGGACTGTTCGGGTCACCGGGTCTGATGTGAGAAACAAGACCCGGGTGACTCAGACGAAAGTTGTGACTCAAGTGAACCTGTGACTCTTGACTCGATCTATCACTGGCATGACCGTTGGACATAAAACTGAAAGATTTCATTTCATTTCCACATTGAAACTTATTATTTACTGGAATAATTCACTTACAGGGTAAGTCTCTATACATAAGAATTTAATGAATGGCTGCTCTTTTCTTAAGGCTGCAGACTACTAAATATTTTTGAAAAACTAATAATTTTTCTTTTGCCCGTTTCTCGTAAGTGGAAAGAGGTAATAAAATGTAACTTACCACAATGATAGATAATGTTATTCTACACCCGAAAATACGAATCGGAAGAATTTTCAGTGTTGCCATCCATAGAAATTACAGTGTAACCAGACTTTGAATTAGCCAAAAATCTAGGTAAAGGCAGCGACTAGAAAAATGAACTCAACGGTAATTGATGACTTATCATGCTGTCTATGTTCCTTGTTTACTACTTTTTAAATAATGTTTCTGTTTATTTTGTAATGACTTATTTATTTCGTAACAATTTAAGTAAGATTTATAAAATAAATAGAAATATTATTTAAAAGGTAGTAAACAAGGAACATAGATAGCATGATAAGTCATCAATTACCGTTGAGTTCATATTTCTAGTCGCTGCCTTTACCTAGATTTTTGAGTAATTCAAATTATGGCTACACTGTAATTTCTATGGATGGCAACATTGAAAATTCTTCCGATTCGTATTTTCGGGTGTAGAATAACATTATCTATCATTGTGGTAAGTTACATTTTATTACTTCTTTCCACTTACGAAAAACGGGCAAAAGAAAAATTATTAGTTTTTTAAAACTATTTAGTAGTCTGCCCCCTTAACAAGATGCACAATATATCAATTCTGCAGCTGTTGGAAAGCTGTCGCAAAAAAATAGAAAAAAGAAAAAGAAGAAAAAACAGACTTACTCAATACCTAACCAAAACGAGTTCTAGCCAAGGAACTAGAGACGAGCCCTAAAATGGTTTGTTTCTCACATTTTCTTAGATAACAGAAACGTTATGAAGCTAATTAAGTTTTCATTTCCAATAACCAAATAACAAAATATTGTATAATAAATGTGTACATATACTTACACACGGCTCACTATTAATAAACAATATCTGATTTGAAGTTGAAGGCCACTTACCTGGAAAGAAAGGAGAAAAACAATTTAGAAATAAATTTATATTTTCTTAAAATTGTAATGAAAAACTTGATCATTGTAGAATTCAAAACGAAACAGGAATAGAGAAAGAAACAAATATATTTAAACCTTTGATTGCAATAACATGAAATCCATTTACAAACAAGTAAGCCTACGTTGTTTTGGTTTTTTGTGACTTTGAGAATGTAAATATGTTAAATATATAATATATACTTCTGTACTAGTTGAATTATTCATGTTTTGCACAGGAAGAGTAGGTTTATGGAACATTTTAAACGTATATTTGAACTCTCTTTCCTCCATTACCTCTTAGGATGTGAATCTGAATCGAAAGTCCAGCTCGACCTAAGTGTTATGTTCAAACATTTATTTCCAGCTGTCCAGTAGTTATTCTTTGTGAAAATTAAACACCCTTTCGACCCATTAGAATACGCACCTAAATTGAAGTCAAATGATAAAAATTCAGGTTGTCTAAAGTGCTGACCTGATTTTAAATGGTTCAACCATTTTATGAGCACAAAATGAAAAATTTAAAAAAATTCTGTTGTACTTTTCTTTAGAAGGTGAATTTTTGAAAATGCTTAAACACTCGTTAATTTATTTTTATTATGCGGAATTCGTATAAAAAGTTCCATCTCCGAGCTCGTAAAATACTATACTTTTTTATATGAATGTTAAACTTCCCTCCCCTTTAAGATACACAATTTAAAGAAAGTTACGAACAACCACTTTCATATACGCATAAGATTTGCAATATTTAATTCATATTTAAGGTTGCCATTCATATTTCTGGATTTCATTTATATATATCATATTTATCATATATCATACTTCATATTTCATTTAATTCATATTTCTGGATACAAAAATTTGGACAATATCGATTTTACTGAAAATTGCTCAAATCATTTAACTAAAGGAAATATACCTACTACAATATATCTCTACATAATATGATTAACATTTTAATTAAAACAGACATGACACTGAAATTCTTTTTCTTTCTTCTTTCTTTTTTTTTTATACTTAAACATAATATTTGGTTCTTTACATGTTATATGTTTTCAAATGGGCTAAAAGGCCTCAAGCATATACATGTAATCAGCTTTTCAAGGCGAGGTTTCTTGTTTGGGGATCAAAATAACATATTTCCTCTTTCACTAACGTAAGAGATTTTTTTCCTGCTCGCTTACGTTCTCTGCACCGTTAGTACACTCACCCCACTGGCCGCTGTGGTTCTCTCACACCGAGTTCGCAGTCTGTTTCATGAATTTTCACGTATCTTTAAAATGAAAGATAGCTCTTCTTCGCTGGCCTAGTGGCTAGAGCGCGTGTTTTTGGTGCACGCAATCTGGAGTTCGATTCTCGGTGGGAGAGCACAAAAAATTTAATTTCACAATCATGAATGTTCATTAATTATTCATTTCCTTTAGCCTAAAGGACATAACCGTAGGGCATTAAGCTAAAGAAAAAAGTACAACAATATCACTATTTTCCTTGATGAGCGTGCAATCGGGACAGTGGTAAGGAAGTAGTAAATAATTAATCTACCTTCCGAGACCACGGAGAAAATACGGATATTTGGTTACATTCTAAACAGTACGATAAGGATAAGGATGTCGTAACACACAAACTGTCCGTACAAAACTAGCCTAGACCCTAGACACTAATTACGGTTGAGAAAATAAAAGAAAGGGCTTAACTCTGACAGGTTTAAATCTATCTTCTATATAAATAAAAATGTACGTAACTATGTTTGTGATTTAATAACTCTTGAACCATCCGCCCGATCTCGATCAAATTTTCAACATAGTTCGGGCCTGAAGATGGTTTTTAAACACTTCACTTTGACGATGCAATTTAGGGCAGGGGAGGGGGAAGATATACAAAAATGATTGAAATTCACTGACATTACTGTCGAATCCATAGTTTTCTGGGTCGCTGATATGAACAGTGACACTTCCGATGCCGTTTAAATCCAAACTCAGCCCCGAAACTTGGAGGGGGAGGGTAGAGATATATAAAAATGATCAAAAATGACCGGTATCAGAAAGCACTTCAGTAATAGTAAATAAAAAGTAACTGACTAACGGAATATATTACTAATTTTTCTTATGTTAACTAGGGATGGCCACAAAGTTACGGTTCCGGCGGAACCGGTTCCGCGATGAACCGGTTCTCGGATATCCGGTTTTCAGAACCGGTTCTAGACATAGATCCGAAAACCCGGTTCCAGAACCGGATCTTAGGAACCGGTTCCAGACTTGGAATCGAAAACCGGTTCCGGGATCGGATCTTCTAGAACCGGATCCGTTCAGACCCGAAAACCGGTTCCAACAGGAACCGGCTCTGGTCATCCCTAATTTTAACCTAGCGAGGCGGGTAATTGATCTAATAATATATATAAATAGAACTACAAATTTACATTTCTCGAGGTTCAGAAAGTATTGAAAAAATACGGATATAAGTCACAAGTTATCCACTTGTATTCAAAGAAATATACAAGAAGTTTTCAATTTTTTCTCGCCCTCAACAAAACATAATCCTTACAACATTATACGTCCATTCTAGGAAGTTTACGGTCATTTTACTTCCCCCCCCCCCTTCTACCTCTCCTCAAATCAAGATCGAAACGAATACTGAAAAATAAATTACTTCTAAATTTGACTTTCTCTATTTTCCAGAGTCGACAAAACGGGAACTAAACGAATGATAAACGAAAGTTTAGAAGTGATTTTATGTTATAATAAAAACCGTTCGCCGTGTGTTTGTTTGTTCTGTGGGTGATTTGTTGCCGCAAGTTCCCAAGAGAATGTCACACGCTTAATATACGAAAGCCTCCACACAACTGCACGAATTAATCCAGGAAAAGGTATTTGTACTTGGTTAAATTACACAGAAAAACAGGGACATAATCGTTTTTACTTACTTCCTAAATGGAAAATATAGCACAAAACATGAAAAGCAAACTTGTTCATAAAATGTGTAAACGTTATTACGTTATTTCATAATCTTTAAACGTTTTAAATACATGGAATAATTACAAGAATATATACTGGTATATATAAAAGAAATAATTGCATACATCTCACACCTTAAATAACATTTCAAACAATCTCAACATCAACAACAGAAACGAACAACTCTTTATCTCTTTCTTCACATTTTATGCTTTTTAAACGTAAACAAACAAACACTGCACACAATTCTTCCGGGTAAAAAGTTAAATGGGTACAAAAATTCACAAATACAAAACAGACAGAAAAAGAAAATAATGTTCAGTTCCTGTATTCTTCGCCTCCACCCCCACGCCACGACTCTCCAGAGAAAATCAAGAGCAATGCTTCTAAATTTATTAATTTGTGCAGCGATATGAAACAGCGCCAGGCACGCACCCAGAAATTTTTGTTGGGGGAGGTCCAATACAAACCACTACGTCTATGTAATATTAAGCGTATATTATTCTGCATTCGAAAAGATGATAAGTAATTGTAAAAATATTTCTATCTATATTTTCAGAATGTTGTAGATTGCTTTTATACAAGAAATTGTACAGATGAAGTGTAAGGTCAAATTTTCATGCTACATCAATCATTTTCCTGTTTAACAAGTATGTTTATATTTTGGGCTATTATTCAGCATGATTTGATGGGGAGGAAAGCAATTAATGACTATAGCCCTCTGATCTGTTGTCATTTTCCCATTAGTTGAGGCACTCTTCTCTTTACCTAAAGATTTTTTTTTAGTATTTCAGTGTAATCATGATAATTGTAGGGAAGGGGAAGAGGTATTTCAGTTAAAATCTTTGTAACATATAACATGTTGGGAGGATCCAAAATAATGTTCTTTCTTCCTTAATATTGTGAGAGAAAAAAAAAGGCCAAAATGATTTGGCTGTATTAAAGTGTATAGAAACAACTGTTGGAACATCTTGTAATCCACCTATTTTTACGCGTCCATTTCATTAGTGCTACCACGCAGCGCAAAGCATGCTACAACATACTCAATATTGGGTATTATTTCGTTAATGGTCTCTCAGGTGCCAGAGGTCTGACACACTTTCCCTTTTCATAAAACAGCAGCCCGGCTTCTCCTAAAAAACCTTCTCATCTCTTGATCTCAATTGGAAGAGGTAACCACAAAAGCCGTCCCTCTTTCATCTCTGCCTTCTGTGGCACGAATATCCTGATTAAACAAGGAGTCAATCTTTTTAATAGAAGATATCGTGTCCATTAATATACGAAATGATGAACTCATTCTGAGTTAGTGTTCAAACTTTACAAATTAATACTTGTAAGAAATAGGTTACTGCAGTGATTCTCTACATGTGAGTTGCGAAAGTCTCCGAGAGGATAGTACTTTGCTTCTGCGGAGTTAGTGTAATAATAATAATAATAATAATAATAATAATAATAATAATAATAATAATAATAATAATAATAATAATAATAATAATAATAATAATGAATATTCTGAAATATCACCTCATGTAATCAAGTTTTAATATGTGCTTAACAGATGGTCATTTTGCAGTGGGCTCACTCGAGTTCACTTTCCTCAATTGGGCTCGTGTTCACTACTCTCATTGCGTTTAGTGTTACCCGCTGTTTTTCGTCTCGTCTCGTCTCGTACTTTTTGGATCTTGTCCTGTCTCGATTCTTGGAAATCTTTTCTAGTCTCATTTTGTAAATGTACAGTCTTAATTTGGATGTTGAGTCTTACTCCATTCCCCGGTGCTTATCCTCTGCTGTTATGTATCCTAGCACAACAATGTCGTAATGGGGGTTGCAAATACGTAAGGCGTTCTTAGCAAAACAAAGAAACGTATATACGTTTTCGCATATATTTTCACCCCTCGAAATCCGACCTACCCCCGAGCGGAAAATAATTTTTAAAAAAAGTTTCTTACAGAATTAGATCTAGTAAACATCTATCTGTGTACCAAATTTGGTGGCTTTAGGTCACTTCTTTCTATGCAAAAAAAAAAAAAAAAAAAAAAAAAAATCTGATGACACACACATGTTCTTTTTATGCATTAATGTAGATTTTCAACCTCAAATTGCAAAATGAAATTTGTTATCGAAGTGCAATTTCGTGAAAAGTCCAAATGGATGTCTACATGGATAACTTAATTTACACAAGTTCATTGTTTGTGTATTTTTATAATAGGTAAATTTGGATATTTTCTTTTTCTTTTTTCTCTGTTTTTCTTTTTTTTCTTTTCTTTTTCTTTTTCTTTTTTTTTTTTGAGCTGCAAAAGAAACTTTATATTATTCACTTTTATTTGTCAAGGCATCTACTAAGATTCCAAAATGAAATTTCGTAATCTTTTCTTTATCAAACCATAAAATTTCGTAACATAATCAAGAGCAAATTTGGGTGCGAATTGGGCCGAGTTTTCATGCATGCGATAGAAGCATGCTTTGCTTCCGATTTGGTAGCGTCTAAAGCCGACCACAAACATTTTTGGTGGTGAATTTTGACGTTTCATAGAATAAAATTTTCCAGTCTGTACTTATATTTGCATATATTTGAAAAATCGTGACCGAAAAGTTAAATTTCGTGACTTTTTATTGACTTTCATGATCGTTTTCTGATTTCGTGACTTTTTCGTGAGTTTCGTGACCAAATGGATACCCTGTATTGTTCTCTATCTTCTATTCTTCTTCTTTTCTTACAAATTTCAAACTAACAGTAAAGACATCAACATTTTGAACTAGGGTATTTTACTAGAAGGAAGCCGTGGCCTCTTACTGCAAAAAAAAGTGAAAGAACCTTACCTGCGGTCCAACATTATTCTAGGGAGCAACAAGGTTCTAGTGAGGAGGCCGGTCTTCATCTAGCTGTGCCTATGTTTACTTCTTAGAAATAATTGAGCAAATATGTTCGAGAAGTGTATCACACAGCTTATGATATAATCTTCGAAAAGCGGTTAGCCAGCGTCTTTTGAAAGTATGAGCATCGTCATGTGGGAGTAGTTTTCCGGACAATATGTAATTAATTACTTGATTGTTGACTTTTTCATTTTTCAAGTAAAACTTATATAGAGATGCACACGAGAGGAGACGAGACAGTATTTTCCTAACAAAATTCGAGTCAAGACATCATTTTTATAGCACATTTTCGAGACGAGACAGCTTCAAATCTTATCTCGTGCATATCCCTAAAAGCTTTATAACATCTTTCAGAACAGAAAATACAAGATTACTAATAAAATTCCAACTGACCAAAGCAGTATATATATTTTAAGGTTAGTGTAAAGGGACAAGTTTTGCCAATAGATGGCACTATAGTCTTCGTATCTCTCCCATGTATTTTTTACCTTTCACGAAAATTTACAATTTCTCTTACAAATTTCAACCTAGAGATTTTAAAATTTTAGAGAAGGAACTTTATAACCTATTAAAGGGAACAATCCGTGCCGATTTTTTATTTAGAATTTTCTTCATTGCTGAAACAGTTCCATTGTTAAAGGTTTGGATATCCACTTTAACAATCAAGCCATTTCAACAATGAAGAAAATTCTAAGTAAAAAATCGGCACGGATTATTGCCTTCGATAGATTCTGAAGTTCCACTTCTAAAAGTTTGAAGTCTATAGGTTGAAATTTGTACGAGAATTCGAGATTTTTTTTTGTGAATGGCAAAAAATGCATGGGAGAGATACGAAACCTGTAGTGCCATCTATCGGCAAAACTTGTCCCTTTAAACCAACCTTAAGATTATATATTTGTGTTACAGTTTCGGTTACGTAACATAGCCTTCCTCAGACATATTATGAGAGAAATATCAAATTTTGACAGCTTATATAAATCTGAATGCAAGACACACCCACTTTCTCTTTAAAAGTTTAACGTTTTGTAAAGAGAAAATGGGCGTTTCTTGCATTCAGATTGTAACACAAATATATAATCTTCATATATATATATATATATATATATATATATATATATATATATATATATATATATATATATATATATATAATGCTTTGGTTTGTTGGAGTTTTATTAGCAATGTTGAATTTTCCAAAGCTACAATGAATAATTTACAAACAGAAAATAGTTTTTGAAAGATAACTAGCATCATTTGGTAGTAGTCTTTCGCACAATATGAAATTATTCCTTGTTTTCTTTTTCAAGTAAAGCTTTATAACATCTTTCAGAACAGAGCATAATTCATCGGCTTACGCACAAGATTTTGAAGACTTTTTTTTCGGTCCAATTTTGAATACACAACAACCATTACATGAATAAAAAGTTAAGCTGCCATGTTCCCAGAAAAAGTTACCGACTTCTAGATTAATTCATGTTATCGTGTTTACTGGTATGTGGAAGCGCAATTACATTCTGTGTGGCAAACAAGAAAGTTGGAAATGATAAAAAGAAACACGTCTCGTTAAGAACAGTCTCCGAAGTAATGACCGTGGTGACCTAGTATAAACATATGTTCTTCTGCTATTTCGGCAAAACATTTAGACCAAATGTCTAATCGGTAATTCTTTGTCGGAAAGATGACAGAAAAACAGACATTTTATTGAATGGCTTTTGATTGCAAGATACAGTACAATCACATGTTTAATCTACGAGGGTTCTTCGGAAAGTAACCTCTCCGATTGGTTAAAAAAGAAACACCGAAGTAAATAGCAATAATTTATTATACATCTGAAAAACACTCCTTTGCTCTATTTTTCAACATAGTTTCCATGCATTAACCCCAGAAACGACAGTCCTATTAGCGAAAGGAACTGCTACCTGTCCTATGAGCGACCGATTCATTTATATTGAGATGATGGAAGATGATATGATTCCCTCTCGTAAAATATGTTTGCCTCTGACGTTATTATGGTGCGAACAACCTTGCCATGAAAAACGTACGTGTCAATGATACTGTTCGTCAAATATATTTCCCCCCTACTGTGATTGGAAATAAAACTTAACTTGAGTCAGATTTGACACAAAAATGTCATAAATAAGTTAACGAAACAACAGGGATATTTGCGTGAAAACCAGACCTATATTCGTATGTAATTAGTTATTGAAAACCCAAGTGTGATATCCTGTTTCTTCAAAGACTCTGTATTTCTGTGCTTAATTTAATTCAAATCTAATTATTCACTAAGCAGAGGAATATATTTTATTTTGGAAACCTTAAACTTGTAACGGTTTCGCCAACTAACTACTTTTTAGACTTCCTAAGACTATAAATAAAATGAGTAAAACATTTCAATACTAAAAGACAGCATTTCAGATCCCTCGCATCTGATTGGCTATTCCGAACCAACCCCACCAATGCAGTGCACTCTAAACAATCCAAAAGGTAAACAAACTCTTTAAATTACCTGTTTAACTTTTTAATTGTTAATTGTTAAGGCTATATGTTCCTTGTAATTGTGGAACGGCTGGAAGAAATGAGACCTCTGGGAATATAAATTTTTCATGGTATATTTTGTTAGGTTCTAAATCACACTAGCGTGAAACAAGTTAGTGGAAGAGAAAACCTTATCTTGTTCCATTATCTTAGTATGTACGAATCGGTGACTCATAGGCCAGTTAACAGATCGAACCGGTCGCTCAGAAAGACAGTTAACAGTTCCTGTTGCACATAAGACTGTTGCAAGTAAGATGACACCAGTTTCCATGAACATTAGCTTAGAAATTCCATCAGCATAAAAATCTCCCGCCTCTACCTTGAGTCAGCCTATAACCGCATCTTTCAGTTCCTAATCATCATCAAAGCGATAAGATCCCGGAAATTTGTGGAAATTCATCGGAAAACTCCGAAATTGTGGAACGTCGAATTTCACGAACTTTCCCATCAATTTTCTGAACGAGTTCATCAGTGACCAGTGATGGCCTATCACTGCTCTCTTCGTCATGAATGTTTGTTCGTCCACTTTTAAATGAACGAACCATTCACGAACAACTCTTTCACTCATCACACTTGGTCCATACATGGCACAAAGTTCCCGATGAATAATTACTACCAAATATTGTTTTGACGTAAGAAAACGTATAACAGCTCGCACCCAGCACTTGGCACGGTTTTCTATTGCAGCACACATTTTGAGACGCTACAAAAGTGAAAGTAGTAATCACAAAACCTTCACTCTACCACGACTTAAGAGTCTTCATCCCTGCGAAATTAAAATACCGCTAATTTTACAGTAATTATGTGATATCTTCAAATAGATTAAAGATAATTGAACTATGGAACAAGAGCGCCCTAGACAATATTATTTTGCGTGAGGTACCGTTATCACAAGTCACCTAGTGGCTTTCCGTTTTCAGCTGTTTAGAAACGCGAAAATAAATGCCGATTTTCAAAATGGCTCGAAATCGAAAGCAGATAAGAGAGTCGTGATAACGGTTTCTCATGTAAAATAATATTGTCTAGGGCGCTCTTGTTCCACATTTCGATTATCTTTTATCTATTTGAAGATATCGCATAATTACTGTAAAATTAGTGGTATTTTAATTTCGCCCGGATGAAGACTCTTAATGCAGACTGATCTACCGCGCATGTCTGTACAAAGATGGTAGCGCTGGCCCTACTACTTAACAAAGAGTGACCAATCGGAGGTTGCTTTTTGAACTCGCCTTGTATATTTGCATCAGCTGAACAGAAGTACTCACGGGCTCCGTTTCGAGAATTTTACTTTTTCAAAATATTATACAAACCACCGAAGAATACTAAAATCTCTAAGCGTAATTTTCTAGTAAAATTCTACGCAGTAAACGTTCATATATTTGAGTTGGTCTTCCTTCTTTTCAGACCCGGGACGTTATTGTCGAAAAAAGCATTTGCGACGAATCAATCTCCGGTAGTGTTGTCCACGAGACGGGACTAGAAACAGAACTTTCTCTTTTCGTCTCGTCACTGAAATTTTTGTAGAAATCTCGTCTTGATTTTCGAAGAATTCTTTTTCATCTCGTCTCGACTCTCTAGAAGCTCTTTTCGTCTCATTTTGTAAAATTATGTTCAAAATGTATGCCCTGATTTCATCTAGAAGCTATCGAAATACTTCTGAGTTACGAGAGGTCAACGAACAGTATGATATAACAACATTCAAAACATATTTATTATTGGAATACACTGTTGTATAATTACCTACGTATGTTGATAAATATTCTTTATTATTTTCGTACTATCAATTTATAGTTTTATACTGTGAATTATGTAACACTAACACAATATTTGAGGTCTTAGACATGGGTGAACTAGTGTTGCCCACGAAAATCGGGAAATTTCTTGTCTCGTTTAGAATTTGAAAATACTGTATACTTCTCGTCTCGTTTTTTTCGAAACGAGACAAAAATCTCGTCTCGTCTCTTTTTGTTGAAATTTTTATATAAATCTCGTCTTGTTTCATGGGCACACTAATCCTCGGGGGTGGGATTAATTAACCATTCTATACTCTAGTTCCAAAGCGGGTCAGGGGTCCGCCTACACTATGTAAAATTAGAAAACCAGCAGGTTAAGGCGGCAAAAATAGTGCTAAGTACAACACTTTCAATATATTATGCTCAAAAGCCTTTAGAGATATATTTTAATTGGTAATAAATATACTATCACTTTGCAAAGTAAGCTCTAGGTGTATCATATAAGTCATGCCCCTGATGTGCTACGGTCATGATTCGGCTTCGTCATACTGCATTAGACAGCCGTCATCGGTTTGTCGGTAGTGGGCAAAACCGTAGAGGTTTCCATCTCAGTTAATGATACGTATGCAGGTGTTAGTCAGTGGCGGTTTTAGCGTGTAGGCACGTGCCTACCCAAAAACTTTGAAAAATATATGAACGTTAAAAGATACAATAAAGAGTAAATATATTTTCCACTATTTATATTAATGGTAGATACCTATTTAACAAATAGCATCAACCACTACTGTAAAAGTTATTTCCTACTGTCATTAATCTATCAAATGTATGTATATGTATCCATAAGCGAGAGAGCAGGCCTACCCAAAATTAAAATCCTGAAACTGACCCTGGTTTTGGTTCTAATCTGCCATAAAACCTTTTCGTCTTTTCAGTATCAGATTGAAATATCTTACTCTCTGGCTTGCACACAGACAAGGCCAACAACTCTGCCTAGGGGGCGCGGTGGCTCAGTGGTAGAGCGTTCACCTCCGGTGCTTGGGGTCCCTGGTTCGATCCCAGCTCGCGCCGTGTGGACTTTGTGGTGGACAAACACCGTGCTCGTGGGTTTTCTCGGGGTTCTCCCGTTTCCTCCCACTTTCTTCATTCCACCATTTCACTCATTTCACTCATTTCTCATTATCACCGTCTCCTTTAGCCTAACCGGCATAACCGTGGGACGTTAAACTTAAAGATTTCATTTTTTTTCAACTCTGCCTAATATTTAAAAGAAACCAGTTTGAGTATAGGAAAGCAGGGAAATGGAGGAATTTCAACAAATTTTCCCAGGGCAACAAATCTGCCTAGTATCTAAAAGAAAACAGTTTTAGTATAGGAAAGCAGGGAAAAGGAGGAATTTCAATGAATTTTCCCAGGGCAACAAATCTGCCTAGTACCTAAAAGAAAACAGTTTTAGTATAGGAAAGCGGGGAAAAGGAGGAATTTCAACGAATTTTCCCAGGGCAACAAATCTGCCTAGTATTTAAAAGAAACCAGTTTGAATATACGAAATCGGGGAAAAGGAGGAATTACAACGAATTTTCAATATAAATCGGACTCTTGCCAAGAGGCAGGTAGCACAGATTTCGATCTATTCACGGTTCATGAAATAATCGTGGACTAGCCGATGAAAGAAGGTAGACTGTCTACAAGTCGAGTATAGCATAGATCAGTGGTTCTCACTTTCCGATAACGCGGACCCCTTGTTCATTCGGAAAGTGATCTGTGGACTCCTTTGCAATACTTTCCAAAATTTCATGTCGTATTTAAAAAATATACCAATTAGAATTACCACTGACAAGAAAAAGATCAAGAAAAATAATGCAATAAGTGATTAATTATAAAGATACATGATTGTTTCCTAGTGAATGAAATTCCAATTGAAAATACAGTAACTTTCAAGACTGAAAAATCACTTTAAAAAAATAATAGGAAATCCAGTTGATAAACAACGTTCTCAAATGTGGGGTCACTAATGTGAGCAACATAAGGAATGGACATCTTTCTGTCTTACCATAATTGCACTGAAATCCGGAATAAGTTTTGTCACCATTAATTTTAGATCCGATTCCACATTAAGACGATTTCGCTTTCAAGTTTTAATACTGCAAAGAGCAGAAAAGGCCTGCTGACATAATTATGTGTTAGGGAAAGACAGCAAATGTTGCAATGCCTTTTCAGGGCAGAAATTTAGGTAAAGTAGGAAAACATTTAAATTTACAAACGTAGGTATAATTTCTAATTACTTCTTGCATAACAGCTATGAGTTCCATTTTATTACAACACATTCAATTTTTAGGCGTCGCGTACCCCTGGCTAGGTCTCGCGGACCCCACTTTGAGAACTACTGGCATAGATCTTCTGCGATATTCTGATTGAACAAAACTTTCATATTTATCGAGTTAAGGCAATAGTTGTTTTTGCGTTATATTAAAAATAATTTGAAGAAGAAATAGACCGAATATAATAACCCTATCATTATTATCTTTTAAGTTATAATCAATTACAATTTTTATTGTAAAGATATGAATAGTTGTCTTGGAGGGCACGGTAGGGGCATAACAACTCGGTCTAGCATGGTCTTAACAGGGCCGGATTAAGGAAGGGCTTAGAAAGCTAGTCTCGGGCCTCCAGCTGGACAGGTGTCCTCCACTCTGATCAAAATCATAACTGGCTATCTAAAAAGAATCAGAAGATACAATCATCACCATAAAATAAGTATGACCAAAAATGTGAAACATATTCCCTTAACTTTCCTATTGTACTTTCACAGAAATGTATTAGATGAAGTCAGCAGAGACCACATATTTTATCTAGCCCCCGGACCTCCAGATAGGTTAATCCAGCCTTAGTCTTAACCAGGGCCGTGCCGTGGAAAATCAGCGCCCGGGGCGAGAGTATACGACGGCACCCCCATACATATATTCCAAGCAATTTTTTTTTTATCTTTTTTCCTCCGAATTTTTCGCCCTCCTTACTTCGGCGTTCGGGGCCGTTGCCCCGCTCGCCCCCCCCCTCATGGCACGGCCCTGGTCTTAACACTGACTTTTAAAACAATGAAAAGGATTTGGTCCCACCTTCAGAAACGGAATAGGACAAATGTATTGGTACTAAAATTTGCTCTGTGCTAATGGAAGCAATCTCGTAGTAGCTAAAAGACAATCAACAAAGCCTCAAGAAACCATTACCAACTGCCATAAACATTCTACATCCTATATTTATAAAGTTCATTCAAAGTGTTTTCATAAACACAAATAAATCAAAACAACAATAACAGGATTCAGTCACAAGATTTTAGAACAGTTCTAAAATAACTTATATAAATACAGGAAGTATGTTCAGTGAAAGCGTTTTGTTTACAACGAAAACAATCGAAGAACATAATAAATTCATGCTTCAACACGAAAATATGCTGCCTGACCTAATTAATAGTTGCTGTACATAAAATAATGTACGAAATCTCTCAACGGAACACTTCTGTTTATCGCACTAGTGCATTGTATTATACATATCTTCGTTTTCTTATTTTCAAACACAAACACTTCCTACATGTGTTGGCTGTGCACTTCTTGACAAATTTCATTGTTTCTTTCTTTCGTGTACATTAACCCTTCGTACACTAAGGAAGATTTAAAATTAATCCACATTTCTATAAATAATGATTTTTATGGGTATTTTCTTAGGATCGTGTCAGTAACTCAGGTTTTGTGTCAATAATATTGTAAGTTTTATTTTCTGCATTTCAGGGCCGCGGTGGCTCAGTGGTAGAGTGCTCACCTCTGGTAAGGAGGGTATTTGGTTCAATCCCACACAACAAAAAAATCCATTCTCCGGACAACGGTACTATAGAAATCAGTACGGAACATACATTATCCGTATGATACATAGGCACTGCCTTTAAATGTTACATCATGCCGTTGTAGGATGTCTGACATCTAAAAATTTTCCGTATATCACATGCATATACTTATGTTAACTTCGTCAGCTATATGTTATATACGTCCATTTGTATGTGAGATCCTGACTGCCTACATTGTTTCATACGGAAAGTACGTATAGATGGAAAACATACAGAAAGTATTATAAAACATGCGTTTTCAGTTATACGTCTGCTGTACGTTAAGTCCGAAAACTACAGGAATTACGCATGTAACCTATCTTTTTAAGCACGCCACCTACATTTTTTTTCTCAGTGTAGCTTGCGCCAAATGGGCTGTGGTGGACAAACACAGTGTGAGTGGGTTTTCTCGGGGTTCACCCGTTTCCTCCCACTTTCTTCATTCCACCATTAGTCACTAAAAAGTCGCACCATAAATGCCACAACAACCTGACTGAACATCGTACGTGTGACTCGTGCGGCGCATATAGAAATATAAACGCATGCTTACAGAAGCTCTATATATATGTCTATTCACTGATGTATAGAATATATGTGTAGTTTCCTTCGAATATGAATTCCCTTGAATACAATCAAATATGTGTAGTTACAGTCAGCTGCAATGCGGTAAAAGTGCGGGGAAATGTCGTCCCCCCACCTCCAGAAAATATGTGCGGCGTACTCCCAGTTCCTAAAAAATTACAATGAGCAAAGATAGACAGGGGGATGGCGTGACGTCATGCCGCTACCTATCGTCCCCCACCTTTTCAGACCCACTTTTACCCCTGGACATCCTATATTTTCACTGAATAAAAAATGTAACCTGATAACCAACTTAAATTCACTTATTTATTTCTCTTTGTAACAGTGAACACACCAAAGATGATGAGTGCTTCAGAAGACATTTTCCAGTAAGCAATCAATGATTACAAACCTAAAGCAACTTGTTACATTTGACTTCTCAGATCGGGATTACAATACTTTCGCTAGATTAAGCAGGATTATGCTTATGCGGTCAGAATCCCTGATGCAGTGTATTCAATTCGTAGAATTGCAATACATGTAGACATCTCATCATTGATATCCACTCTAGAACCCCCATCAGATGCTATCTCGCGAAAAGCTTCGCCGGCCAAAGCTACACACCTACAATAATGATATATGGTGAGGACTGGTAATTCTCTGTGACATTCAGAGGACTGACTACCACATGCCTTTGTAATTGACACTCTCCAGTCGAGAGATACAGTATATATTCTGTTTATTAAATTTCTATATATCAAGTTAATAATAATAATAATAATAATAATAATAATAATAATAATAATAATAATAATAATAATAATAATAATAATAATAATAATAATAATGCTATTAATAGCGTGCATGTGATGAGTCGTTGCTAGGGTTGCTAATTCTTGAAAAATAAAATTTCCGGCACCCCACTCTTAATCCTCAAAATAGATAAAGAAAATTGTGCACTGGTGTACAAAACTTAAGGATGAAAGTAAGTATCGCATGCTTTGCCATTCCCAAGTAGCATACAGAGCTCCCTCGTGGCTAAGCTCTTCTTCCGTACGTAAGTATATTTTAATAGCTCACATAGCTCTATTAAATTTATAAATTTAATAAGTTTATTCCCCTGTTCATAGTAAAACTAGGCTAATTAAAATGTAATAAATTCTATACGTTATCTTTTATATTGTTACTTATAATTTGAATAAGGATTGCTTACATCTGGGATACATGTTTGAATGGGAAAGTATCGTTAGGGGTATGCGAAATGAAAAGGTTGAATACCACTGACTTAATATTTGAACTACGGATAATTTAAAAATGGGGATACTCGCCTGAATGAAAAAGTATCGTTAGGGGTACGAGGAATGAAAAGGTTGAATACCACTGACCTGTAATTTGAATTAAGGATAGCTTAAATCTGGGATACACGCTTGAATGGAAAAGCATCGTTTGGTGACGCGAAATGAAAAGGTTGAATACCATTGACCTATAATTTGAATTAAGGATAGCTTAAATCTAGGATACACGCTTGAATGGAAAAGTATCGTTAGCGTAGGCTACGTGGAATGAAAAGTTGGAATACCATTGCCTAGAATTTGAATTAAAAATAGCTTAAATCTGGGAGTACACGCTTGAATAGAAACGTATCGTAAGGGTACACAAAGAAAGGTTGCATACCATTGCCTATAATTTGAATTAAGTATAGTTTAAATCTAGGATACACGCTTGAATGGAAAAGTATCGTTAGCGTAGGCTAAGCGGAATGAAAAGTTGGAATACCATTGCCTAGAATTTGAATTAAGAATAGCTTAAATCTGGGAGTACACGATTGAATGGAGACGTATCGTAAGGGTACACAAAGAAAGGTTGCATACCATTGCCTATAATTTGAATTAAGTATAGTTTAAATTTAGGATACACGCTTGAATGGAAAAGTATCGTTAGCGTAGGCTAAGCGGAATGAAAAGTTGGAATACCATTGCCTAGAATTTGAATTAAGAATAGCTTAAATCTGGGAGTACACGCTTGAATGGAAACGTATCGTAAGGGTACACAAAGAAAGGTTGCATACCACTGCCTATAATTTGAATTAAGTATAGCTTAAATCTAGGATACACGCTTGAATAGAAAAGTATCGTTTGCGTAGGCTACTCGGAATGAAAAGGTTGAATACCACTGCCTACAATTTGAATTAAGAATGGCTTGTATCTGGGAGTACACGCTTGAATGGAAACGTATCGTAAGGGTACACAAAGAAATGTTGCATAACACTGCCTATAATTTGAATTAAGTATAGTTTAAATCTAGGATACACGGTTGAATAGAAAAGTATCGTTACCGTAGGCTACGCGTGGTAAGCTTAAATCTGGGAGTACACGCTTAAATGGAAAAGTATCGTAAGAGGTGCGCGCGAAATAAAATGGTTAAATACCACTTATTTATTGTGCAAAATAATAATAACAATAATAATTTAAATTATAATGTGAAGCATATCTATTACGTACTACATTTTAAAAAATCTCAGGCAAAAAGATTTTTCATGCAAACATGTTGCTATTAACAGTAATTTAAAAATTTTAATCAACTTTTTATTTCATATAACTTAAGTAAACATCATAAGGAAGCGGGTCATCTCCCTGAAGTCGCTACCTCTTTGTCACCGGAAGCGACATTCGTAAATATACTCTACAGTGCTATGTAAACAGTATCAACCTAGCTACGATATTAAAAAGCCTTTTGTTTCACTACACAGCATCAACATTCTTTTCTTTGATTATAAAGACTCATTCTTTCCGTTTCCTTCAACACAGTTAGGTGCGCTCCGCACGCCCTAACAACCCTTCAACTGCCATCCCCAAGACCATACCTTCAAGTTTTACAACCGGAAACATTACACCCCTTTTAGCCCCGGTTTAGTTATCATACAATAAGGGGAGTGCTAAGATTGCTGAGTTTGTTTATGCAGCACGTCAGGTTTTCAGCTCACGTAATCGTCTGCACGCACTTCCGATTGCTTACTATTGTCTTGCATTTGTTGATGAAAGATTAGGCCAGTAGGTGCATTCGAAGCAACACACGTGTTGAACACGCGTGCTTTCTTTGTTGTTCACCAAGATGATGTTCTTTACTGTTTACAGCGGTTATTTAGTTACACAAGGCCACTCTCAAGCAGTGTTGGCAACTCGTAAGATGACTGTCAAAATACAATAATTTGGGTCCACAAATATTGTATACTAAGATAGACGCTGATTGCAACTTGTATGGTTGAGATTGTATTTCAATTGAGTGTCTTATACGGGTATATTCTTTAACAGACTGACAGAACAAAACATCACGCGTTTCCCTGGTGATTAAATAAAGAGTGCTTTTCCTCTAAGCCAGCCTTTCCTGTTTTGTCCCCCCTTGTCACGGTACTTTGTCAACATCGATTTTCGATATTCTTATACAGATATCCCACACGGGTCCAATTCTGGAATAACATTCACATATATACAACACAATGTATATACAAGAAGCGGTGCTAAGGTGGAGCCTTGTGTTACTCCTCTAGAGATCGATACTGGCTGAGAAGTTAGATCCTTTAAGTTCAATTTCCCTATTATTGACAAAATGCATCTTTCTAATTATAGAGATGAGTTCATAGCAAATAGAAAATAATTAAGCCGACACAGTATACAAACAAATAAGATGACAAACACTCTAGACAATGTAGTCATTAAGACTAGACGTCCTTTCCTCAGTCTAGAATTTACGAGTCCCTATCACTGCGAAATTAAAATACCGCTAATTTTACAGTAATTATGTGATATCTTCAAATAGATAAAAGATAATCGTAAAGTGGATCAAGACCTCCCTAGACAATGTTATTTTGCATGAGGTACCGTTATCACGAGTCACCTAGTAGCTTTCCGTTTGTAGTTATTTAGAAACGCGAAAATAAATGCCAATTTTCTAAATGACTGGAAATCGAAAGCAGATAAATGAGTCATGATAACGGTATCTCATGCAGAATAATATTGTCTAGGGAGGTCTTGTTTCACTTTTCGATTCTTTTATCTATTTGAAGATATCACATAATTACTGTAAAATTAGCGGTATTTTAATTTCGCAGTGATGAGGCCCCTTAACTGAATGTTTTACTCTTCTGCACTGTAATTTCTGGCTTACTAGCCCTTTCTGTTACCTGTCTGAAGAGAGGCACGGTGGTTCAGTGGTAGAGCGCTTACCTCTTGTGCGTGACGTCCTTGGTTCGATCCCTGGCCAAGTAAGTTTATGTTGGACAACATGTCCGTGGGTTTTCTCGAGTACTTCTTCTTCTTCCATATTTTCATTCCACCAAGTCTTCCACCACCATTCGCTTGCTTTAATCATCGTCTCCCTTATCCTGACACGATATAACCGTGGGATGTTAAACTGAAAGAGTTCATTTCTAAAAGACTTACTTGTCTAAAGAGTATGGTGGTACGGTAGCAGAGGGCTCACTCTTGTTGTGTAGAGTTCCTGGTATAATCCCGAGGTCAATAACGTCGTATCCATGGGACTTTATCGTTTTCTCATACCATTTCACCCATTATTCCGTATTTGTACTCTTTTTATCATTCTTATCTTGTCTGAGCGTTATTCCCGAAGACAGGCTCTAGTTTAGTTACCCTAACGAAGCTAGATGGGCCATTAAGTCAGTAAAATTATAGTAAGAAGGCCAGCACCTTTTCCCTGTAGTTCAAAAGGTGCTATAAAGAAGCTGAAAATTAGAAGCCCAAGTAGAGGAATAGGGTAAGAATTAGAAAATTATAGGCTAAGAATAGGCTAAGAATTAGAAAATTATAGAGGAATAGGGTAAGAATTAGAAAATTATAGAGGAATAGGTTAAGACTTAAAAATTATAGAGGAATAGGGTAAGAATTAGAAAATTGTAGAGGAATAGGGTAAGAGTTTTTTAAAAAATTATAGAGAAATAGGGTAAGGATTAGAAAATTATAGACGAATAGGCTAAGAATTAGAAAATTATAGAGGAATAGGCTAAGAATTAAAAAATTATAGAGGAATAGGGTAAGATTTAGAAAATTATAGAGGAATAGGGTAAGAGTTTTTTAAAAAATTATAGAGAAATAGGGTAAGGATTAGAAAATTATAGACGAATAGGCTAAGAATTAGAAAATTATAGAGGAATAGGCTAAGAATTAGAAAATTATAGAGGAATAGGGTATGAATTAGAAAATTGAAGAGGAATAGGGTAAGAATTTAAAAAATATAGAAAAATAGGTAAGAATTAGAAAATTATAGACGAATAGGCTAAGAATTAGAAAATTATAGAGGAATAGGGTAAGAATTAGAAAATTGTAGAGGAATAGGGTAAGAGTTTTTTTTAAAAAAATTATAGAGAAATAGGGTAAGGATTAGAAAATTATAGACGAATAGGCTAAGAATTAGAAAATTATAGAGGAATAGGCTAAGAATTAGAAAATTATAGAGGAATAGGGTATGAATTAGAAAATTGAAGAGGAATAGGGTAAGAATTAAAAAATATAGAGAAATAGGTAAGAATTAGAAAATTATAGACGAATAGGCTAAGAATTAGAAAATTATAGAGGAATAGGGCAAGAATTAGAAAATTGTAGAGGAATAAGGTAAGAATTTTAAAAAAAATGTAGAGGAATAGGGTAAGAATTAGAATTTTTCTTTCTTTCTTTTTTAAAGTTTACGTCCCACGCGTATCACCTGTAGGGTAGGCTAAAACAGATGAGTGATTATAAATGAATCGATGGAATGAGAAAGTCGGAGGATACAGGGAGACCTATAAAACACACGGACACGATGTTGTCTACCACTGGTTTGGGATAGAATCAGGGATCCCTCGTTTAGAGGTGGGTGCTTTATTTTTATTTATTTATTTATTTATTATTTTTTTTTGTCTCAAACTAAACTTTATCCATTGAACCACCCTGTCCCCCACTAAAAATTATGAGCTAATAATATCATGTATACAAGAACTGGGTAATTGTAACTTCATGACCAAGCTTTCTTTGTGAAAATTTTGTCCGGGGGCAAAATCAAAATATAAGCATGGTGGGCTTGGGACACTATCTGACAAAAAAAAAAAAAAAAAAAAAAGTGCCCTGTATAGGAGTGAATAATCGTCATTCAATTTATCTTAGCTCCGCTTACAGATAGTCACTTGTACATTCAGAGATAAAAGGTCTTTCCGTTTGGTAAAATTTATTTTGGGAATAAAGGTGGTAGAGCTAGAATATACAACGGTGGTATAGCTGGAACCAAGGTGACCAGACGTCCCGTTTTTTTTCTGATTCTCGAACGGGACGCCTAACTGTTCCGTTTTTTTAAAGTAAAAATGACCTAGTAAGTAGTCATGACCTAGTAATTGTAAGTAAAAATATATAAATCGTCAATGCAAATTCGACTCTCTTCAGTACCAACACTCGTTGCCAAGGTTCAGCCGTGTCTAGAACTTCTGAATTTTCAAATGGGAATTGAGTTTTCGTGAGTCAAGTGGGAATTCTGAGTGTTCAACTAGTTAAAAGAATTGTTGGGTAGAACTTGCAATCGGGAACCATTATCTGTTGTGTGGTACACGTAAAGTTAGAAACGGTGTGTTATCACTGTTACTTGTGTATTTTGTAAATTGAGAACACTGCTGAGTCCCAAAATGCAATCTGGAAGTCAGATATTCCCCCCCCCCTCGTAGCAGATTCGTATGCGTCCCGTTTTCGCAAGTGAAAATTCTGGTCACCCTGCTGGAACGTACAAAAAATTATTCTTTTTAATTTGCTGAAAACTGTACTCAAATTGTCCTTCCATTCTGAAGTTATTTACGAAACTAATTTCATCAAACGGAAATAAATTTTGTCCCTGACTGTACGCGTTCCTTCATTATAAAACGTTATGTCACGAAGCCAGAATCTTCAGTCTTTCGCCTAAAGGACGTGACCTCCATTTAATATGTCATTCCTCTTTTTATTATGAGAATATGACATTCTCTGGTATATCAGTTGGCAATGCTGCTCCCCACAACCACAAAGAACCGCCTTCATGGCCTGTAAAGTTCCTTCATGTGTATTAAAAATTGGCTAGGGTCAGAAAAAGTGTGCAGCTGACTTTGAAACATGAGGTTTTAATGACTATATGTATACTTGACGAGACTGGATGCATGTACAGATATTTCTTGAATGACTGGTCATCTTTGAGCGAAGTCTTCTTGCTATGTGTCAAGGTGAAAGTATTCATGTATATGTGTAATATTCACATTTTACCATTAAACTTTAGGATGACATGCAAAATGAAAGAAAGAAAGGAGAAAAATTCGCGAGTCAAGGATGTTCACATTTGCTTAGAATTAAGTCTAAGCTCACTTTATAATTGGCGGAATCGATTTCTCACGGTAGCAGCATGTAACCACAAATATGCATCTAAATGGACACAGCAGCAGTAGTATGGCAACACAAATTATATTAAAGCACACTAGCTCAACCTTAGCTCTCTACACAGAACTTCATTCACATATGAACATGAATCTCCTTGTCATGCCTCACAACATCTGTACATGTCCTTTTACAGACACAAGTGAAGGAGGTCTTGATAAAAATCGGCAAGGAGCACCATAAATGGGAGATTTTTTCGATTATTTTCTCAATATCTCGTAACGTTTGCAAGATTTGAGCCCACTTCCGGTTGGAGTTTCTAATACATGTATGATCAGTGTATTCTTACATGCAACATATAATAAGCAAATATATTACATACACAATTAATTATATTGTCAGTGATATATGGTGTTCATTGGGCAAAACACTCCAAACAATAAAGATACATCTTAGACTGGGGAAATGGTTATCCGTAGTTATCCATTATCATTTGGCCATTAAACACACGCCTGAGGGATATACAACCCCTGTATACAAATATGTGGTGTTGAAATGTATAACTAGTAGGATATAATTCATTGCCTTTTTAAAATTTCAATACTTCCTATGTACTCCTTTAAAAAAAGTTATAAAGAAATAACGGCCAATTCTTATAAATATTCGATTAGAACTGAACAATCTACACAAAATGTTGCAATCGATCAGTGAAAACGGCATCTTTTTAGAGGTTGTGGTTTTCGAGATATCGTTGTCAAAAGAATTTACCACAAACATACAAACGTACACAAACATATATTTTTTTCTTGACCACAAACATATAAACATAGCATTTTAATACATACATTGGGATACTTAACTATGTCTATTTTACTTTGCAAGCATTTAAATGCGTAAAATATATGCCTATACATAAGCTACATGCTGTTGAAATTGGCCATACTTTTATTATTTATTTTATAAGCCCTATATTATTTATTGTTTCACTTTATTTTTTATCAATTAGGAAAATCTTATTTGTGCACAACATTACAGAAAACGAAATGCTGGTACACCCCCTTCCCTCCCCAGAAAACTATGAAATGTCCTTATATTTTGCTTTGGAAAGATGGCAAAAAGCAAATGAACCAACCCGACATCTTGCTTTCGAAAGGTGGCAAAAAGCATGAATCGTACCGACATTTTGCTTTGGAAAGGTGGCAAAAAGCATGAACTGCCCCGACACAGGGGCGGCTTTAGGATTTTTATTTTGGGTAGGCTCTCTCCCCCACTTATGTTTATCAAACATATACATATTTGATTGATTAATGACAGTAGGAAATTACTTTTACAGTAGTGTTTGAAGTTATTTGTTAAATAATTATCTACGATTAATATGAATAGTGGGAAATATATTTACTCTTTATTGTGTCTTCTAGGGTTTATATATTTTTCACAATTTTTGGGTACGCCCGTGCCTATTTGGCCTACCCACTGAAGTGCCACTGACCCGACATCTTGCTTTCGAAAGGTGGCAAAAAGCATGAACCGTCCCATTTTGTTTTGGAAAGGTGGCGAAAAGCATGATCCGTCCCAACATTTTGCTTTGGAAAGGTGGCAACCCTAGTTGTGAATGAAGAAATATCTTAGTTCCTTCTGCCAAATTCGAAAATATTGCTTTCCAATGAGAAAATGGAAGCCTACCATAATAGCAGCATTCAGAAAATTTTTAGTAGTTCATATTATATAACTGACACAATTCGCTTTCATGAGTTACGGGTTTTTGTGTCTATAGTCTCAAAATAGTGATTGTTGTCCATCCATAGTATATAGCATGTTACACACCAGTGTAATATCTGCGACACTCCTACCTACACACATAAATACCTGGATTCTCTAGGCTATTAGAGCATGTAATCCAGGGATCCGGACCAAGTTCTGCTTCTCACAATCCTGGGATTACAAAATGACCAGTTACAGTTGTTTCTCCACTGCACCTTAATATTCGTTTCCCGACTGCACCTTAATATTCGTTTCCCGATATCTTCAAAATGAACTGACCAATTTCCAAACTGTTTTTGATAGTGTATTCAAAATCATTTATTGTTTGCTGTAGCTACGTCAAATCAAATTTTAAACCAGCCTATTGAAACTAATCTATCGATTTTATTGGCAAAACAACATGAAACAGTGAGTGTACCGTATCTTTGTTGGCATATGTGTGAAGCATTCAAAATAATTTGGTTTACAATACAATACATTCAAATATAATCAATACAATAAGCCTACATTCAAACAATACAATAAAAATTAATAAAATACAATACATTCAAATATAAGCAATACAATAGGTCTATATTCAAATATAATCAGTACAATACAATACAATACATTCAAATATAAGCAATACAATAGGCCTACATTCAAATATAATCAATACAATACAATACCATACAATACATTCAAATATAATCAATACAATAGGCCTACATTTGAATACAATACAATACAATAGGTCTACATTCAAATATAAGCAATACAATAGGCCTACATTCACATACAATACAATACAAATCAACAGAAGCAATACAATAAACTCTAATACAATAGCCAACGTATAATGGAATAATGCTAGTCTAAATTGAAGTTTAAATTCTACCATATTCATAGCATATAACAAAAAAAATGAGTTGAAACGCACACTATTCTATAGGTCTCATTGACTGAACATAATGATAAAGGTATTCTCATGCGCAGTTTTTGAGAAAATCGAGAAAAATGTGTTTTTTAAGGTAGTACTGTTAATGAGACGAGATGAGATGAGAAGTAAGACTGTCTCGTAAATATTGTAAAAGTATTTTCTTATCTAAATTCTCAAAGAATTCTTTCTCGTCTCCTCTCGATTATCGAGAAAATTTTCTAAACTTCGTTTTGTAAAATTTATGCCCTGATTTTACAAAATGTATGCCCTAGTTTTTTTCTTAATTTCGTCCAGAAGTGATCATAACCCTTCTGCACCACAAGAGATCCACAAAGTGTGTGATATAACACACGGTATAAATCAAATTTATTGTTGGAGTGTGTTATGTAATGACTTGCATATTTGGAAACGTTGATAAATGCTCTTCATTATGTTTGTCGAATTACTTTATAGCTTTTTTACACTGTGAATCAAGTGACACTACGTTAAGTGCTTGCAGACCTAAGACTTGGACAAATCAGCGTTGCCAACGAGATTCAAGAAATATCTCGTCTCGTTTTCAACATGAGACAAAAAATTTTTTTCGTTTCGTGAACATTACTTGTAAATCTAAAAACTGATACTATACGATGCCCAATCCAGCTAACAAGATGGAATTGACGCTGAAGCATACTCTCATAATGGTTTTCATAATGTCACTAGCGATTTGATTTTGCGACTTCATTCAGAACTAAGCTGGTAATAATAATAATAATAATAATAATAATAATAATAATAATAATAATAATAATAATAATAATAATAATAATAATAATAATAATAATAATAATACGCTCAAATGGTATGGAAAAGTTTTCCTGGAAATAAATATAACTTGGTGTGAACTATTATTATTATTAATAATAATTATTAATTACTATTATTGAACATTTGTGAAGCCAATGCTGCACCCGAAATCGCAAAACAGGCAAGATTAACGAGCGGAAGGAGGAAGGGGGCGTAAAGTATGTTTCACGAAGAAGGACGCCATGTATAGAAGGTTGGGGACCACTAAAATAAAAAATATTCACTAACTTATTACTAGTTAAGCTGTTTTCTAACAACATTTTCTGTTCTTTTTAGATAAAACATTTTCTTCGTCTTAATTGTTACTTATAGCTATTTTTAATTAAACATTGATATTAACAGTGGATTAATATGTATATAAAATATACGCTATAGCTATACAACAAAATCTGACATTGGATTTGGTTGCTGTAACATGATTTTATAAGGGTGTAATCTGGACGTAACTACAGTTTACTTTGGCTTGAAACAAGACACTGTTTTCGAAATAGTATCCCAAATTACTTGAGAAGCCCCTTACGCTCGCAGTTAATACAATTACGACAGACTTCGCTGGCCAGACCAAAGGGTCTCCGAGGACTCTTCCCAGAGCTTCCTCAAATTTATCTCGACATAAAAGACGGGAAGAGAAGTGAACCAGATTACACCACAAATCCCAAGGTTCTTTACTTCCAAGTTCCCGGTACTTTCAACGAAAGGAACAATGACCTGGTTGATACATATGGTTCAGGGTTGCCACACGAGAAATGAAAAAAAAAAAATATTAGGAAAATGGATGGAATCAAGACATTCTCACCCTATCTTTCTCAAAAGAAATTACACAGAACCTTAGCTTCCTACTTTAAGAGGCCTCATCCCGGCGAAATTAAAATACCGCTAATTTTACAATAATTATGTGGTATCTTCAAATAGATAAAAGATAAATCGAAATGTGGAACAAGAGCGCCCTAGTCAACATTATTTTACACGAGATACCGTTATCACGACTCACTTATCTGCTTTCGATTTCGAGCCATTTTGAATATCGGCATTTATTTTCGCGTTTCTAAACGGCTGAAAACGGAAAGCCACTAGGTGGCTTGCGGTACCTCACGCAAAATAATATTGTCTAGGGCGCTCTTGTTCCACATTTCAATTATCTTTTATCTATTTTAAGATATCACATAATTACTGTAAAATTAGCGGTATTTTAATTTCGCCGGGATGAAGAGACTTAAGCTACAAAATGAAAATGAAATGAAATCTTTCAGTTCAGCGTTCCGTGATTATAACCTTTAGGCTAAGGGAGACGATGATTAAGGCAAATGAATGATGGGAGAGTTGGTGGAATGAAAAAGTGGAAGAAAACGGGAACATCCCGAGAAAACCCAAGGACACGGTGTTATCCACAGGAGCGTCATTTCAGACTTCACTTGAGGGGGCAAGAGCACCACTGACGTAAGACTTTCACGTTTTGTAGTATAGACAATCGATTAAAGTATATGTAAACCTCAAACTCTTGGAGGGGGCAACTGCACCCTCTTGCCCCCTAAATGACGCCCCTGGTTGTCCACTACACGCTAAAATGGCCGAGGATCGAACCAGAACCCCGTGTACCAGAGAAAAGTACTCCACCATTCAGCCACCGTGCTCAGCCTTTAAGCTAGTAAAGCAGACGACACACATAAAGACGGAAAATTTATCAAGTCTCGTGGGCTACATTAAAACGGCGTGACAAACATTTTGGCATTTGAAGGTGGTGCTCCAAGTTTCCTTTAAATGCTGCTAGCAAATGAGAGGCCAGCGGTATTGCCACATTTAATTTGTACACAACCACGTCTATGCCCCGTCATATGATCGCGCTGTAGTTTGTCTTGCTTAGCCATAGCCACACCCAGTGTTCGAAGTGAAAAAAAAAAAAAGCAGAGGCGATATGTTTCATTACGATTTTGACTCAACTTACTGGCTATTTAGATATTGTCTTGATCACTGAAAAACTAGAGACAGTATGTCCTCATTACTGAAAAATCAGAGGTGGTATGGCATACCACCGCATACCGTCTCACTTCGACCACTGGCCATACTCCTTTACCACTTGGCAACGTCGCGCCAGAGCTTGCATTTTATTCGTTTAGCTGAAATGCCAAGATGTTTGTCACAGGCTTTAGTTCATTCAATTTTACGTAGATCTTAAACACTGTTTTAGTGTTACATGATTCATAGTATGCAATAATAATAATAATAATAATAATAATAATAATAATAATAATAATAATAATAATAATAATAATAATAATAATAATAATAATAATAATAATAAAATGAAAAAGTGATTTTACGAACATAATGAAGAGTTTTATCAACGTTTAAAAATAAGGGAGTCGTTACCCAATATGCTCAAATAATAAACGTGGTTTAAATTTGTTATATCACCGTTCGGGAACCTCTCGTGACACGGAAGGATTCTGATAACTTCTAAACGACTTGAAGTTGAAAATCAGTTTTTTTTAAAAAAAAAAAATGCATAAATTTACAGAACGAGACGAGAAGAAATTTCTGAAAATCGAGACGAGACTTTTTTTTAAAGAATCGGAAGAGGTGAGAATGTGGGGATGATTTTAGCAAAAGGCCTTAATCCTTATTATAACACAAGATGCCTCAGTGTCTTAGTCAAGCTAATTTTATATAGTTCATATTCAGAGTATTACTTGTCCTAGCCGCGGAGTCTTCTACTTCACGTCAAAAGACGTTGCTATTGTGGAGGCAAGAATACGAGCCGAAGGCTTGCTGGAACCAAATAATAATAAAGCACACGTACAATATACAGGGTGTTTCAAAACAACGACAACGTTTGGGAGATGATTCCTGACACTAAGATAAGATAAAAACTATAGACCAACCTGAGTGCACAAATGCTTCTTTTCGGAGTTATAAGTTGCCGAAAACATGAAAAAAAAAAAGAACTTTAAAGTTAAAGATCCATAGCTCCAAAAATATGAGAGTTACTGTACTCGGGTCAAGACTTCACTTAGGAACTAGTACATGCCCTATCCAATTATCCAGGTTTCACAATCCTACGGTACTTCTGCAACAATTTTTATAGAGGTAGTTAGTGACTAGTTTCAAACTATAAAAACTGTTGCGGAAGTACCGCAGGATTCTGAAACATGGAGTTTTGGATAGCACACATATTAGTTCCTAAGTGAATTCTTGACCCGACTACTGCAAATCCCATAGTTTTGGAGGTATGGGTTTTTAAAGTTCATTTTCTCATGTTTTCTGCAGCCTGTAACTCCGAAAGGCAGCATTTTTGCACCCAGGTTGGTCTATACTTTTTGTCAGTGTCAGGAATCACCTCCCAAACGTTGTCGGTGTTATTTTGAAACACCCTGTATACCATACGCGGTCAAAAGAACTAATTCGATTTTCATCATGTGTGTGTGTGTGTGTGTGTGTGTGAGAGAGAGAGAGAGAGAGAGGAAACAGGAAAACCCACGGACACGATGTTGTCCACCACAAACTTATACTGCCGGGGATCGAACCAGGGACGTTCCTAGATCGTGTGAAGTCAGCTTTATACTGGATAAAAATAGTGTGCGTCCGGGTTTACTCGGAGTTCTCACGTTTTCTTGCATTTCCTTCATTCCACTATTTCGTTATTATCATCAGGTGACCGCGGTAGCTCAGTGGCAGTGTTCACCCTCTGGAGAGTGAGGTTCCAGGGTCGATCCCAGCTCGCGCCAAGTGGACTTTGTCAGGGAGAAACACCATGTGTATGGGTTTCCTCGGGGTTTTACCGCTTCCTCCCACCTTTTTCATTCTACCATTTCCTTCATTTCTCATCATTACCGTCTCCTTTAGTCTACCTGACATAACTGTGGAACGTAAAACTGAAATATTTCATTTCATTTTTTATCATCATTAACGTCTTCCTTAGCCTCACAGCCAGTAGCGTACGCAGGAATTTATTTCGGGAGGGGTCCAAACTCAATATGAGGGTATTTTATATTAAAATTCCTAAAGTTACCCCTAAAATTAGGCTAAATTTACATAAAAGTCGAAATTTCGGGGAGGGTCCGGACCCCCAGGACCCACTCCCTGCGTACGTCCCTGCTCACAGCGTAAGTGTCGGACGCTAAATTTTATTTAAAAAAAATATAATTTGGGATTTGGGCCTAGTCAACGTGAGATAAAACCATTGAGCACACATACATTTTTGAGGAACATTTTTTTTTCTCGCAATGGGGAAGTCTTGACGTGTCGTGAAGGTATTCACTAAAATTGAAAAAAAAGAAGAAAAATGAGGTGGGAGCATTGTGAAGATCCTGATATCATTGGCAAAATTCCTCGTTTTCGATGTTTACAGAATTTAGTTAGTCATCCTTGGCAGAGGTATCCGTAACGAGTGCTGTTTCAGAGCCTTCCGCTTTAAGCTCCCACCCTCTTATGACCCGGATGCTGAAGGGGAAGGGACAGAATGCAGAGAAAGACCGATTGAGAGAGAGGAGAAAGCAAAAAAAAAAAAAAACTGATGAAAAAAGCAACTAACAAGAAGGGAAGCCGTCAACGCATAAAACAAGATGGCGTCCTGTCTTCCATATCTACGCACTGCCAGCTGGCTGGAATAAACATAGACTGTTGCATTTGACGAGTGCTTTTTTCGGGCGTGGTTAGGGACCACTCCCACATACAAAATGTTGAGTACTTAAAATGCTTACGTTATTTTATTAAAGGATTATATACTCTTTTTAATGACATGATTTGCTATATAAAAAATAGCTCAAATTGGGTGTAGCCTTGTTGCTAATGATCCTAAATATGTATTCACGTTGTCACATTTTGGTTGAATAGTAACACCGTTAGCAATGCAACAGGTCTTCTTTTCTTTCTTTCTTTTTAAAACATATTTATCTTTAAGGGTAGCCATTGTTTTAAAATACGTATTTATTTATTTATTTATTTGCACATTTATTTATATACGAGGGTTATTCAAAAATTATCCGCAATTTTGACATAATTCTTCTCACGTTCTTCATACTCTGACCTGTGTTCTCGTTCATTTTATTGTTATGCTGTTGTGATCATGCTATGAAAGTTTGATTCTAATTCCTCCATTTGTCTTCCTTTTGTTGCAGATAGATCATGGTCACTCCATTAGAAATTTACACCAAAGAGGAACAACAACGAGCAGTGATCAGGTTTTTGTGATCGGAAAGTGTATCAGGAACCATGACTAATTTCCAGACGATGTGACACGTAATCAATAGTCACTCGTCTGGCTAACATAATCGTGACATGTGCACGTTCCAAGTCATCATCATTTGTGGCCGTAGACGGCCGTCCGGCTACTTTAACACTTGTGCGACCATTTTTGAATTTTTCAATCCATTCGTAGACACTCCGTTGCGGCAAGACACTGTTCCCGTATTGTGCTGAAAATCTTTGATGGATTGCGGCCCCGGATACAACTTCCGACCACAAACCCGGATCACTGCTCGTTGTTCCACTTTGGAGCAAATTTTTAATGGAGCGGCCATGATCTATCTGCAACAAAAGGAAGGCAAATGGAGGAATTAGGATCAAACTTTCATAGCATGACCACAACAGCATAACAAGAAAATAAACGTGGACACAGGTCAGTATGAACAATGTAAGTAGGGTTATCTCAAAATTGTGGATAATTTTTGACTCACCCTCGTATTTATTTTTTTACGCTCAACTGTTGTACTGTTTAAGCTAAAAAAAAGACACTGAGAAATAAATGTTGTAGGACAATACATAGTAGCAATGCACAGAATGGGGAATGGGATTCGAACGGGCGACTAACTGGTTTACACATCCAGCGCCGATCATGCTACTCAACTACTCGTGTACAGTGTTTATCTGTAGATACATGGAAATACGATCTTTTATTTATTTATTTTAGCGCGTTATGTCGTAAGTTTTATGATTTACGGCAAAACTTGCTTGACTTGACCAATTCAATATAACCTGGCAACATGTTTAATTCAAGCGTGCTTAGTAAAGCTTTTATTATTCATTTGTCTGTTTCTCCGTTCCACGATAATTCTCGTGTAACTTATTCGGTTTTAGTGAAACTTAGTGATACCTTTGTTTAACGTGCAGAAACGAACTTATTGTTTGGGGTTGCAATCCATCAAAAATAAAGCGTATTATTGGGTAAAATCCACCTCAATTATGTTGTGTATTTAAGCATATATATATATATATATATATATATATATATATATATATATATATATATATATATATATATATATATATATTCCAATAAACAATGAGAAAATTATTCGATTATGTCAAAACATAGACTATAGCTTCTGTACGGCATTTTGATTATCTCTACAGCTTGGGATTAAAATCTGCTAACAACGGAAGCTTTAATTCTTTCCCTAATTCAGAAAATATGTTTCACGATAATTTTCGTTTTAAAAATGTTCCGATTTTAGTGCACTATACCGTACATTGTTTTTAGGCATCATTCCAGTTATCACTTATGCATTAAAATCAATACAGAACAAGTGAGTTTCGTTTCATAGTGTGAAACTACGAGAGACTTCCAAACTATAGAACTTCAAACATCTACCAATATAACTACTGGTTGCAATAAATTAACAAGATTAAAGATAGAACCTATTCCTCAGTTGCTGAATTCATATCAGACAGTCATTACTCACTAGGCCGGTATCCGGCCTAAAAATGTAGGGGGGCCCGATCCAACCATATTATAGTTCATTTTGCGAGTCTACCGTGAACATTTTAGGGAGGGCAGCAACAATTTAGAACTTCTTCCCCTAGACCCTCCTGGATACGGGCCTGTTACTCGCTATAACTTACTGTTTTTTGTTCTATGGCGATAAAGATTGAAACTGGAAATCGTTAATTTGAACCACTTCCGGTTTTAATGAATCTTTAATAAGAGAAGAGATAGAACCTACTCTTAAGAAGCTAAATCGACCGTTTCGGGTCTATGGAAATCAGTATAGTACAAACTTCAACAGCCTCTGGTTTTGATAAAGTGTTGTAAGTTGTGATTTGCATGTTCTCTTGACCAGTCGTTCTTTCAGACAAAATGTTCCGGGGGGAGTACACTTAGTATTTTGGGGGGCAAGAGCTCCGGGGGCAGCAGTGCCCCCGAAAAAAAACATGTGTGGAAGAAACACTGCTCTTGACACTCTGAATCGATTGCAGAAAACAGCTTGTTGCTACCTCTTACCATTTTTCGTTCATGTTGATAAATGCTGAAACTGGAAATGATTAATCTGAACTAGAGATAGCCAGAACCGGTTCCTGGTGGAACTGGTTTTCGGGTCTGAACGGATCCGGTTCTAGAAGATCCGGTTCCGGAACCGGTTTTTCGGATCCAGGTCTGGAACCTGTTCTTCGAATCCAGGTCTGGAACCGGGTTTTCGGATCCAGGTTTGGAACCGGTTCCTAAGATCCGGTTTTGGAACCGGGTTTTCGGATCCAGGTCCAGAACCGGTTGCTCGCGGAACTGTGGTCACCCGTAATCTGAACCCGCTTTTGGATTCAATAAACGGTTAAGGGAGGAGATAAAACCTACTTTTTTGCAAAGCTGAATCGAGTGCAAAAAATCTGCATCTCGACATCTCTTACTCAAGAGATGAGGTAAAACGCTTCCTCAAAATACCTGGCGGTGAGCTGGTATGACATGCTTATACAAAAAAGTGCCACAGCGCATCCAAAATGCATCAAACGAAATGGTGATTATGCAGAAAAAAGATCAATGTACAAGCTTTAAAATGACATACATATTATTGACAATAACTGTTTGTATTGTTAAAAAGAAAAAAACATAGTAGACTTTACTTTTGGAATTACCCTCGTAACTACTGTATTATGTTCTGTTATCCCAAGGTCCGTCGACGACCCTACTAGTAGGGTCTACGGACCTTGCTGTTATCCGACCTTCATCTGGCGTTCTACTCTCGAGTTATGACCCGCTTTATACTGTGACGGGGGCCACGGTTGCTCACTGGAAGAGGGCTTACCTCTCGTGCGTAGATTCTCTGGTTCGATCCCCGCCCAAGTACGTTTGAGGTGCACAATATCCGTAGGTTTCCTCCCACATTTTCATCCTACCAATTCTTCCATCATCTTTCACTTGCCTTCATCATTCGTCTCCCTTTGGTTTAAAGGGACAAGTTTTGCCGATAGATGGCACTACAGTCTTCGTATCTCTCTCATGTATTTTTTACCATTCACAAAAAATCACGATTTCACTTACAAATTTCAACCTACAGACTTCAAGCTTTTAGAAAAGGAACTTTATAATCTATCGAAGACAATCATCCGTGCCGATTTTTTATTTAGAATTTTCTTCATTGTTGAAATGGCTTAATTGTTGAAATGGATATTCAAACCTTCAACAATGGAACTGTTTCAACAATGAAGAAAATTCTAAATAAAAAATCGGCACGGATTGTTCCTTTTAATAGGTTATGAAGTTCCTTCTCTAAAAATTTAAGGTTTCTAGGTGGAAATTTGTAAGAGAAATTGTAAATTTTCGTGAAAGATAAAAAATACATGGGAGAGATACGAAGACTGTAGTGCCATCTATCGGCAAAACTTGTCCCTTTACACTAACCTTAAGGGCATAAACGTTGGACGTTAAACTGAAAGACTTCATTTTTATATTGTTCCAGCGCGGCGGGTTGTAACACTGAAATGATGCATTCGTGCACTTCCATTGGTGTGTTGTTTATATAGTTTTCACGTGATAATTCATTTCCGAAAGTTTTGTGGTGGTGTTTTTCTGAACACTCTCAAAGTTTCACTAAACTTAAAGTTTCTATTAGTCAAACGATTAGCAGATCAGGCTTTTTCTTTATTTTTCACCGCCTGAAATTCTCTTTGCAGGTCAATCCCGTAAATTTACCGAAGAAAAAACTTCTCATTTTGAAATATTTATTAAACTACGAGTTTTATATTATGTGCAAGGATAATTCTGGTCTTGTAAAATATAATTTACAGAAATGCTCGTGTCTCTAAAATTACCTTCCTTCCAGTTGACGCTAAGAATAAATAACACGTCGGTCGACCTCACCTTCTAAGAGAAACGACACTTTACAGTTCCCAACTCACGCTGCTTTTACGACTTCATCTCATACTCTATTCTCATGTTTTCGTGTAATATTATCACTTATACATCATCTAACTCTCATACAAGCCCTTAACTGCAGAGCACTAAAGAAAAACAAGAAGCACGGCGTACTGCACCTGGAATATTGACTGGATCATTCTTACTCAGAGATGCCAGGTATTACGATTTTGGTGGGCTTCTTCTGATTTAGCTAGTGAAATCCTGATTTCCGATCAGTCGTGATGGATAAAAAGATACACAAAAATAAATACTATTAATATATCGTATATTAGTAGTCTCTCTGTTTGAACTTTCGTCTAAGTGGTTAGTAGGTATGGTTTTGGTGCGCACGTCCCCGATTGGTACACAATTTTCAGCACTCACTCAAATATCACAAAGAAATTTAAGAGCTACTAGAATTAGTAGTGTCATTTCAGAATTTGCCCCGTGGGAAACCAACATTGTCAACCGACATAACAGTTTCATGTTTTTCATTAATATATTACTACATAATGTATGAAAAACTATACTTTTGAAACTCAGGAAGAGTTGGGCAATTGCTCCCTGTCCTCCCAAAATGAAACCCCTGACAAGAATTAAAATATAGTGAAATTGGTCACCAAAATGAAAACAAAAATTGCAAGATGCTGAAATACAGCCATTTGTTTTGGCTGGCTGCCCACAGCATATGATGGACTGTTTCTGTACAAGTTACCATACTTTGAACCGTCAAGTGAGGACACATTTCCCCTTCGCTCACGCTATTTAGAATCAACTGCTCTTCTCACCTGACTGATATGCTGAGATCATATAATAAACTCGGCCACAGGCAATACAGATCCATGTATGGGTATGAATAGCCACCGTTACCCGTGAAAAATATTAACGGATTAACTCGTTAACAAATTCGGCCGAAAAAGCCATATATCCTTGCATTATAGGCAACCAACACAACTTTACTACTGTGTAGGTTGCATAGAAGTTAGGGTGTGTCACAGATTTTTAAGTAGATATGAATATGTAGTGTTAACGTCATCGTTACCTGTGAAGATTTAACAGACAGACGACCCCATTAACGAACTCGGTCAAGATAATTGGTGTGAGAAAGTTACATATCCTGACACTACAAGCAACCAACACCATTTTACTACAGTGCAGGTTGCGTAGAAGTTAGGGGATCCAATTATAAACTAGATATGGATACGTAGTGTTAACGTCATCGTTATCCTTGAAGATTTAACGGATAGATTCCAAGATTGAATTCGCCCAAAATCATTGCCCTAGCTATCTATTACAAAAAGCAGAATTCGTTCAAGAGTTACCATGGAGTCGGGACGATGTATATTAACAGCACAATCTTCACGGAAGTCCCACCGCTTGATCCTAATAAACGTAGTAATAAAAAACAGGATTAAGGTGTGCCTAGATTTACCCATTTAAATAATATAACAAGAAGCACCAAGAAAAAGTATTTCGCAGTCGACTACATTCTCAACCGGCGGAGGCATTTTAACTACTCACAAATAAACGTAATCACGGTCGAAATGTTTCCGTACTGGTGTATGAGTCTGTGACTTGACAACAGTACACAGCACGCATGTGCGGGATTGCCGACCGCAGCGCTGCAGTAGCCGAATTTCAAAACAGTACTTACTTTAAAAACACGCCTCGTATTTGTTTAACTCTTATTTCTTTTTTTTAAATATTTTTGAACTCTCAGACATCTCAACCAATCTTAACAAAATACATCCTTAAGGGTAAACTCTTATCCATACTTCTCGACAATATATATATAAAATTTAGAAGTATGTCGTCATTGCCAAATATAATTTATATTTCTCATTCTGCTGAAACGGATTGTTTATTTATGTACTCTGTATATGTATTGAAGGGGGACGCCGTAAAGGTGCTTAGAGCTGGGTTTCGATTCCCGGCCGGTGGTTATCAATTTTCGACGTCTACCCAGCGTCGAGAGGCAAACTCGGGAATCACGTGAATAAAAGAAATGACGCCGATCTGGGAAGTTCCTGATATGCCCGTTACAGACAGGGCGACGCAACGCGTTGAACACGTGTTAGTCGCTAGACTGGACATAGTTCAGTCGCTCGCTAATAGATGGCGTTGGAGTGGCTCAGGTTCACAAAGGGCTGTCACGCCAAGTGGTTTAGGGGTTTTCGTATATGTAATTAAAAACACTATTGAATTAGCAGATTATATTTACGTATTGTTGTTTATCTTTTTTTTCACGATGACACACACTCCTAATAGTGGCTCACATACGGGTTCGCAGTTCGTCACCTTTTAGGTGGTGGCACTAACTTTTTGATACCTCCTCGTATTACTTTAATGAGTAAGTTTGCTAATATATAATTGCGGAAACATAGACCTAAGTATTAACTATGGTTATACCCACTTTCAAAATTACTTTAATAAGAGTACACCAGAACTGCTGGCTACCTTTTCTAAATCTCGTTCCGAAAAGAACCTGGCAACTCTGATCTCAGAGCTTTCCCCAGCGTAAACCATTACTCATTACGTAACGTAACCCTAGCATACGTGAAAAAAAAAATAAAGTAAAATTCTCCTGATATTTGCCTCCACATTGCTGGAGGAAGATGAGGAGAGGAAGGAGAGACCACGCCCTTTCCTGATGCTACGCCGACACACAGAATCAATTAGGCTTACATGCTCCTCTAACTATCACATTTGCATCCCGATCAAGGAAGTCACAATTGATTGATTGAAGCTAATTGGAGTGCTCAATCACCAACAGCAAGGAATTTTCTACTAAGCTGGGTTTCAGCTATGATTATACTATTATTAGTGAATTTTAACAACTTAATACTAGTCATATAAAAAAAAATCATAGTATTACGATATTTAGATCCCTTACTGTACTGTTTCCCTGACATTACAGCTCATTAGGGCTATGATCGCTCAGACAAATTTCTCAGTTGTGTGATGTATCACCTGCATATCGGCTTACGCCACTGTTGTTTTTGGCTTTATAGATCATAGCTTTCTAAGTTTTAATTGCAAACAAGTTTTTGTCAATCATTAATTCGGCACTTGAGAAGTCATTGTCTATCGTTTGTATACGATCATCATTAAATAAACTATAATGGAGTTGGAGACAGTCGTTGACCAACGTTTTTGTGCACTATCATGCTGTTGAAGGCATTTTTCAACCATGGTTTGTACACGGATTATGGAGTTGAAGAGAATCTTTGCCCATCTTTGGCATACGATAATGGTGTTGAAGACATTCTTTGCCCATCACTTGCACTTGAAAATGGAGTTAAAGTAAGCCCTTCTCCATTGTTTGCACACGATTGTGAGATTCAAAGTCTCTGCCCACGGTTTGACCACGGTTGTGGAGCTGACGGCAGTAGTTCACCATCGTTAGCATAAACTATGAAATTTATGATTCTTTGCCCATGTCTGTACACAATTATGGAAGTGTAGACTGTCTGCTCATCTTTCATACAAGATAACAGAGTTAAAGACAATATTTGCCCATCTTTGCACGCGATTTATTCACGAACGAAGAATTGAAGAGTCTTTACCATCTCTGCATACGATAGTAATCAAGGAGAATTTTCTCCCAAACTTTTGCACACGCGATTTTGTCCATCTTATATATACACCACTTTCATACAATCGTGGAATTTTAGAACAACCTTTGACTATCATTTGCACATGACTGTAGAGTTAACAATTCTTTGCCTATTGTTTGCACACAGTTGTGTAACTGGAAACAGGCTTGTCTACCGTTTGCTCACGATCGTAGTGTTTTCTTGGTTTTTCGCCGATCTCTGATCTATGCATACGTTCTTGGAGCTGAAGAGTATTTGCCTGTCATCTGCACACAGCTATGGAGTTAAAAAAGATTTTCCCATCATTTGTATACGATCCATCGTTTGCACACGATCAAGGAATTGAGGAGAGTCTTTGTATCATCTTTCGCACGCAATCAAGAGTCTTTGTATCATCGTTTGCACAATCAAGGAATTGAGAAGAGTCTTTGTACCATCGTTTGCATAATCAAGGAATTGAGGACAGTCTTTGTATTATCGTTTGGACACCATCAAGGAATTGAGGAGAGCCTTTGTATAAGCTTTTGCACACAATCAAGGAATCGAGGAGGGTCTTTGTATCATCGTTTGCACAATCGACGAATTGAGGAGAGTCTTTCTATCATCATTTACACACAATCAAGGAATCGAGGAGAGCCTTTGTATCATCATTTGCACACAATCAAGGAATTGAGGAGAGCCTTTGTATCATCATTTGCACACAATCAAGGAATTGAGGAGAGCCTTTGTATCATCATTTGCACACAATCAAGGAATTGAGGACAGTCTTTGTATCATCATTTGCACACAATCAAGGAATTGAGGAGAGTCTTTGTATCATCATTTGCGTACAATCAAGGAATCGAGGAGAGTCTTTGTATCATCGTTTGAACATAATCTAGGAATTGAGGAGAGTCTTTGTATCATCGTTTGAACATAATCTAGGAATTGAGAAGAGTCTTTGTATCATCGTTTGAACATAATCTAGGAATTGAGGAGAGTCTTTGTATCATCGTTTGAACATAATCTAGGAATTGAGAAGAGTCTTTGTATCATCGTTTGAACATAATCTAGGAATTGAGGAGAGTCTTTGTATCATCGTTTCCACACAATGGTTGAGTTAAATAAGGTATTTATCATCTTTCCAGTCGATCATGGAGTTAAAGACAGCTTTTGTTCCTCTTTTGCACATGACTGTACAGTTAAAAGGTTTTTACCCATTGTTTACACATGATAATAAGAGTTAAAAATAGTCTTTTCCCGTCGTTGGGTACGATCATGAAGTTGAGGATAGTCTTTGTCCCCTATCGCGTACAAACATCGAGTTGAAAACGCTTTTGTCCATCGTTTACGGACAATCACAGAGCTGAATTTGCCTTTCCTGCCTTTCCCTTGCACATAATCGTGGAACTGAAAACAGCAATCCGTAACAAAATAGACACTGTTTCATTGGAATTGGCGTTATGCGTCATGGAGTTGTTCCTTCGCCATTTTTAATAATGCATCCATGTGGACGGAGGATATTTAGTGGATATTATTGTGAAGGCATCCGGAGGATAGTATATTATATGCTATGTACTACATTAAATATGAGTATGTAATGTCAAATTTCATGCAAGTTTTTGCCGTCCTCTAATCTAAGATAGAATTGAAACAGAATAAATCAGTTTGATTATTTTCATTATCATTACAGTTTAACGTGCCACGAATATGCTCCGAGAATAAGGGAGTCGGTGAAGATGATAATAATCCCCGACAAAAACCGCACACACAGTATTTGTAAATGAAATGAAATATTTAAGTTTTATATCCCACGTTATGCTGGCTGGGCTAAAGGAGACAATGATGATGAGAAATGAATGAAATGGTGGAATGAAGAAAGTGGAAGGAAACGGGAGAACTTCGAGAAAATCCACGCACACGGTGTTTGTCCACCACAAAACTCACTTGGCGCGAACTGAGATCGAACCAGGGATCCAATGCACCAGAGATGAACGCTCTACTACTGAGCCACCGCTGCTTCACATAGTATTTGTCCACGTACAAAGCTCACTTTGCGCGAGCTGGGATCGAGCCAGTGACACCATGCACCAAATCTGAGCGCTCTAGTACTAAATCACCGCAACTGTTATGGATAACTTTTTAAAAATAAAATGCTCCGTTTTCACGTTGGAAATCTACTTTTTTTTTTTTTAAGCTGTATTTCTGTTACTGGTTCATAATTGTGATATAGAATTAGTAGATACAATACATGTCAGCCTGTATGTGCATATCGCACGAGGAAAAATCCAGTAAATAAATAACTTGCAATAGTAGGAGGAAATTGAAATAACATGTACAAACGATGAGTACTTAATTGAGTATAAACGAGGTGGCAATCTCTAGTTTCATGTTTTTTTTTACAATAGAGAAGCTACACATAAAACGGAAATCTGATTCACCTATACCGTATACCGTTTCATTTTCAAATACATTCATATTGAATGTATGCTCTATCGGTTTTTCTACGAAACAGAACAGGTTTTAAGCGTTTTTTTTTTTTTTAACGTTTTGACTTTTTGTATATTGATGTAGTTCTTTTCAATTATATAGAGCCCATTAGAGCGTGCAGTACAACCAATCAATGAGTAAAAGCTGGCTTTCTCTAACAACAAATAGCTGCAACTGCGTGGGATATAATTGCCGTTTAGAAACAAATACCATGGATAGGATTGGAATAATGCCACTAAAGCTTCCAAGAATTTATATATAGTGTGTGGAAATTACATATACGAGGTGCTATCCAATAATAACAAAACACCTTAAATACTACGTGATTTCCATCAGTTCGTACGTAGCTTTTTATCGCACCTCGGTCTTGAATGCAAAAATTCCGGATATTTTCCCATTGTTGGAAGCAATGCTGGAACTACATTGGCAGTAGTCTATTCAAGAACTGCTTGGATCTCTTTCGTGGACTTAACACCCTCATCCTCTTTCAACTGGAATTTCAATTTAGAGAAAAGGTAGAAATTGTAAGGGGCTAGGTCTGGCGAGTAGGGAGAATAAGGCACGTTGGACACATTGGTTTTTAGATCTGAATCCCATAATCTTGTTGATCATCGTCCAAAAGACGAGAAACAAGTTTCACTGCGTTCATATCAGATTCAGTTTATACGCTAGAATGGGTTCACATGTCCCCTATGGCAATCCAGCTCTATCACAAAGAACATATAAAGTGTCTACCTTCTGTCCTCAAGGATCAATTCATGCACTTCCACACCTGCTCCCCGTAGTTGTACGTGATGATAATCGACCAGAATATTTGTCATCTTCCAAATACTCCCGGTCATGTTTGAAACGCTTCAAGCACCCCAATGTTCTTGCTTGGCTTAAAATTTGCTCGACCAAATGTTTCCTTCAGCATTGGTTGAGTTTCAGCTACAGTTCGTTTAGATAGAAACAAAGCTTAATGCAGATATTTTTGCTCTTTCACGTCAGCAATTTCGAAATACACAAAAACAGCAGAGTATCACGTGCATTGATACCAATTCCATTTTATAAAAAAGGGAGTGCGTGCTGATATGGTTCGTGCCAGGGATAAAAGTGAATCTCAAAAGGTAGGGGGACGCATAATGTCCGGCCGTCCTCCTGCCTATCTTTGCCCATTGTATTTTTTTTCTAGGAACTGGGGAATGCCATAGATATGTTTTAGAAGTGAGGTAACGGCGTCCCCTCGCGTTCCCTCTCACTTTTACCCAGAGGCGGATCCAGGACCGACTTCTTGGGGGGGGGGCGGTGGGTTGTCATAATGCTATTTTTAAGGGCTCCAAACTCTGGGATGGATTTTATTTATATATATAAAATAAGAAAGTTTCCTCTTCTGGGGAGCCGATCGCCCCCTGGATCCGCCCCTACTTTTACCCTTGGTTCAAGCGGAATAGTAAATTTCCCGAAAAGATTGGGTAGGTTCTTGTATATAATGACAACGATTGTAGTTGTATTTCTTCGAAACAATAAAAGAGATCAGATAATATACTTGTGTACTGCTCTCCAAAATCCTGCAGGGAGGCATGATGGCTCAGGGGTGGAGCGCTTACCTCTGGTGCGTGGTTTCCATGGTTCCATTTTCAGCCACGTGAGCTTGTGATGGACAACATAGTGCCCGCGGGTTTTAAGTCGGGACACTCCCGTTTACTCTCATATTCTCATTCCATCAATTCTTAAATTGTCATTACTTGCCTTAATCATCCGTCTCCCTTAGCCTAAAGGACATAATCGTGGGAGGATAAACTAAAAGATTTTTTTTCTTTTCTTTCTTTTTTCTTTTTCTTTCTTTCTTTCTTTTCTTTTCTTTTTTTTCTTTTTTACAAATTTTAACAATTTATCTTGATATTGAAGTTCGAATCCCTTCCAAAATCTTTAGACACCTCCCAAAATGAATTACATACACTGCGTCACTGCTACCAGTATATGTGTGTCACCGTTAGAATACAAAGAAGAGAGATAAATATGCTAGTTAGATTATTTTTTTCATAAGAAGTATATAAATAAACAAACATTATGTTCAAACAGAATTAAAGCTATCAATTATTATATTGTTGTCAAAGAAAGACATCCTGTATAGCGATATAAAATGTTTTTTCTTGATTTCCTCAACAACTACGCATCGGAATCTACCCTCCAGTTTGTCAGTTTGTTCATTTCACTGTCTTCTATGTATTGATATATGCCTTAACTTTCCACACTATTACAGTCAAACAAAAATTAAGAAGTTATTAATAGTGGTTCGGCACAAAAACTGGTTTTTGAAGATTTTTTAAAAAAGTTTTTCCTCAAAACCGGTTCAGTTTCAACCGAAACCGGTTATCGTTTATCTCCAAAACCGGGTTTATCTCGAAAACCGGTTCCGTTTTTCACCGGATACGATTTCGGATTTCTTCAAAACCGGTTCCGGTTTTTTTTTCAAAGTTGGTTCTATTTCTGACCAGAATAGTGTTTCTTTGTTCTCCAGAGACCGATTCCGTTTCCACAGAAATAGTTTTATGTGTTTTCCAAAAGTTTTCACCGAAACCAATTTTGGTGGGAAGAAAACGAACCAGTTTTGAGGAAGACGGAAATCGGTTTCGGTGAAAAAACCGAAACCGGTTTCGATGAAAAAACCGAAATTTCGGTTTTCAGGTTTCGGTTTTACTAGAAACCGGTTTCCGTTTTTTATTTAAAAAAAAACGGTTTTGCCCATCCTTAGTTATTAATAACTTTGGGCCATATCTCACGAACCAAATTGTAATATTGTCTTATTTCCTAGTGTCATAATGAAAAGTATGATAAGAATATACTTCAGTATCAATGTTATCTTAATAAAGTACCGTGATTATCGTACAGAAGCAATTTTTACGTTAAAAAAAATGTTTTTCTCCACTGTCTGCAAATTACATGAGAATTTATTCTAACCCATATCATTTTTTTCAGCTTCGAGGCGCTTATCGATTGGTAACATGTCTCATCTTTGGAAATTATTTTAATACAGAGGTTTCCAACTTTTTTCTTGACTGATATCACACTTTAATCAATACCTGCAACATCGCAGTACACTTGATTTTTGACATTATCCTGACGATTATGCAATTCTCTCGTTGGCAACGCATTGTATGGTTACATACCTTCGTGTCTTCTATAATTGACACAGCTTCTGTTTAACAAGCGAAGTGCGGAGAAAAAGACTGTTAGTTATATGTTAACTTTATGACACCAATAATAGTATAATAGTGTTGAAACTGTAATATTCCATAAAACGGTGATTCTACGTCGTATGTTAGCATCGTTGCTGCTGCTGAAGGTGTTGATTAGTACTACACTTTGTCTCAAAATTAATTTTAAGTAATTATTCAATGCTTCATACTTTTTAAAATTGTAAAATTTCGCGACTCACCAGTGTCACGTGACATACCGGTTGGGAACCATTCGGTTATGAAACAACTCGAGGAATGATGATGTAAGAAGAAACGACAGAACATTGAGAAGTCTCATCAACACAATGTTGTCCGTACCACAAACTCACGTAGGCTGGAACCGAACTACCTAATAAAAGAATGCTGTTTCACTTATACAGAGTATGCGTTTCAATCTTGAGTTCAAATATCCTAACAGCGACTTGTCCTGGGTTCGATTCCCGGTGGGGACACTCGGTCGAAAAAGTGTAACAGCTTTTTCAGGCCAACCATCCTGAGTGAGGTTTTCTTCATTCACACCAGGCAAGTGCCGAGATGGTACCTAACATAATAATCCCAGGTTGCTCCCTTCCTTTCCCATTTCTTTTATCCTTTCCGATTTCTCGGATAGTATATCCGCTGAGGGACGTTATCGGGCTAACATGGCCATAAGACGCCAAAAGCCCAGAAATCTAACTCCTAATCCTAGTGACAGGCTAACATGGCCATAAGATGCTGAAAGCCCAGAAATCTAATTCTTAATTCTAACTCTAGTGACAGACTAACATAGCCATAGATGCCGAAAGCCTAGAAATCTAATTCCTAATCCTAATCCTAATCCTAATGACAGGCTAACATGTCCATAGATGCCGAAAGCCCAGAAATCTAATTCCTAATCCTAATCCTAGTGACGGGCTAACATGGCCATAAGATGCCGAAAGCCCAGAAATCTAATTCCTAATCCTAATCCTAGTCACGGGCTAACATGGCCATAGATGCCGAATGCCCAGAAATGTAATTCCTAATCCTAATCCTAGTCACGGGCTAACATGGCCATAGATGCCGAATGCCCAGAAATGTAATTCCTAATCCTAATCCTAGTGACGGACTAACATGGCCATAGATACCGAAAGCCCATAAATATAATTCCTAATCCTAATCCTAGTGACGGATTAACATGGCCATAGATGCGGAAAGCCCAGAAATCTAATCCCTAATCCTAATCCTAGTGACGGGCTAACTTGGCCATAGATGCCGAAAGCCCAGGAATTTAATTCCTAATGCTAATCCTAGTGACGGGCTAACATGGCCATAGATGCCGAAAGCCCAGAAATCTAATTCCTAATCCTAATCAAATCTCCCAACGGATTTAGCATGTTACTCATGATCCTCTTTCTACAAATCATTTACAATAGTTGGACTACTCCTACTCCTACTACTCCTACTCCTCCTCCTACTACTACTACAAATTACGGATGCGTTAAAATATCAAATACTTTCAATAAAGTGGATACTTTCAAATATCCAGCATTGATATTAACAGATGAAAATCATATTCACGAAGAAATGAAATGTTGACTAAAAGCAGGGAATCCGTGTTATTATTCAGTTCAAAATGTTTTGTCGTCGCGAATTTTGTCGAGAAATTTGAAGCTTAAAATATATAAAACGATAATTATGCCTGTTGTGCTGTATGGCTGCGAAACATGATCGCTTACTTTGAGGAAACAACGTAGGCTGAAAGTACTTGATCCTGAAACGAATATTCTGACCCAAGAGGAATGGGAATGGAGAATGGCGGAAACTTCATAACGAGGAACTGCATAACAAACATTGTAGGGTCATAAAATCTAGGAGGCTCAGGTGGGCGGGTCATGTAGCTATAGTACTGCCAAAATGTCTTGATCCGTGGCAAAATCGCGAACTTAAGCTCACACCCAGGTTTTCAGCCAATAAGGATTCAGCTGTTATTAAGCGAGAGAGCGGATGACGAATGAGAGTGGAATTCCTTCAGCCGATAGCACCGCATGGAATGGAAGACTAGGTATCAAGTCAATGCGGTATATCTATAGAATGAAAGTAGGTAGGATCGCGTTCAAAGTTTTAGCTGAAAGTCCAATCGTAAAACGACCATTAGGAAGGCCTAGGCGCAGATGGGAGGACAATATTAAGATGGATCTCACAGAAATAGGAATACAACGTAGAAACTGGATCCAATTGGTTAAGGATAGAAGTCAATGGAGAGTTTTTGTGAACGCGGCATTGAACTTCCGGGTTCCATAGGCCATAGATTGCGTTAGTTTGTAATAATAAAGGCCTGAGTTTCTTCATTCATTCATTCGAATCAACCACGATCACATCGAAATTGAGATATAAAATATAATCAAAAATTCGTACTTACAGCTTTACTGTATTAAACAGGCTATATGGAAACAATTTGGATGTTATTATTTAAAAAAAATGAGGTTTCTCTTTTTTGTAATACATTCCTTTTTTAAAAAAAAAGCCTGTTCCGTGTATTATCAAATTAGTATCCTGATGATTATGTGATTCTCTCGTTTGCAGCGCATTGTATGGTTGCATAGCTTCGTATCTACTATAATTGACATAACTTCTATGCTTCACAAGCGAAGTGAGAAGAAATAAACTGCTGATTACGTGTTAATTTTATGACACCAACGAAATATAGGAAGGTGAGATATGAAGACTTGAGCTGCATATAACGTATTTCTATTGTGTGTATAAGGAAGGAGAAAGGAATCTGCCGCACCCAAAGCGTCTTTTACGCATTCATCGATCTTCATCAGCGCATCACGTGCCTTCCTCACGCACAGGGAACACGCATAAAACACCTTCTGATATCAAGATTAAGTCTTGTTTATATATATTGTTTATTTTCGTTAAGTAACTATTATTTATTTACGGTTTCGTTAAGTAACCAAATATCCTTCATGATTTTCTTCTCTGTGTAAGTGAGGCTTCACCGACTTCCTATTTATAAACTACAGACATCTCAGTACGTAACGCTAATTTGTAACAGTAAAAAGTTATGCTTACAGATGTCGCTGTGGAAGCAGTTTGCCAATTTAAAATGTATTTAGATAAGATTTAATTGGAACTTAGAAATGGTATGGCATGAATTTAATTACTTAAAACTAGAACAAGCGTCATAACTTACATTTAGATTTGAACTTTAATGTTTGTGTAAGCGCAAATTGATTGGTAAGCAAACATAATATACAGGATGTTTCAAAACAACACCGACTCGCTTGGGAGGTGATTCCTCACACCAAGATAAAACAAAAAGTATAGACCAACCTGGGAGCACAAATGCTTCCTTTCGGAGTTATAGGCTGCCGAAACCATGAAAAAATGAACTTTAAGGGTCCATAGCTCCAAAAGTATGGGACCTACTGTAGTCGGGTCAACACCTCTTAGGAACTAATATGTGCCCTATCTAAAAATCCATGTTCAGGAATCCTAAGGTACTCACGCGACATTTTTTGTAGAAGGAGTTTGGCTATGGGCATGTAATTTGAAGTACCCACCAACTATCTCTAGAAAATTTGTTGTTGGGGTATTGCAGGATTCTGAAACATGGATATTTGGACAGGATACATACTAGTTCCTAAGTGAAGTGTTGACCCGACTACGGTAGGTCCCATAGTTTTGGAGCTATGGACCTTTAAAGGTCATTTTTTCATGATTTCGGGAGCCTATAACTCTGAAAGAAAACATTCTTGCACCCAGATTGGTATATACTTTTTGTCTTATCTTGGTGTGAGGAATCACCTCCCAAACGTTGTTGGTGTTGTTTTGAAACACTCTGTATATATAAAAGGAGGTTAAAGATGAAATAATTAATAAAAGTGAATGATTATGTTTTTTTTTTTTTTTTTTTGTATTTTCTCGGGAATGGAATCCGGGACCACGTGCATCAAAGGTACAGTGCACGAGAGACGAGACCAGCCAGAAGGCTAAGTAAAAATGAATAAAGCAAAACAAACCTTGGCGTGACAGCCCTCCGTGGACCTGGGCCGCTCAAATGCCATCTGTTAGCAACCGGTTAAACTACTACGTCCAACATCCAGCCCATCGCGTATCTAACAGGCACATCAGGAGCTCTCTAGACCTAGTGGTCATCACGTCTTTTATTCAGGTGACTCCCCATTTTGCCTCACGACATTGAATATACGCTGGAAACTTGGAAGCACTGGCCAGGAATCGAACCCAGAACAACGAGGATGTGAGTCCAACATTCTATCCATTAGACCACGGTGTCCCCCCAAAAGTAAATAAATAAATATAAACATTTCATCATCATAGGCATCATCTGGCATTATTCACAGGTCACATACCGCAACTGAGAAGCTTCCTTCACCACAGTCTTCAAATAACTTCTTCGCTTTTATGTAGTATTTTTTTCTGTTTTTGTACCGTCCATCAACTGTAGCCTCTCTCGCTCCCTCCGTCTTTTTCCTGCCATCATAGCCTTTAATACGTCCTTCATGATATACAGTTCCTTCTCAGCCGATTTCTCTCCCTTTTCCTTCACAATTTCATCTAAAATTGATATTTTTACTTTCACTATTTCTAACACCTTCTCATTCGTTTTTCGTTAGACGCATCTAATTCTTTCCATTCTCCTCCATACCCACATTTCGAAGTCTTCTAGTCTTTGTTCATCGCTTTTGTGTAATAACAATGTTTCTGCCCCATATAGTACAATATCCCCACCCACACGAAGCATTTTCTCAGCTCTTTTTGGAAGCCACGGTGGCTCAGTGGTAGAACGCTTACCTCTGGTGCGAGGACTCAGTCCCTAGTTCGATCTCCGGCCAAGTAAGTTTATGGTAGACAACATCGTGTCCATGGGTTTTCTCGAGGTACTCCCGTTTCCTCCCACATTCTCACTGCACCAGGTACGTTAAACTGAAAGATTTAATATTTTCTCCGCTCTTTATGCAAGGACCCACAAAATACACTCAGCTCTTTATTCAAGGACCCACAAAATACACTCAGCTCTTTATTCAAGGACCCACAAAATACACTCAGTTCTTTATTCAAGGACCCACAAAATACACTCAGCTCTTTATTCAAGGACCCACAAAATACATTCAGCTCTTTATTCAAGGACCCACAAAACACATTAAGCTCTTTATTCAAGGACCCACAAAATACACTAAGCTCTTTATTCAAGGACTCACAAAATACACTCAGCTCTTTATTCAAGGACCCACAAAATACATTCAGCTCTTTATTCAAGGACCCACAAAATACACTCAGCTCTTTATTCAAGGACCCACAAAATACACTCAGCTCTTTATTCAAGGACCCACAAAATACACTCAGCTCTTTATTCAAGGACCCACAAAATACACTCAGCTCTTTATTCAAGGACCCACAAAATACACTCAGCTCTTTATTCAAGGACCCACAAAATACACTCAGCTCTTTATTCAAGGACCCACAAAATACATTCAGCTCTTTATTCAAGGACCCACAAAATACACTAAGCTCTTTATTCAAGGACCCACAAAATACACTCAGCTCTTTATTCAAGGACCCACAAAACACATTAAGCTCTTTATTCAAGGACCCACAAAATACACTAAGCTCTTTATTTAAGGACCCACAAAATACATTCAGCTCTTTATTCAAGGACCCACAAAATACATTCAGCTCTTTATTCAAGGACCCACAAAATACACTCAGCTCTTTATTCAAGGACCCACAAAATACATTCAGCTCTTTATTCAAGGACCCACAAAATACACTCAGCTCTTTATTCAAGGACCCACAAAATACACTCAGCTCTTTATTCAAGGACCCACAAAATACATTAAGCTCTTTATTCAAGGACCCACAAAATACACTCAGCTCTTTATTCAAGGACCCACAAAATACACTCAGCTCTTTATTCAAGGACCCACAAAATACATTCAGCTCTTTATTCAAGGACCCACAAAATACACTCAGCTCTTTATTCAAGGACCCACAAAATACACTCAGCTCTTTATTCAAGGACCCACAAAATACATTCAGCTCTTTATTCAAGGACCCACAAAATACACTCAGCTCTTTATTCAAGGACCCACAAAATACATTCAGCTCTTTATTCAAGGACCCACAAAATACACTAAGCTCTTTATTCAAGGACCCACAAAATACACTCAGCTCTTTATTCAAGGACCCACAAAATACACTCAGCTCTTTATTCAAGGACCCACAAAATACATTCATCTCTTTATTCAAAGACCCACAAAATACACTTTTCTTCCTCCTAAGAGCTTTAAATTAAGAACAATTTTAACCTATAATGTACAGAGGGCCGAAGTTTCGCGCGCAACAAATAATAACTTGACAGCTGTGATTTAGCTGGAAAAAAATAATTACCGGAAATGCCGTAATGCATACGGCTTACGAAACACTAAGACGAATATTTTCCGGAACGGTATTTCGGTGTGTTCCGTCCAACTAAATCACCGTATACAATTTTACAATACCGCAGTTCCCAATTGGTGTGTCGCGCAGTCCCGTCACGAAATTTCAGGATTTAAAAATCATAAAGTATTTAATATTAGTTGAAATCAATTTTGAGACGGGCTATACAGCAATGATCATAAATAAGTGAGGTTGGAGCCATAAGAAATAAAGACTCTTACCCTTATTTATTTATGTTCGTGATCCCTAGTAGCAAGATTGGTTGGCATACAGTGGATGAAGGTCGGTGCGAGCTTATAGGGAAAAAAAAAAACTTACGTTGCCCAATGTTGATTATATGTACGGTTGACAAACCAACCATTCTCCCGATCTTCACGTAACGATATTAAACGGCGTGACAAACATCTTGGCATTTGAAGGCGGCGCTCCAAGCTCCCTTTAAATGCGGCTAGCAAATGAAAGGCCAGCGGTATTGCCACTTTTATTTTGCACACATCCACGTCTATCCCCTGCCACCTGATCGCGCTATAGTTTGTCTGCTTACCCATAGCCACACCCCTTTATCACTTGGCAACGTCACGCCAGAGCTTGCGTTTTTTTTTTTTTTTCGTCTAGCTGAAATGCCAAGATGTTTGTCACAGGCCTTAGAATTGACTGTTTTCCCAACCAAGAAATGTGTTACTTTAGCGTTGGCTAAATGTCGGGGAACCGCTCTTTTGGTTGTGAAATGGTTGCCAAAGTGGCCAAACCTGACGTTTAGTCAACATTGGTATGTCGCATTGCCACCATTTTCTCAACGTTGGGCCAACCGATTTTGCTGATAGGGACTGTACCAGTCAACGTCTCCAGGGGCAGGAACAATGCTAAGTACTACATTGAGGTCACTACTTTATAGAAATAATTATTAATAAAAATTAAACGTGTTGCGATGTTATGTGTCGTTTAGTGAAGTGTGTCGTCATTTAAGAAAGGTTGAGAACCACTGTACTAGGGCACCTTTGTGCTAGCAATTACTACGAAGCAATCTAGTGACGAATGAACATGTTTTCTATGCTTGTGCTTAATATGAAGTCCATGTTATCTTTCTATAATGTCTTCTTGACACTTCAATGCTTTAATGTTCCTTTTTCTCAAACACAATTCTTGTAATCTATACCTCTTTTATGTGTGAAATAAAGTTTTAAACGCCATTCAACGTTTACGACCTATCTATACGACATGCTATTAATCTATGATTATCTCTCCTAATGTACAGAACAGAACAGTTAAGTAGGCTACAGCACAGAGCGAATAAATTGGTTGTAGAACGAAGGACTGTCAAATGCACCTGCTGTCGTTAAGTAATAGCAAAGAAGAGCTCTTTTTGTGCGTGCACCTGTCCTCAATATAACCACAATATCTTGTATATGTCGTTCAGTTGTCATAGCTTTGTTACGAGAAATGATGTTATATCTTTATCCGAGACGTATTGCTTGCTTATGACCATATATACCTGTAGAGAATGGGATAATCACGTTCACATCTCTACCAGTAGCTAAGTGTTACCGTAATGTTGTTTGTGAAATTGTGCTTAGAGCAGTGCAGTATAGATAAGTTTACCTTTTCATGGACTTCTGGTTGTAGCAACATAACGTATATGCGTTACCAAGCCCACGTTTTTCGAATATATATATATATATATATATATATATATATATATATATATATATATATATATATATATATATATATATATATATATATATATGGTGTCTCAAAAGTTTCCTGACATAGGGTAACTGTTATTATCAGAGTTACAGCAAAATGTAAGAGGGGAAACCGTCTCCAAATATGATGTTTTCAATCTTAAGTGAAGGAATTTTTCAAATCGGACGAACGGTTTGGCATTTGTCTGCACCTACAACATAAGTGAATGAGTTCTATCTTTTATGCTAACATGTCGATGGCCAGCCCTCATTTCAAACAGTAACTTCATTCACTTATGTTCCGGGTCCAGGTAAATGGCAACGTTGCATTTTCATTTAATATTGGACGCATAAAGAGTGTACAAACCGCTCGTTCGATTTGAAAACTTCCTTCACTTTAGATTGAAAACATCATATTTGGAGTTTGGAGACGGTTTTTCCTCTTACATTTTGTTGTAACTCTGATAACAGTTACCCTATGTCAGGGGACTTTTGAGACACCTTATATATATATACCAAGCCGGGCGCCTTCAGTTCCATCCAATTTAACTAATCGAAACTGTACTGTATAAGGGGTTCAAATCCGGGATGGGAAAAAACGTTTTAAAAAAGCACTGGAAAGCGGTTTCTATAGTACTCGCGCCGAGTCGTGAAGCTTGACCTAGATCTACCGATTTCAGCACCCAATAGAACGCGAGGGTGTGTTCCCGCCGTCAAGCCCCACCCATTAAATTTTGTCAGTGTCTTCTCTCGCGCTACACGGAAGACATCTCTCTAGAGTACAGTGTTGTCGGATTGGCACCAAGCTCCGTTTTGTGATTTTTTTTTTCTTGCGTTATATTTTCGTTGTTACTATTCGTGTTATTGTTACTGTTTTAGAATAATTGTTAGAGTGGTTATTGTTGCGCAGTGTTATTATTGGTATTTTTTAAATGCCTTTTTTATATGCTCGTTTACTATGTCTTCAAAGTTTGGCAACATTGTTGGTGAATTTCAGCTGTTTGACGTTTCCCCAAGTGTGCGCTCGGGAAGCTGCTCCACGAATTGTACCGAAGTTCTCCGATGTGTTAGAGATCAAGCAAAATATTTCTATGATTGGTTTAGAACCCAAGCTTCACGACTCGGCGCGAGTACTATAGAAAAAACGAATTTTCGGTTCTCTCCACAAAGCGGTTCAGTTTTTCACCAACAGTGGTTTCGATTATCCACTAACAGCATGTTTTGTTTTCTCCCAAAAACGGTTTGATAAAAAAAAAAAAAAAAAAAAACTGGTTATGAAAAAAAGTATTTTTAAAAGTTTTCAAAAACCCATTTCGATTTTTCTCAGAAAAACGAATACCGAAAAATCAGGTTTTGTGCCCCTACTAGTACAAATATACAACATATCGATTGTATATCAAGAGATAAATTCTTACAATTCTTAGTTTGGATGTATAAATACGTCGATGGAACACGTGACTGGAAAAGTTTGTTTTTTTAAAAGATTTTTACACAAATAATTCTATGGTTAGTTACATGTCACTTCTACTTCTTCTACTATTTTTATTATTAATATTGAAAACATTTTCTTAATAACAAGTCATTTTCCTTCTTTTAAGTTACGTAAACTGATCCTGAACGAATATACTTCTTGCCCTCTGGTATCCAAGGTTACGAATAACTGCATAGCAACTGTTTCTAAGGTGCAGGGTTTCAATTTTGACATAGCACCACCAGACATTCATAAAGGAACAGCAAGTCGAACAAACGAACAAAAGAAGTGTGTATATATATAATAGCATTTACTTAAAAAAAAAAAAGAAAGAAAGAAAGAAAGAAAGAAAGAAAGAAAAGAGAATCTTCTGTGTGAATGTATGTATCAATCAATTCCAGAAAAAATCAGATTTCTTTCCTTGTTTCCCAGTTTCCCCTTCTTTCCCACTAAATCTGAGCGTCTTCTCAAGTTACATAGTTTACGAAGATGCGTCCTTCGAGCACAACAAAATCTGTTGCGTACTTGGCTGCATGCTGTGTCAGAGTTAATATACTCAAAACCAAATAAAGATGCATATGATGGCCTTGGAAATGTTTACCAATAATAGAATACTAATACGTTTATTAATATATTATCTCCAACCGCAACTTATGAGATCAGTTTTCGAAATCTAATATAAATACAATAAAGAGTTTGTTTGTGTGTTTGTCTGTCTGTCTGTGTGCGGCCTGGGGACCAGACGAGTGGACCGAGAGTTACCAAATTTTGGTCAGGGGCACCTTGGCCCAGGCTCCAGATCAAGACGAAGACCTTTTTTTTTTTTTTAAAAAAAAAAATCGATCCAGGAGGGTCTCAGGGAGGACGTTTACCGGAACCGGCTTGGGAACCAGACAAATTGATCGAGAGTTACCAAATTTTAGACACGAATACCTTGGTCCAGGCTCCAGACCAGAATTAAACGTTTTTGTCAAAATTCAAACCAGGAGGGTCTCAGGGGGGGCGTTTACCGAAACATGTAAAAGTAGTAGAACATGACCGATATTAGTGTCGAATTCATAGCTTTCGCGGTCGGTGAAATCAATGGTGAAACTCCGATAGCATTAACTTCCAAATTCACGCCATTCGGCTCCGGGCCGGGGATCACCGGGGAAAGGGGGGAGTGAGATACCGAGATATATATAAAAGTAATCCAAAATGACCGATATTGGTGTTAAATCCATAGTTTTCGCGGTCGCTGAAATCAACGGTGACACTTCCATTAGCGATGACTTGCAAATTTAGTTACAATTGTATGCAGGCCGGGAGGGAATCCGAGACATGTAAAAAATAGCCCAAATTGACCGATATTAGTATCAAATCCATAGTTTTCGCGGTCGCTGAGATCAATGGTGATACTCCCACAGGCGTTGACTTCCAAATATAGCCCCCGTGCGAAGCATGGGTATATTCAACTAGTAAATAAATAAATAAATAAATAAATAAATAAATAAATGACCTCAGAGTTGACGCACTTAGTAAACAAGGCATAAAGTCTATTTTTGATCATTTTTAAGTTGCTATATTTCATCTTTTAAGATCTTATCTGAAGTTTCTATCAGAGCTTACAACGTTCATATTCTGATATTGTACATAACTCTTCCGTTAAAAAAAAAAACAAACAAACAAAAACACTAAATTTTTCCTCGTACTTAAGCGTTATATAAGGGGACACAGTGGCTCAATAGTAGAGCGCTTACCTCTGTTTCTTGGGGTCCCTGGTTCGATTTTCGGTCAAGTAAGTTTGTGGTGGAGGACATCCTGTAAGTGCATTTTCTCGCGGTACTTCAGTTTCCTCCCACTTTCTCATTCCACCAAGTCTTCTATGATCATTCACTTGCCTTAATCATCATCTTCGTAAGCTCATCGACATCATCATAGGTGTTCTGCCGTTATTGGTAGGTCACTTGCAGCAGCTGAGAAGTTTCCATACTCCGCGGTCTTCCGCTAACCTTTTTGTCTTCACGTATAATCTTTCTATTTCTATATCGGGCATTAATTGTAGCCTCCTTCGCCCTCTCCCTCTCTTTCTTGCCACCATACGCTCTAGCACGTCCCTCATGATTTTCTTCTCAAACAATGTCCCAACCAATTGCTCTTCCTCTTCTCAATAATATCTAAAAGTGTTCTTTTCTCATCCACCATTTGTAACACTCTCTCACTCGTCTTCCGCTCGACCCAACTAATTCTTTCCATTCTTCTCCACACCCAAATTTCTAAGACTTCCAGTCGTTTTTCAACACTTTTATAATGTCCATGTTTCCGCCTCATACAGTACAACACTTCTCAACTCTTTATTCAAAGTCCCACAAAACAAACTTTTCTTCCTCCTAAAGGCTTCTTTCGCCATTCCTATTCTTGCTTTTAGTTCACGTTCACATTTCATGTCATTACTAAGAATACTACCCAGATATCGAAAATTATTCAGTTCTTCTATTTTCCCCCTCCCACTTTTATATTTGACAGACCGCTTCGTTCCTATCACCATGATTTTTTTTTTTTTTTTTTTTGTCTTTCTAACATTTATTTTCATCCCATATTCTTCAAAGGCTTTCCTCAAGATTTTCTAAAATCCTATTGATTTTCTTTTCAGATTCTGCAACAAGCGTATCGTCTGCAAATCTTATACATCTAATCACTGTATCTCTTACCGAAATACCGTCATCATCATGTAGGGTCTTTTTTCCCTATCTCTTCTAAATAGATATTAAAGGGCATAATCGAATTAAATATAGATATTAAAGGGATGTTAAACGGAAATATTTTATTTCGTTTCGTTTCAGCGTTCTGTACAAACTGTATGCCTCTTTCTCACACAATTTTGGTAACTGGACTTGTTTTCCTTGTGCTCTGAACGCCCCACTTTTAGTTATTAATCTTCTTAAGGTTTTGCAAGGCATTGTGATAATATTGACTCCAAACTTGATCTAATGCTAAAACCCTAGAGATATATACCACTCGATACGTTTAATAAGCTGAACAATATTATACGGTAAATGTATTTACCGAGGTCACTTGCCGGAACTGAGAAGCTTCCATCCATTCTGATCTTCAGCTAACATTTTTGTCTAGCCGTAGGAATTTTCTGTTTTAATATCGTTCAGTAACTGTAGTCTCTTTGGTTTCTTTCCTCTTTTTCCTGCTACCACATTCTCTAGCACCTCCCTCATGATACAGTTCCTTCTCAGCCAATATCCCAACCACTTTCTCTTCCTTTTTTTAATAACATCTAAAATTGTTCTTTTATCTCCCATTATTTCTAACACTTCCTTCTTCGTTTTCGTTCAACCCACCTAATTTTCTCCACATCCACATTTCGAAACCTTATAGTCGTTTTTAATTGATTCTGTGTAGTGTCCACATTTCCCATACAATACAATACTCCACACGAAGCATTTTATGATTCTTCTCCTTAAGGGTCTTCACTGCAGCGAAATTAAACTACCGCTAATTTTAGAGTTTTTCTGTAAAAATCTTCAAAACAAATAAAAATATTCGAAAAGTAGAAACGTAGTGAACTAGACAATACAATTTTGCATGTGATACTGTTATCACAACTCATCTATCTGCTTTCAATTTCCAACTGTAGATAGATTTAGCATTTTTTTTTTTTGCGGGTTTTGTAAATAGCGGCATACCAAAAACAGATAGGTGAATTGTGGTAAAGGTATCACATGCACAATCGTATTGTCTAGTCACTACGTTTCTGCTTTTCGAATATTTTTATTTGTCTTGCAAGATATTACAAAAAAAAAAAAAAAAAAAAAAAAACCTCTAAAATTAGCGGTAGTTTAATTTCGCTGCAATGAAGACCCTTAACTCTTTATTCAATGACACATGGGCGCCCGAAGGGACGGGCAGGGGGCCGCCCCCCTGGCTCACGAAAATATGTAATGTATATGTATAATTTCTTAAGATTTTCTTAATATAAATAAAAAAAAATACCAAACGTAATATAGCAACCCCTAGAAAATTTTCTTCGGGCGCCCATGCAAGGACCCACAAAATAGGCTTTTCTTCCTGAAGTGTACTTTAGAGTCCAGTCTACTAGGTCTAGTTTACTGTAATAGTATTGCTCTATTACTATATCTTTCCATAGGGAGTGATAAGACATTTCGTGGTTTAGGATTTAGGATTTAGATTTCTGGGCTTTCAGCATCTATGGCCATGTTAGCCGTCACTAGGATTAGGATTAGGAATTAGATTTCTGGGCTTTCGGCATCTATGGCCATGTAGCCCGTCACTAGGATTAGGATTAGGAATTTGATTTCTGGGCTTTCGGCATCTATGGCCATTTTAGCCCGTCACTAGGATTATGAATTAGATTTCTGGGCTTTCGGCATCTATGGCCATATTAGCTCGTCACTAGGATTAGGATTAGGAATTAGATTTCTGGGCTTTCGGCATCTATGGCCATGTTAGCCCGTCACTAGGATTAGGAATTAGATTTCTGGGTTTTCGCCATCTATGGCCATATTAGCTCGTCACTAGAATTAGGATTAGGAATTAGATTTCTGGGCCTTCGGCATCTATGGCCATGTTAGCCCGTCACTAGGATTATGATTACGAATTAGATTTCTGGGCTTTCGGCATCTATGACCATGTTAGCCCGTCACTAGGATTAGGATTAGGAATTAAATTTCTGGGCTTTCAGCATCTATGACCATATTACCCCGTCACTAGGATTAGGATTAGGAATTAGATTTCTGGGCTTTCGGCATCTATGGCCATATTACCCCGTCATTAGGATTAGGATTAGGAATTAGATTTCTGGGCTTTCGGCATCTATGGCCATATTAGCCCGTCACTAGGATTAGGATTAGGAATTAAATTTCTGGGCTTTCAGCATCTATGGCCATATTACCCCGTCACGTACGAGAGATGACGTTCCTCGGCGAGCACACTATCCGGGGAAAGGGAAGGAAGGAAGCGGCCTGGGACCTATATGTTAGGTACCACCCCAGCTTTCGCCTGGTGTGAATAAGGAAAGGTCAGGAAAACCTCATTCAGGACGGCTGGCCTGAAAAAGTTTCTTTTTACTCTTTTTCGACCAAGTGCTCCTAGCGGGAATCGAAAAGGGGACCGCTCGCACCGGACATTTCGTAGTAAAATCGACGAAAGAAAATATAGTTTTGTGACAATCTTATGTATATCCTTACAAATCTTCATTGCCTACTAAATACACCAGCACTGTCCTATCTTGCAATCTTATTCTAGAATACCGTCCATTCATGTACTCAACTCATGGCAGTAAATATTTTGTGGGCTTCTCCCAATTCTGTTCTTTCTCACTTGGAAACCCTAATTTGTGTGTTTAGAACCAGTCATCCATCGTTTAAAAAGTCAGATAACAGCAACTTGAGAACAGGGATATAACCGTTTGGCACAACGCCTGTTCAGTTTCTGGTTTTCCGTTATTTTCTTCAGTGTGTTTTGCTTTTAACCGATTGCCTGTGAGTCGTTGACGTCAGTGCTAAGCGTGGGATAAACTCTCTTAAAATAAGGTTTCTTCTTGGAGGGCAAATCGCCAAAAACAATCACCCCAATGTCAGCAACAAGTTTCTCTTCAAAAATCAACTCCTACAAACAATGTTTAAAATAAATAAAGTTTTTTTTTTTTTTTTTTTTTTTAATCTATCGTATAATGACACATGTTATGGTAGACATGAAATAATGGTCCACAACAAAATTACCATTGACTGACTTTTGTTATAGCCGTTCATTCTAATTTATATCAGGCTACATTTAACAGTTGTTGTTGCTTTGGATAAAAACAGAAATACCAGTGCTTCGATTTAGGGACTTTCCTAAATCCACACGTACTACATTTATCAATAACACTCTCAACATTATACAAGTAATACATGCATGCTCGCGGCAAACTCGAAACGCAAATTGGCGCTTAGTTTGTTTGATGCATAAAAGGGTGTAACTCTCTGTATGATGCACGATACGCAATCTAAAGAAAGAAAAATATATAATTACAGAAGCATAATTTACAGATCGCACATTACAGGGAAACGGGGAGAGAAAACGTTCGTTGGTTACTGAAAATAAATATATTAATGGGTAGGACCAAGATTATAATTTTTGCTGGGGGAGCCAAACTAAAAAGTTACTCCAGTGTGGCACGATACCAATTTTTGGTTACGACTAGACGCATGTTACATTCATCTTAATGATTCGAGTACATTTGGCATTAATCAATTAAAATCAATCGCAATTAATCAATCAATGGCAAGTATTTGCTGTGGAAATTAATTGCAATTAATTGTAAATTGCATTCAATTGCAATTGAATGATTAAATTTAATTGAAATTACTTTCAATTAATTGATTAATTGCAATTGATTCTCACTGATTAATGGTCAACTGCAATTATAGTTACAGATTAATTGTTAATTCAATTAAAATTTGCCCAACACTTCGAGTACCCATGTCATCTATACTTTTTAGCCCATTAATTTATATGGGGGATTATTTCTCAGCTTCTTTCAAACTAACTGGACTCATTTCTTCTTTAAGTCTATATTCCTTGCTTTTTCGAAATGAATTTGAGTTATAGATAAATTTAATTAGTATCTTAATTAAACTTGATAGTTATATATTATAATTATATAATACTAGCTGAACCTGCGCTCTCTACACAGCGCATCATTATATATGAGTATAAATCTCCTTGTCATTCCTCACAACATCTGTATATGTTCCTTTACATAGACAAGTGAAAGACGTTTTGATAAAAATCGGCAAGTGGTACCATAAAGGGGAGATTTTTTCGATTATTTTTTCAATACCTCGCACCGTTTGCAAGATTCAGTCTACTTCTGGTTGGAGTTTTTAATTCATGTATGATCAGTGTTTCCTTTCTGCTTGCATGCAGTATGTAATAAGCAAATACGTTACACACACAATTAATTATAATGTCAGTGATATATGGGGTTCAATGGGCAAAATACACCAAATAATAAAGATTGATCTTAGCCTGGAGAAATGGTAATCCTTCGTTTTTCATTATCATTTGGGCATGAAACAAACGCCTGGGCGATACGCAACTCCTGTATACAATAATGTTGTGTTGGAACGTATAACTCATAGGATATGACGCATTACTTAAAAATTTTAACACTCCCAGTGTACCCCTAAAAAATGTAATAAAGAAATAACGGCCACGTTTTTTTTTTAAACATTCAATTAGAACTGGACAATCTACACAAAATTTGAAATCGACCAGCGAAAACGCCACCTTTCTAGCACTTGTGGTTTTCGAGATCTCATTGTCGAAAGGATTGGAGACAATATAAACCTAGTATTTTAATATATACTGTAGAAAGTTATTTAATTTTTACGAAAAAAGTGGCATTTAAATAGAACTAATGGGGAAATTTGTAAAATCAAACCAATAAAATTTCAGTTCTGTAAAGAAAATAGGAAATTAATATCTCATATAAATTATTATTATTATTATTATTATTATTATTATTATTATTATTATTATTATTATTATTATTATTATTATTATTATTATTATTATTATCGTCTTTATTGGCAGGTCACTTGCCGCGACTGACAAGCTTCCATACTCCACGTTCTTTAGCTAACCTCTTCGTCTTCCCGTACGGTTTTTCTGTTTTGATATCGTTCATCAATTGTAGCCTCCTCCCTCTCTTTCCTGCCGCTATATCCTAGCACATCTCTCATGATAAGTTCCCTCTTAGCCAAATGTACCAACCAGTTTCTGCCCCTCTTTTCAATAATATCTGAAACTGTTCTTTTCTCCACCACCATTTTCAACACCCTCTCATTAGTTTTATGCTCGACCTAGCTAATTCTCTCAATTCTTCTTTACACTCACATTTCGAAAGTTTCCAGTCTCTTTTTCATCACTTTCGTATTGTATAATGTCCATATTTCTGCTCCATAGTGTACAATACTTCATACGAAACCTTCATTTTATAAGTCTTTTTCTCAACTTTTTATTCAAGGACCCATAAAACAGACTTTTTTCCTCCTAAAGGCTTCTTTCGCCATTCATGTTCTTGCCTTTTATTTCACGTTCGCACTTCGTATCACCACTAGCCAGGTATCGAAAACGTATAAATCAATGGCTTAAATAAATAAAAATTAGCAGGTATTCAACACCGCTACACCCTTATAAATTATATTGTGTATTATATATGATAGGGTAGTATCTTCATTATTCGATTAAAAAAGTACTAATAAAGCTTTTTACTTCGTGTTTTTTTTCAAGCCTGGGGGCATTGTAGCGTTACGTATGCCTTTACGCCTTCTGGGTCGAGACATAGTGTGTCATGGCGTCATAACTTGAACAAAGGAAATTTTTGTTAGGCTTATTTTTATTATTTTTTGGCGGGCTTTCTTTTGCAAATAGAAGATTGAAAGTTTGCACACGCATTCAGTGCACTCCTTAGTATTTTTTCACATTTATTTCAAATCTCTGCGTTAACACAGGGGGACTCCAGAGGGGCAAAAAGGCTATATATATATATTTGCGATATTTCCACCACAGATACGTGATGGGGACATGTGAATGGTACTGTTTGAAAGGCTGTTCTATTCTGAAGAGAATGAGATACGAAAAGTGATCCCAGGATAAATAGGGATATTGCTGTAGCTGCTTGACTGATAGTCTATAATTTACCTTTAAAAAGCCATAATTTAAAAGGGCAAAAGGAAATAAGTATGGGTCAGCGAGATTGGTGTTCTCCTCTACGTGGATTCCGTGAATAAATATTCACATAATCCTATCTCCGTCTCATTTGCTTCAGTGCTTTAAAAAAAAAAAAAAAAAAAAAAAAGCGATTAAGTCCAATCAATTATATACACCAATGGCCCTGGACTCATTATTATAGAACTTTGTACTCTGAAGTTTAAATCAGCTCGTTTACTTCGGAAATGACATCATCAATAGTGTCCAAGCCGTGGCTTCTGAGTAAATGCTCCCTCAAAAAGAACAAGTTAGTTACTCTGGAGAAAGATTTTGAAATCATACATTACCAAAGGCTCCAATCAGGGGAGGCAAGGTGGGGCGCTCGCACCCCCTAGAGGAAATTGTACTTCAGAATATCGAAAATCCAATAGAATTTTTACATTAGTTACAGCAAAATTTGAAACTATTTTTGAAACGTCGCTTATACTTGCCTTCCCCCCCTTGGAAATCACAACATGGTCGCCCTTGTACATTACCACTTTATAAGGTAAAACAACCGCAGAAGGTATTATTTGTTTATTAACATCTAAACTTTTTTTGTTCAAAATTTCAGATTTAGTTTTCCCCCATTTTATAGCGCACCCTTGTCCGTTTTTGACTTTGGTGTACATGTGTCAATGGTGCGATTCCTGTTTCTGATCCCACGTAAACCGCAAACAAATAGCCATGTTAAAATAATAGCAGCTAACGTTTGCTTACTCTTGGGCAAGCAGAATCCATTACAATAATATTAATAATCCTAATAATAAAGCTCTGTTTATAAACGATGAATGCCGACGAAGGATGAACTTCCAAGTGGAATCAAGACGACGTGATAACCTTTGATCTCCTATCTTTTATCAAGGATAATGATGGACGTTTGCCTAGATGCTTTCGAATCCGCGTAATGTTCAGCGTACATCTGCACTTACAGCAAGGAAAAAATATATGCAATGGATGTTACATACCTATGTTCTGTATCAACTAAAAGTTATTTTCTTAGGAAGTATGATAATTGCCGATATAATACTGCAAACACAGAACATCGTTTCTGCTGTATAATAACGAATTTTGCATTAGACCGAGACGTCACCAGCGTTTGAACTTATTATGCAAGCCCTGTCTGTTAACTATCACTCTGCATCTCAGTTTCCGCTGAAGGAGACTGGGTTGAAGTGCAGTTTGATTCTAGTTTGTTCCATTCCTCTCCAGAAACTTTTCTCAAAGACTGTCGAATATGCTCGCTTAATCAACGCAAACCTATAAATATCCATTCATCATGAGGTTTCACAAGAATGTAGGTAAAAGGAACTACGTTAAAACCATTCACGTGCCAACCGCTTCATGTGCATCACCGTTGCTTCCGATTTATAATTGAGTGCCTTGCCTCACTCGAAATATATCGCTGCCGTATAGGAATGGGATCTCATGGCGTTATAATGGCTACAAGGTGTTAGTGTGGTAAGCTCATTGGTTCACTCCACGTACCGTGAGTCTATAGCAGTAACCTACAACCACAAAACCGCGTGAAAATCTCCCCACGCATTCACGTATCCAGCTTGAATGATTTCTTAAATTACAGGGATAATCGAAGATGGTTCTCTTGCTATCACATTCCAACAGATACACTCACGCCTCGTCCGCTTTCACTACAAACTTCCACCTGTTTCCTGTAGAATAGCGGTCGCACATCTTTCGACTGTTCGTCTTGTTTTCCATGATATGTGAGGGACGGAACAGCTATAATGAACTCGGGGAGTCCTATGCTAATTCATCAGTTATAAATCTTGTGCAAGTGTGCAATTTACGATCGCAGCGGAACGTTGCACTGCTTTTACTATTGTATTTTGAGACGTCGCACCAAGGAATGCTCTTTTTGTACCGCATCGGTGGTAGGCCCGGGCCTCTGATATACGATGTCTCAACAGCAGCAGGAGTGCCCGTTTGTGATTGTGATTCAACACTGCGTTGATCCTCTTCTTTGACACATAGAAAACCTTTTATTATATACTGTTTACTTATCTTTCTATAACTACACCTAATATCGGAAAGGGCACAGGTGCAGCCCTCCCAAAGCCTACAATTTTCCCAGCAATATGACTACTCACATTGAAAGATCAGTCCTCCCTGCAGATTAACCAGTGTCGTAACTTAGATTTTTTCTGAAGGGGGGTGGGGTGGAGCGAGCATTAATATTTGGGTCCTCTAGAAAAAGTTGTTGTCAGCTCTCCCGCAAAATTCGAAAATAGGCCCCTTCTTTCCATCTTTCTCTTACTCTTTGTGGGCCCTCCCGCACGCTCCTGGGCCCGTTCTATACATGATTAATTAAGGGGACAATATTGACAAATCTGAAAGCCACATGAATAAATATTATTTCTAGGGCCCCTAATATAGACATTTTTTTACTGAAATGGACCACGACTCATTTTTGTTTTATTTACCTTTTGTGTGCTGTCTTGTTTATGTGATGTAGTAAAACTGTTTGATGCTTCATTTATAATTTCATGTTCTTATTGTATATGGAGAAAGAAAATTCTATGTTAAAGTGGCCCCTCCCTCGAACGGCCTCCTGTCCCCCTACAAGTTACAGCCCTGAGATTAACTCATAACACTTTCGAACTAGCCGCAATAACTTCTTGCGAGTGTTCACGAGTGCAACCTACGATCGAATTCGTTACCATAAACCTGAAACAAACTTCTGTAGATTGTTATTTACTTTTTAAATATATACTTTTGTGCTTTCGAGAGCTTCTGATAAAATCCTTCCAAATAATTGATCAACACAGGTTAAATCTTCTTTATTTCGCTACGAACGTTCCCAGACTTAACAAATGTTGACTGGTTATTTTTGGAGTTCGCACCCCGTTCGAGGCTACAATAGACGAGGATCTACAGCTTAACGTAAGATCCGAATCACATAGCTTCCACCGGGAATCGAACCCGTGCACCTTGTACCGAAGGCGTGTATGTTATTGAACCAAACTTTCAAAATAACAGCAATTAACAACATGGAAATGTCGCTTCTCGGAGCAAATACAAACAACGGACAACTACCAAAATTAGCCACTTAAGCGGACAGCTTTTGTCCTAATGTTTTCAGTGTGTTTATACATAAAAGAAGTATATCTGACTCTAAGGTTAGGGATCTTGAACTAATTTCTTCTGGACACAGAAAGCAATCAAAGAACGAAAAAATAAACAATTATTTCAATATTTTAAAATTTCAACCCTCCCCTCTCAAGCCACCGCTGGTCACTGAAATTTAGAAGGTGGACTGTATATCACAAGAAAATAATCCGAGTATAACCTTAGGCCACATTGCCACGTTAAATGAATCTTGTAGCTGTCATAAAAAGAACCTTGCAACCCGATCTTTCTATTTACTATGTACATATTACAACTTCTTGAAAGCAAGAAAGGTATTTCCACCTATGCAGCACTGCACTCTAGTGGACAAACAGTATACCTCCTCATTAAAAACGTGTATTTTGAAGCACTCCCCCTCCCTGTCCAAAAGAATCCGTTGTTTCGGAAGCGGCGAAACTGGTTTTTCCTTTATGTCAGCGGGAGGGCGATAGCAGATAGCAAGCAAGACGTCCCAGAAAGTAGCACACTGTTCGACTCCTTGCAAGATGGAAAAAATGTTTTATGACCCTTTCAAGACTATGTGTACACGGTGAAATATGGTAGGGTTTCAAGATTTTTTTTTTTTAATGACAGTTACAAGTTCTAACGTGGCATCCCCCTTTTACAAAAGGATGTAATATGTTGGTCTGTCCACCAAAAGGCTCAGAAAATTGTTCTAGAAATAAATAATAAGAATAATAGTAATGGGAAGACATAGCAATTCGCTGGTTGGTAGTTCATCAAAACCGAATACGAATTTATATGACCGCTTGCAGGCTCCGAGGAAAACCTTGAATAAGCGGTCTGTTGCCACAATAAAGAGGAAGGGTTATTTTCCTTTTGTTGTGAATAGAATGAGGATGAGGGTGAAAGAGCAGAGCTTGTGTCCCTGGTTGGTGAGTGACAATGATGGATTATGGTAGCACTTCACTTGACTGATGCCACAAGTGTCAACACAAACCCTTAACCTACTCGTTGTTGTCTTCTCAAGTATGCCATGCTACATTTCTTTTATCGATTTTTATACTTTTGAAAAAGTCACATGTGTAAGAGAATGTTTAGAACGGGAAGGGGGCCAAACAATGTCTTATTCTCATGGTTCAAACTAGGCCTGTAGGCAGCGCAAAAATGTAGGGGGGGGCTCGGCTGAGGTTAGGGGGGCCGATGCAAACATATTATAGTTCATTTGTCAGTCTATAGTGAAAATTTTAGGGGGGCAGCCAAAATTTAGCCCCCCATAGCCCCCCTGGATACGGGCCTGGTTCAAACTAAATTCGGGGGGAACGGTGGCTCAGTGAAAGAGCGCTTACGTCTGGTACGTGGGATACCTGTTTCGATCCCCAACTAAGTAAGTTTGTGGTGGACAACATCGTGGTCGTGGGTTTTCTTCGGGGTACTTCCATTTCCTCCCACTTTCTCATTCCACCAATTCTTCCATCATCACTCACTTCCTTTAATCATCGTCTCCCTTAGCCCAAAGAGCATAATCGTGGGACGTTAAACTGAAAGCGTTAAATAAATAACGTTCATTTCATTCTTTCAAACTGAATCCGCCGTTATAATTTTCTGGTTTTGGTTTCCCCTATTCCTCTCTGTGACTTAAAAAAAAAATGTAACTGAGAGTGCAAAAGCCCGGGAGAAATTCTCCCTTACTTACTACTGGAATATGGGAAATAACATGGGACTACTGTCAGAAATAAAATCAAATGTAATGAAATGAAATCTTCCAGTTTAACGCCCCACGCTTATGCCCTTTATACTAAGAGAGACGGATGATGAAAGCAAGCGAATAAATGACGGAATAATTGGTGGAATGAAAATGTGGGAAGAAACGCGAGTACCCCGAGAAAACTCACGGACACGGTGTTGTCCACCACAAACTTACTTGGCCGGGGATCGAACCTAGGACCCCGTGCACCAGAGGTAAGTGCTGTACCACTGTGCCTTCCGACTGTTGTCAGAAGTTTCCAAATTAATTACAGTAGTTCATGTATAATTAACATATATTACATACTAGCGTCAATCACCCGATTTGCTCGGTTAAAATAAGAAAAATTATAGTGCTGCCAAAATGTCTTGAGCCGTGGCAAAAATGTGAACTAAAGCTCACACCCTCAACACACCCACGCGTTCAGCCAATACGAGTTCAGCTACTGTTAAACGAGAGAGCCTTGCAGCCGTCTGCGCCAAAGGCAGTGAAATTCTTTCAGCCGATAGCAGCGCTTGGAACCGAGGACTACGTGTCAAGTCAATGTGGTATATTTATAGTAATATATTCAGTTAGTCAGTCAGTTTATATTATTACTGTAGCGTTCTCTGATATCGGTCATTTTCGATCATTTGTGTATATATATATATATATATATATATATATATATATATATATATATATATATATATATATATATATATATATATATATATACGAGGCCTGTCTAAAAAGTATCCGACCTTAATTTTTTCCACGCAAAGAAGTGATTCTCAAGCGGCGCCACCGTGCACGGTGGAAGGAGGAACCTTAATGCGCATGCTTGAATTTTTTCACCGCGTTCGCGTGTGCCAGTCGTGAGCTGGTGGTCACAAAGTGAGGTGCTGTTGGTAGTGTTCGTCGGATTTAGTGTTTCTCGCAAGATGATTGAACGAATTGAGCAAAGATACTGCATCAAATTCTGTCAAAGGCTGGGTGATTCTCAAAGCCAAACAATTCGTAAGATTCAGCAGGTGTTTGGAAAAGATGCGATGGGTGTAACACAAATTAAACAATGGTTCAACCGATTCAAAGATGGCCTCACATCAGTCGGGAGTGAGCAGCGTAGCGGCAGGCCCCAAACTGCTCGGAATGCAGCTGTTGTTGAGCGGGTGCGAAATTTGGTGATGGCAGCTCGCCGTTTGACAGTGCGGAAGATTGCAGAAGATGTTGGAGTGAGTAAAGATTCTGCACATGCAATTTTGCGTGACGATTTGAACATGAAACGAGTGGCTGCTAAATTTGTACCCAAGTTGTTGTCTCAGGAACAAAAAGACACCCGTTTTGACGTTGCACAGGACCTTCTGGACACCACCAACACTGATCCTGGGTATCTGAATTCCGTGATAACTGGAGATGAGTCATGGGTGTACGGGTACGACCCAGAAACAAAACAACAATCGTCTCAATGGAAGCATCCCGATTCTCCAAGGCCGAAGAAAGCGCGGCAGGTGCGAAGCAAAATCAAGGTGCTGCTGACTGTTTTCTTCGATGCCCGTGGAATTGTGCATCACGAGTACGCACCGGAAGGACAAACAGTGACAAAGGAGTACTATCAAGATGTTCTCAGGCGACTCCGTGACGCAGTCCGGCGCAAAAGACCAGACATGTGGACAGCGAAGAACTGGCACGTCCATCATGACAACGCCCCAGCACATTCATCCCAATTGATCCACACGTTCTTAGCCAAACATGGAATTACAACCGTTCGCCAACCTCCCTACTCTCCAGACCTGGCTCCTTGTGACTTCTGGTTGTTTCCAAAATTGAAGACGCCTCTGAAGGGATCCCGTTTTGAGAGTAGAGAAGACATAATGCGGAACACGACGACGGAGCTGAACAACATTCCAAAAGAAGACTTCCAGCGGTGTTTCCAGCAGTGGAAGGATCGGTGGGCTAAGTGTGTGGAAGCACAAGGGGCCTACTTTGAAGGGGATTAGGGTCCCAAATCTGTCAGGTATTCGCAACTATTTTTCTGGCCAAAGGTCGGATACTTTTTAGACAGCCCTCGTATATATATATATATATATATATATATATATATATATATATATATATATACAGTAAAACCTGTCTTCAACGGACCCTTTATTAAACGAAAAACTGTCTTAAACGGAAATATTTAATGGTCCCATGAATTTTGGAGAACAAAACGTGTAAAACTCCCTTCATTAAGCGGAAACTCTGTTACGCGGACAACGGAAAGAAAAATAAACATTTAACGGAAAATTCTGAGTTCCGGACTACAGCGTTTAGAAGATGTTTAGACATTCTGTGAGACATATACATTACACTGTCTGCGATAAAATGTTCGTTCTTTTGTTAAATATTTCTGGACAGTGTTGACCTTCCCCAACCACTACTCATATTCACCCCCACAAATTGTCATTAATCCCCTCAACTTAATCAAGAATCATACGGAATGTGGGAAAGAAGAAATCGAGATAGAAGAAGAAGAGGAATACGATACCGAGTTCCAAGAAGTGTGTAGAATAAATACATATCAAGATTCTCTCAGAAGTTCAAAGGAACTGCAAAAATTTGCCTTACGAAAAAATGATTCTGATTCACTTAGTATAATTTCTCAGGCTAAAGTGTATGCGGAAAGTCAAGCAGCAATGTACACAGAAAACCCTGCTTGGCTATTAGAAAAATAAAGAAAACGTGTGCATAGCATATTTTGTATCCATTTTAAATTTTTTGTGTATTTATTCGTAGAAGAAAGAAGTACTGTAATCGAACAATGTACGTACAGCAATATATTTTCTCAGTATGCTCCTTTATAAGCATGTATTTAAAAAAAAAAAAGAAAAGAAACGAAAGGTCTACCTCCACTAAGCGGAAACCTGACTTTAACGGAAATTTTTGCAAGTCCCGCTTGATTCCGCTAAAGACAGGTTTCACTGTATATATATATACACACCTCCTTCCCCAAGTTGCGAGGCTGAGTTTGGATTTAAACTGCAACGGAAGGGTCACTGTTCATTTCAGTGACGACCCCTAAAACTATGGATTCGACACTAATATCGGTGATTTTCGATCATTTTATATATTTTATCCCCTTCCCTCCCCTAGGTTGCACCATCAAAGCAAATAGATAAAAACCATCTCTGGTCTGAACCTCATGTTTCTGGAAAATTTGATCGAGATCGGTTGGGTGGTTTAAGAGTCATTAAGTTACAAGCATAGTCACATTCATTTTTATTTATTCTATCAAACCCGGACGTCCTTGTCTGAATTATTGAATATGGTACAAAATTAAAAATATTTATGGCTGTCATGTATGTTGAAAATTTGATCGAGATCGGTCGGGTGGTTCAAGAGATTAAGGGTCACAAACATAGTCGGGTCATCAATTTGGATCTGAAGTTTTTTTGTTCACAGACACCTCTATTAATATATAGATATGTAGATAGATGAAAACCTCTTCATATTTTCTGTACTACGCACCACCCTCCATAACATATGTTAGTGGAATTTCTAAAACAACATAGTTTAATAATTATTGATGTTCAATATGTGAACTATGTGAAAAGCATTCCAGTGCGATACGTTTTTTTTTTTTTCATTTTCTTCTTTTTACATTAAATACCTCTCCCCTTTCCCACTTCGTCTGTATTGATTTAGCACCCCGATGTGATCTCAAGTATTTTTGGGCTATGAACGCAATAAAAAAAATTACTATGCAGAGAAATGAAAATAAATATTATATAGGGTGTCTGCAAAGTTATTGTGCACTATGAATGAATGTTTCTATGTAAGTAACATATGGCCTGTAAATCAAATTGAATATACAGGGTGGACCACTCTTCTTGAAAGGTACTTAAAACTTTTAAACCAATAGTTGAAAAATGTTGAAATTTTGCACCATTCAACTTTAGCAAGAGAAAACTATTTGACATATGCTTCAATATCACCAGATTAACAGTGTTGTCAACAAAATATAAAGTTGTAGTTTTTCAAGAGGTACTACGTCAGGTTACTACAAATTTTAAATCTACATATTAAATGGAAAAATACGATACAACACTTACTACTCAGTGTTGCAGAACTAAGGACTACACTAACATGTAGAAGTATATGCAGACATGTTTGTAAGTAAGAAAAGGTGTATTACTCCCAAAACACAAAATCTTTCCGAATACCCTGTAAATTTTTTATTCTTTCATTTTTATAGGACACTAAATTATTGGTAACTGACTTACTTGATTTTATTATATTCGCGCTTTGAACGAAGTCCCGAGCAGACTGACTAGTTACCAGATCCTCCTATTTGAAAATCCCATAAACTTAAGCCATCCTTTATACAAAACACACTTCTCAACCGAATTACAATGAATTGTCGACAAATGTTCTCTCACTTTACTGTTGTTAAATTACAACCCTTAAACAACATGAATAATTATTAGTTTAAAACAAGTAATGAATATTCTGGTTGTGACTTAATTATTATTTTCTTTAAAATTATTTTTAGATTATTTTTCCGTAATACTGAACTTAACTAGTTCTGTTATCTTTCCTGTAACCTATCATTTGTAAACTTACTTGGGGGAGCGCGGTGGCTCTGTGGTAGAGCGTCCACCTCTGATGCATGGGGTCCCGGGTTCAAACCCTGCTCCTGCCAAGTGAACTTTGTGGTGGGCATACACCGTGTGCGTGGGTTTTCTCGGGGTACTCCCGTTTTCTCCCACTTTCTTCATTCCACCATTTCACTCATCTTTCATCATCACCGTCTCCTTTAGCCTAATGAACATAATTGTGGGATGTAAAACTTAAAGATGTCATTTTTTTGTAAACTTACTTCGTTTCTTTGTTTACTACCTATGTTTCTTTCTCAGACCAAGGGGATCCCCAACTTTTTCCACTGGCGTACCAACAACGGATATGTTCCACCAACAGCGACTCGTGTGTACCAGGGGTTAAGAAACCTTGTCATATTGAATACAATACCCCATGCGAAACACTTTATAAGCCTCTTTCTTTATTCTTTATTCGAAGACCCACAAAATATATTTTTGTTCTGTTCATAAAAGACTAGCAGAATACCCGTTCTCCGCACGGGAAGAATACGTTTCATTTTGGACATAAAGGGCTAAATTTGGACTTAAACTGCATCAAAAGTGTCACTGTTCATCTCAGTGACCCGGAAAACTGTGAATTTGGCATTAAAATCATCTCCCCTCCCCAAGTTGTGGAACTGCGGTCGGATTTCAACGGCATCGGAAGTGTCACTGTTCATCTCAGCGATCCCGAAAATTATGGATTCGACACTAATATCGGTCACTTTCAATCATTTTTTAAAAATATCTCTGCTTTCCCCCTCCCCAAAGTTGCACAGTCAAAGTGAAATGATAGAAACTATTCCAGGTCCGAACCTCATCTATGTTGAAAATTTGATCAAGATCGGTTGGTTGATTCAAGAATTATTAACTAACAAACATAGTCACTTAGCGGTAAACACGTGAAATTCGTGTTTCAGATAAGATCTTAGCCACCGTAAATGCGTTCAATACTTTCCAACCAAGGATCAATTCCTGGCTACGTGCGCCAAAGGTGTGTGCGATAGCTACTAGACCAGGAAGTTATATTATTATTATTATTATTATTATTATTATTATTATTATTATTATTAGTAGTAGTAGTAGTAGTAGTAGTAGTAGTAGTAGTAGTAGTAGTAGTAGTAGTAGTAGTAGTAGTTGTTGTTGTAGTAGTAGCAGTAGTAGTAGTAATAGGAATAGTAATAGTAGTAGTAGTAGTAATAGGAATAGTAATATTAGTAGTAGTAGTAGTAGTAGTAGTAGTAGTAGTATAGTAGTAGTAGTAGTATTCCTTCAGCGTTCATCATAATTTCCTAATGTTCTTAAAAGTATCATTACTGTTAAATAGTGACTACTGTGACCAGACCTATGATTAATTTTTAGGTGTGATACTTCGTATCTCTCACTGACTGCTGTACATTGTGATAAAATTAAATCTCTTGACATATGTAACGTTGTGACTCTTGCTTTACCTGTAGAGTCCTTTAGTGCTGTAATCGATGAACATGGTTGGTTTTCTTCCATTTATTCAAACATCAAAGGCGATCCTGAGTAACATGCAGTTACGGAGTGTTACCGGTAGTACTGACTCATACCAAATCAATATGCTTCACGAGAAACTTCGTCAAATAACGAAATCTATTATTCTGTTGATGTCGCATATAGATGTGTTACTCACCGTTTTTATACAGTGTCAAGCACGCACCTAGAAATTTTTGTTGGGAAGGGTTTAAGGTTTAGGGTGGGGGTGGGGGTCCAACACTACAAGCCACTACGTCTATATACTAGTATTGAATGAGTATTATTCTGCACCCGAAAAGATGATAAGTTATTGTAAAATACTTCCACCTATATTTCAGAATAAAATGATAGAACTAGATTGTTTAAGGGAAAGAGTAACCTACAGATGAAAGAGTATAAGATCAAATTTTCATGCTACAAAATCATCATAAAATATAGTTTTATTCAGAAAGTGCACAAATCTATGGTTAGTAAGTAATTTTTTTTCTGGGGGATCCGGACCCAATGGACCGCCCCGTGGGTGCGCTCCTTTCAGTACCTATCGATAGGTATCAACGCAATAACGGGAATTGTTTATATATATGGTTTCAGTGTCCGTCGGTATGTATCAAAGCAATAATGGAAATTGTTTATATATATGGATTCAGTGTCCGTCGGTAGGCATCAGAGCAATAACGGAAATCGTTTATATATATATATGGATTCAGTGTCTATCGATAGGTATTAGAGCAATAACGAAAATTGTTTTTTTTTTTATATGGATTCAGTGCCAACCGATAGGTATTAGAGCAATAACGGAAATTGTTTTTTTTATATGGATTCAGTGTGTATCGATAGGTATTTGAGCAATAACGGAAATTGTTTTTTGATATGGATTCAGTGTCTATCGATAGGTATCAGAGCAATAACAGAAATTGTTTTTTGATATGGATTCAGTGTCTATCGATAGGTATTTGAGCAATAATGGAAATTGTTTTTTTTATATGGATTCAGTGTCTATCGATAGGTATCAGAGCAATAACGGAAATTGTTTTTTGATATGGATTCAGTGTCTATCGATAGGTATTTGAGCAATAATGGAAATTGTTTTTTGATATGGATTCAGTGTCTATCGATAGGTATCAGAGTAATAACAGAAATTGTTTTTTGATATGGATTCAGTGTCTATCGATAGGTATCAGAGCAATAACGGAAATTGGTTTTATGATATGGATTCAATGTCTATCTAGATATCAGAGCAATAATGGGAATTGGTTCTTTCATATGGATTCAGTGTCTATTGGTAGGTATGACAACAATAACAGGAATTTGTTTTTTGATACGGATTTAGTGTCTATGTTCTCTCTTAGCACTTTATTCAAATCGGAAGTGATGAAAAATCAACCATTTCCGGTTTCAACGTTGATCACTATGGATCAAAAATATTAATAAATAGTAAGAAGCGGTTTCTGAAATAGATTCACCGTCGAAAAGGTACGTTCTATATTCACTCTTATCCACTTACTAAAACCGTAAGTTGAAAAAATCTACAATTTCCGATTTCAATTCTGATTTCCTTAGAGCAAAGACGGTAAAAGATAGCTATAAATTGCTTCTCATATGGATCTGGCGTCTCTAGGACAGTTTCCATCTCTGATCTTAACCCTCTCTTGCAACCTGGTGTAACAGATATACCGCTTCCGGTTTCCATATTGAAAGTCCACACAATATTGACGTCTGCCGACGTTGCACAATATGAAAAGAAGCTCACTTGTTAAGAGTTTGGTTTACCAAAGCCCCTTTACTTATTTACCCCGTATGTCCGTCCATATTATTTCATATATTTACCCTGTCTGTCCATGTGTTCGTCCACACTCCTTTATATATTTACCCTGTCTGTTCATGTGTTCGTTCAAACTCCTTTATATATTTACCCTCTGTCTGTACGTCCGTCTAAACTCCTTTATATAATTACCCTGTCTGCCCATGTGTTCGTCCAAACTCCTTTTTATATTTACCCTGTCTGTCTGTATGTCCGTCTAAACTCCTTTATATATTTACCCTGTCTGTCTGTACGTCCGTCTAAACTCCTTTATATATTTACCCTCTGTCTGTACGTCCGTCTAAACTCCTTTATATAATTACCCTGTCTGCCCATGTGTTCGTCCAAACTCCTTTTTATATTTACCCTGTCTGTCTGTATGTCCGTCTAAACTCCTTTATATATTTACCCTGTCTGTCTGTACGTCCGTCTAAACTCCTTTATATATTTACCCTCTGTCTGTACGTCCGTCTAAACTCCTTTATATAATTACCCTGTCTGCCCATGTGTTCGTCCAAACTCCTTTTTATATTTACCCTGTCTGTCTGTATGTCCGTCTAAACTCCTTTATATATTTACCCTGTCTGTCTGTACGTCCGTCTAAACTCCTTTATATATTTACCCTCTGTCTGTACGTCCGTCCAAACTCCTTTATAATTTACCCCATCTGTTGTATGTACCCGTCCGTACAAAAAGTCTCAAAAACTAGTTGATGGATCACCATCAGTATTAGTTGGGATATAGAAAACCAAAAGCTGGTGAAAATTCGTTAATGAATGTCACCCATCTACCGGAAGTGGTATAAATGAACTATTTCCGGTTTTAACGTTAATCTCTATAGAGCACAAACGGTAATAAATAGCATGAAGTAGTTTCCTTAAATCGATTAAACGTCAGAAGAATGCATTTCATCTTCACCCTTAACTCTCTTCTATAACCGGAAGTGACAGAAATCCACTAGAACTTCCGGTTTGGATATTGATCTACACGCCGTAGCAAGAAGTATTTTTGGGGTGGATTGATTTAGTATTCTAATAATAGGTACAATCTTCTGTTTTAACCCGCTATTCAAACCGGAAGTGACAGAAAGCAACCACTTCCGGTTTTAAAAGTTGCTTGCTCTAGAGTAAAACAGTAATAAATAGCGAGAAGCGGTTTTCTGCGATCAATTTAAGTATCCCAAGAATATATTCCATCTGCACTCTAAATCTCCGGAAGTGGTTGAAATCTACCACTTCCGGTTTAAATATTGAGAAAATAGCGTACCGCGGAAACCAAACTCCTTAACGTGGTGTGAAAGTAACAGTTCGAATTTTCTTCTTGTGTCGATTTCATAGGATTCTGCGAACTATCATTGGCAAACCTTTTCACAGGCAGACAAGTAGTCCTTTCTGCTCTAACCTATGTAAACACGTGGTCTGTAAATATCTACATAATTATTGCAGTCATAAGTATATTGTATAGTCTGTATGCAAGTCAAACAGAAAATATTTAAACTATCTGTTCATGCTCTGGTTCGAAGCTATACACTAACGCTTTCATGGATGAGTTCTTCACAAACATCTGTTTAAATATGAAGTGCTGGGTGGAGAAAGAGCTTGGCCAACCAGCGACTATGGGCTAAAGCAAACAAAAAGGGGAGAGAGATCCTATGTTTACCAGAGGTCGGACCCCTCGATAAAGTCATAACTTACTCTATACAGAAAGTTCTTCATCCACCAAATTACATTCTCCTTTCTTTTCGCTTTCAAAATTCACGTGACCTGTAGCAAGAAACCCGTTACTATTAAGTACACAGTGAAAAATTGACTATAAAGACATGTTACTTTTTAATGTATGTTTTTAACTCTCACCAAAGAAGGAGTTACTGGTCAAAACTAGATCAGAAAAAAAACTTTGGTAACGACAATAAAGAGGATCTGCGAATCTTACAATTTTATGAATGAATTTATCCTGCTGATGCAGTCAGTCTCATACCCAAGTACATGAAGTCTTAATCTCGTCAATATTTTTTAGGTTTAACCAAAAATGTCTTTAAACTTCACGAAAACATAAAAAATTACCTTTTGACCTAAAAAATTAATAGGGTTACATATTTCCATGTCAGTGACAAATATAGCCTCATGAATTCCAGTATTCTCGTGAGTAGAGACTAGATGTTAGGCAAAATGTCTATTCTTTAATATTAAAGATATGATCAAAAATAACTTTTTAAAGTTTATATGGAGATTATAGTTTCAATTTACGCCAATTTTATTTTGCCTATTTCGCCCCTTCCTGACTAAATAATTGCTTTAATGCCTAATATTGCCTGTTCTATGCATTTTCTTCAAAATACAACTTTATTGAGTAACATATATAATTTAGCATTTTAAGAAAGTATTCTGCCTCCTCTGGAAAATGTAAGAGCTGTTTGTAGTGATAAGATTCCGTAAAATTCTGGACTGCTATGTGCATTGATAACGTGCTGTAAAACTTTGTGGACTGCTGTGTGTACTAATGAAGTATTAACTGTTCTGTATAGTAATACTATACATAGTATCACTCTTATGTGTAGTGATAAAGTGCTGTATAGAATGTGTTTAACAAAATATACATGGAATACATGTCAAGCTTCGTTTATGTATACAATAAAAGAAGATAGAAGATATTAACAAACAGGTATATTTCTATATTCTTTGAACATCATCTATGACTTGTATTTATTTTTTAATTGTATTGAGTATTTATCTTCGTTATTTCGAGTTAAATTTTAGTGCCTATTTTACTGCCTATTTTGTAAATTTTAAGTGCCTAATTGCCTGCCTATTTTCCAGGTTTTTAACGCCTAAACATCCGGTCTCTACTTGTGAATACACGGTTAGCTTCCGCGCCTTCCCGGCAGGAGATCTGTTTAATTTTCGGTGGAAGTTCATGTGTAGTGTTACTCACGAAACGAGAAATATTTTCTCATCTCGTCTCGTAAATTTTGTACAAGCTTCCCCTCGTCTCGTCTCGATTCTCGAAAAGTTTTTTCTCGTTACATCTCGTTTTGTAAATTAATATACAAAATTTCTGTCTGACTTTTTTTTTTATTAATTTCATCTAGAACTTATGTGAATACTGCCTCGACACCAAAACTCTACGACGGGTGTTATGTATCAACATTTCAATCATATTTATTATTGGAGCATATTGTGTAATGACTCATGTACGTTTTATATGTTCATCAATGCTCTTCATTGTGTTCGTACAATCACTTCATCAATTTATAGTTGTTTATACTATGAACCATATAATACTGAAACACTATTTGAGATCTAAGAATTGGATTATTTAGTGTTCCTCACGAGCAATGTTTCTTCCAGACATGTTTTTAGGGGAGCATGCCGCCCGGAGCTCTGAGAGTGCCCCCCCCCCTTCTCCGAGAAGATCAAAATATAATATAATAATAAATGGAATAGTACAGTGTAAAAATAATATTGGCCTTCCGAATGTTAAGTGTGCCACCCCCCGCCCCCGGAAAATTTTTTTTCTGAAAGAAACACTGCTCATCGTGATATTTCACGTCTCGTCTCGAAAACAAGACGACAGTTGCCATGTTTCTCGGCCCGACCTGAATTTTTTAAAATGTACTTCTCGTCTTCATTGTGACTGTCTTCACGACGAGTTTCCTGTCACATAAGCAACACGATTCATGTAGGTGTGGGAGACCCGGGTTCGATTCCCGGCGGAAGCTCATGTGGTTCGGATTTCACGTTAATCAATGGGTCTTATATAGCCTCGCTGCTGAACGGGACGTTAAACTAAAAATCAACTCTACTATTCATGCACTGCGGATCCCATCTTAAGCTGTTGGTCTACGTGTTATGTAGCTGAATGGTGTGTTAAATTCCAAACCCATAAACCCAGGAGTTCTCATGGAACGTGGAACTAATAAAACAACAAGAAATTAATACAGTAAAACCTGCCTTCAACGGACCCTTTATTAAACGGAAAACTGTCTTAAACGGAAATATTTCACGGTCTCATGAATTTTGGAGTGCAAAACGTGTAAAATTCCCTTCATTAAGCGGAAACTGTGTTATGCGGACAACAGAAAGCAAAATAAACCTTTAACGGAAAATATTTCCAGTTCCAGACTACAGCGTTTAGAAAATATTTTGACATTCTGTGAGAGAGTAAATAGATACATTACATGTCTGCGATAAATTGTTCGTTCTTTTGTTAAATTTTTCTGGGCATTGTTGACCTTCCCCAAGCACTACTCACATTCACCCCCACAATTTGTCCGTAGTCCCCTCAGCTTAATCAAGAATGAAACGGAAAGTCGGAAGGAGAAGACGACGTGGAAGAAGAGGAGGAATACGGTACCGAGTTCGAAAAAGAGTGTAGAATAAAGACGTGTCAGAACTTTAAAGGAACTGCAACAATTTGCCTTACGGAAAAATGACTCTGATTTACTCAGTGTAGTTTCTCAGGCTAAAGTGTGTACGGAAAGTAGAACAGCTAAGCAGCAATGTATACAGAAAATTCTGCTTGACTACTGCAAAAATAAAGAAAGCATGTGCATAGCATATTTTGTATTAATTTTAAACTTTTTGTGTATTAATTCGTAGAAAAAAGAAGCATTGTAATTGAAAAAGGTACGTACAACGTACGTACAATATTTTCTCAGTATGTCCGTTATAAGCATGTATTAAAAAAAAGACAGCATGTACCTCCATTAAGCGGAAACCTGACTTTAACGGAAATTTCTGCGAGTCCCGCTCGATTCCGCTAAAGACAGGTTTCACTGTAGTTAGCCTTACATTATCTGGGAAACTGATAGCACTCTAGAATTCGATTGAATGACTGCTTGGAGTTTAAAGAACTTTTCGGCACCGAGGCTACATGATTCGGGACCTATCTCTTACAGTGGAATTCGAAACATTGGCCAGGTCTATTTCCGATGTAACTATCCTGACCAAGATTCGAAATCAGGACGACGCACAGAGAAAACACGTCCCTTGGCCACTTGGCTACGAAAATCTTTAAGTTTAACGCTCCACGACTATGTCCCTTAGGCTAAGGGAGACGGATGATTAAAGCAAGAGAATGAATGACGGAAGAATTGGTGGAATGATAATGAGGGAGGAAACGGAAATACCTCGAGAAAACCCAACACAATGTTGTCCACCACAAACTTACTTGGTCGGGGACCGAACCAGGGACCCCATACACCAGCAGTAAGCGCTCTATTACCGAGCCACCGTGCCCCCCCCACCAGGGGCGGATCCAGGGGGTGGCAATCGCCCCCCAGAAGAGGAAACTTTCTTGTTTTATATATATAAATAAAATCCATTCCAGAGTTTGGAGCCCTTAAAAGTAGCATTATGACAACCCACCGCCCCCCCCAGAAGTCGGTCCTGGATCCGCCCCTGCCCCCACACACTGGTTACGAAGGGACATTCTTAAGATTCGAGAGGGAGAAGAGAACCAGAAATTTGCCAAACTTTAAAAGGGAATATTACCAATTTACTAATAGGTTTTCATGTAAATGAAGAAGTTACATGTCATCATAAATGAAGAAGTTATAACGTGATTGTGTGTTTCATATTTATATTATAATATAGCCTTGCTCAATGTGTTGTGTTTAGTTTGACAATATAGAAACAAGACCTGATAGAATAGTTATATCATTAATTCTAGAAAACGAATGAAAAGCTGATTGCCTACCTGTCATAACTTGACAGTCTTAACCAAAATAGTCGAAATTTTGAGGTTTTGAATAAATCTACAGTTAAATATTACAATATTACCAACTAGTAATAAAAAGTCACAAACCAGTCAAGGATTTTAACTTCCGTTAGGGAAGATTCTTAATGCCTATTCCTCCCTTCCCCTGCCAACATCACTGAAACGCTCAATACACGGGAAGAATAGCTTTCCATAAAAGAGCAGGGGTTGTGATGGTTCGACTCACATCTGGTGTGAGGAGGACCTGATTCGATCCACCTGGTGAACACAGTGGCGTACACAGAATTTCATCACAGGGGTGTAAGCTCCAAAGTTTATATCATTTCAGGATTTTGAATACATGTTTTAATATGGTAACTGTGTATTTTTCACAATATCTTCTTGAAGAGGGGGGCGAGTAAAAAGACAGAAAACGCCCTTTGCGTCAGCCACTGGGTGGACAACATCCATGAATTTTCTCTGGAATTTTCCATTTCATCTATTTTACAATCATAATTCACTAGCAATTATTCTCCTTACTCCCTTACGTTACAGGTTATAACCGTTGGTTATTAAATTAAATGATTCATCATAACTTTTTCGCAACAGCCTTTTACGCGCCAGATTCGATCTCCTGTACCTTCAGAAATGTTATCATGTTTATTTACGTTAGGCACATATATTTTTACTACTTAGGAAAATTTAGTTACTAAACGGCTTGAAATACTCTGTATGTACTTCAGAATCAAGATCTGAAACGATCATTCTGATGAAACTGTTCCGATTTGCACCTAACCTTTTTAATCAGATGATTACGAAAGTGATATATATATATATATATATATATATATATATATATATATATATATATATATATATATATATATATATATATATATATATATATATATATATATATATATATATATATATATATTATATATTTGTCAATTTATGTAGAACAGCTCTAATTTCTCAGTATTTTATCACATTCGTTTGGAAATACAACAAATTTACAGAGATGTATGGAGCTGCCTCTAACATGAGATTTGGAGACTTCTAAAAATAGAACACATCACTTGGACGACTTCAGGAAGATGACGACAGAACATAGCGTATATTATACGAGCCCATTTGTACTTAAATTTCTAGTTAATAGTACAGACAAAACGTATATGAGATTTGTAAATAATTTGTAATAAATAATAATAATAAAATACATTGTATATTAAATCATCAAACGCTGTCATCCAGACGGAAATATAGATTCAAACTTTTCTTTTAATAAATTGTAGGGCCTATGTATGTCTTTTATACTTTTATTACTTACTCGATATGTGACTCGATATGTCATAATTTTCTCATTAAAGGTTCTCAGCGTTTGGGTTTTGATAACTCAAATATCGTGAATACATCTGAACATCGATGTGAGACTTATATCTTATTATGATTGACATAAGGATATTAACAATCAAATATTCAAGTTGTATAACTATTTCCAGTTCATATTTACTCCCTGTTTCTTTTTCAAAACATCTGTCAAGATGACAAGATGCGGAGAAGATGCTCTGGTCCCAACGTTCAAACAGACGATAACAATCAAACCTCGCACTGCTCGCAGCCGTTCAAAACATTAACATTTTTGAAAAAATAAACTGGGAAAACAAACGAATTCTGACAGTACTTACCCAAAATATGAGATTAACAATCACGACAATGTATTTGAGGACCGCATAACATCCTTGAAGAGCCATTTTGTTGCACCAAGAACTTTAAAAATTATCGAGTTTTCACTATAATTTCGCACACGCCTCTCCTGGAAGAACACGGCCCGAGATGAACTGATTTGAGTATGAAGCGAATGGAACACCACGCTGCCAGCAGATGTCACTGAAGTACACGCTCAGTTGTATCTGCAAGTAGTTCCATCGATCGACACTAGAGTGCAGCAACGTACTGACTTTGAGAAACGAAGGCCTTTTTCTTTAAAACCTTTCCATATTTTGTATCGCTCCGTCTCTTTATACACACCGTCGACTAATTTCAGCAGCTACTTTGTTATCATTCTAATCAACAAATCAATACTGCTAACAAGTTCAATTATTTTGAGTTTAACTTCTGACAATCATGTACCGAAGCTAAGGGAGATGGTAATGATGCGATAAATAATGAATGAAGAAAGTGTGAGGACAAGAGGAAAAAACCGAAAAAAAAAAAAAACACGCACACAGTATGTGTCCACCATAAAGTCTGTTGAATCTGTTGAATCGATCCAGGAACCCCACGCGCCAGAGGTGAGCACTTTACCACTATTGTCACTTCTATATATCAAGTAAAACTTTCAAATCAGTAAACTAAATTCCAACCGAACACAAAAGTACGCAGGAGCGATGAAACAGAGAAATTCATCTTGTTCAAGGGCGGAAGTTGTGATAATGTTATATTTTTATTGGATCAAAAACTCCAATATATTTCAATCAAAAATTTTCTTGTACCCTTTATATCTGGAGAACTACATATAGCGTAGCCAATCCCAAACTATCACTTAACTTATTATGTTCTTATTCCGTAGAAAATACCAAAACACTATTTAGGGGCCGTTCAAAAAATTGGTGGCCCCTGATCCAAAAATTAATCATTGGCCAATATCGCAATCTTTGATTTATTTTTTAGATCATTTCTAAAATTCGTTATAATATGTCCATTATCTCTAAAGTTTTCATATATGATATATCTAATAACACGTTCAAAGAAGGTGTAATATTTGAAGTGTCGTATACAGGTCTGTAACCATTGGGAAGGTTTGGCTAGAGTTGTAGAAAAAGTTTTTTTTTCTGCTGAAGTTTTTTGAATAAAAAAGAACGTGATATTTTTGCATGTTTTTCCAAAAGTACAATTCCTTTGATTATTTTAAAATAACATTTAGCTTAAACACTATTTGAAGATTGTTTGGACGACTACTTCCTAAGTATATAATCCACAGAACAGTCAAACCTATGTTAATCACATCGGTTCTATTGAAAAATGACTGACATAAACAGATTACCAACTTACAGAAAGTAAATGTAATGTGAAGCAAATGTATATTATAGTCTATAATGTAACAGCTTCTAGTGAAATAACTAATTACCTACATATATAGGTCTATATAGCGTGTTCTAAAAATGGCGCCCACAGACAACAGAGAGCTATTCTTCAAATCAACATAAAACCACTGGTGCAAATCCCAGGGGTATGAGGAGGACATGTCCCCTCCAATCTTGGGACTGGGGGGACTGTTCCCCTAATAATCCAATTTGAAATGTGTTTTTGGAAAGAAATGTGATGATTTGTGTCCGATTGCCACAAAGGAAACTGAGAGGAAATTTATGTCCCCCCACAATAAGCCTCAAATCTGCTCGCCTCCCAATGTTGAGGACAACTATGATTCCCTAATCCTCCACAGCACTTTTTTTCAATTTCATAAATATTTTGAACATCGCTATATATATATACAGGGGTAATGTAAATACATGGCCAAAAGTGACGAGGTGATTGCGGACATCCAAATAAGTAAAAATGTTCCTGTAAGCATGAGTTCGATGTCTCTTCCTTTCCGAGATACAAGCTGTTGAAATGACATGCTCCTCCATTGGCTCACTATGGGAAAGGAAATGGAAATGTTCAATATTACAGAAATAATACAATCAAGTTGAATTATGCCTGTATAAATGCATTTACACTAACATAGAGAATGAAACTAATCAACATTTGAGGTTATTGGGTTGTCAGTGTTGCCAACCTGGTACAAAGTGTTATGTTTTCAAACAACACTAGATACCCACACGTTAGCGTATGATTGCTGACATCAAAACTTTCCTAAACATAGGACAGATTCTATTTCGTTTTCGAAAGACAAGATATCCAAGTATTAAGTCGATTAACGCCGCACAATAGGAAACAACGGTACTCGGTTGGCAACACTGACAACCCAACCACCTCAAATGTTGATTAGTTTCATTCTTTATATTAGTGTAAATGTATTTGCACAGATATAGTTCTACTTCATTGTATTATTCCTGTAATATTAAAAATTTCCATTCCCTTTCCCATAGTGAGCCATCGGAAGGTCTTGACATTTGAACACCCTGTATCTCGGAAACGAAGAAGCATAAAACCCATGTTTATAGGTACATTTTTACTTATTTGGATGTCCGCAATCACCTCATCACTTTTGCCTATGCATTTATAAATGAAATGAAATTTTTGAGTTTTATGTTCCACGGTTATGCCGGTTAGGCTAAAGGAGACGGTGATAATGAGTAATGAATGAAATGGTGGAATGAAGAACTGGGAGGAAAGGGGAGAACCCCGAGAAAACCCACGCATACGTTGTTTGTCCACCATAAAGTTCACTTGGCGGAGGCTGGCATCCGGGACTCCAAGCACCAGAGATGAACGCTCTATCACTGAGCCACCGCGGTCCCTCTATGCATTTATGTTATATAGATACAGGGGCGGATCCAGAATATGATCAAGGGAGGGGCTAAACCATATTTTGCCAGTGACATATTTTATCCAGTGTAAATCAGGATTGAAGCCCATTTTATCCAGTGTATACCTGAGCGTCAACGGGGAGGGGAGTATAGCCCCTATAGCCCCCCTTGGATCCGCCACTATGTACAATGTATATGTATGTATACACCGCCACTATGTATATATACAATGATTATGGGAACGGTCTTACGCGTCTCCCCAATGTTGAAGACAGATTTGTGCCGCTTCATAAAACGAAAGTACTAATCGTATAACCTTCGGGTACCTCCTTCAGCCACTATGGGGAATCAAAATTTCACTATGTTTCAACGTCACAGATTTATTTAGAACCAATAGCATTACTCTACGAATCTATTAAGCAGTTACATCGATTGTTACACTAATAAGTGGTGCCCATGTCAACATCTATCAACTTTAACTGTCATCTAGAAAGAATGGATGTAACTATTTGATTGTTTGGTAGCATATTTCTTTAGCTGAGACGTTGCCACATAATGCAATTTGCTTTTCCAGACGAGTTGAGTTGAGTTGATTTTAGTTTAGCGTCCCGTTCAGCAGTGAGGCTATATGAGACGTGGACCTACTGATTAACGTGGAATCCGAACCACATGAGCTCCCACCGGGAATCGAACCCGGGTCTCCCACGCCGCTTTTCCAGACGAGAATGCAAATATATACAATTATAAATATTTTTTGTTTTATTTTGACTTATAGAATAGTGTTCTGTAGTCCGTCTTTTTAGAACACCCGATTATATATATATATATATATATATATATATATATATATATATATATATATATATATATATATATATATATATATATATATATATATATATATATATATATATATATATATATATATATATATATTATCAACGGCATATTTAAAATACTTGAACTGGGATGGTTGATAGGGGATATTGTAGCCTAATGTCTTAGATGCTATATGCTAAATTTCAGAACCATAGCTGCTATATTAATATTCTTTTTTGTCGTTTCAGATGTGAGAGGTGGCACCTAGCTTGAAAAATGGAGAAAACCGAACAACGAGCTGTCATCAAGTACCTCCAGAAAAAGGGGTTAAGCCCAAAGGAGATTCATGAGGACATGATCAGTGTGGTGGGTGATGGGCATCCTTCCTACCAGTGGTAAACAACTGGTGCTGCGACTTGCGTTGCAGCAGGGAAAGCTGTCAACAGGCTCCTGCTGCTGGTCCTCCAACAACAGCATGCACCACCCCAGAAAACATTGATGCTGTGCATGATACAATTATAGCAGACAGACGAATTACGGTGCAACAGTTAGCAGACATCATACACATCTCTGTAGCCTCAGTGTAAACCATTGGGCATGAACACTTGGGATTCAGAAAGGTGTCAGCGCAATGGGTACCAAAAATTTTATCTCGTGAAAATCAGAAAGATAGAGTTCGATGTTCAAGGGCTGGTTTGGAGGTTATGGGCAGTGATGAAAATTTTCCCGAAAATTTTCCGATTCATAAAAACATGCTCCACTTATTCCTACATCGTTGTTTAGTCGTGATGTGAGGTGGAAAATTTTCTTCTATATTTTTCCGGAAAATTTTCCGTTCTAAACAAATTGTTAAAAAGTTAAAGATCGTTTAAAGAATCTGAAAATTTTCATGGCTCAATTTTCAGTACTATGTAGGAGCAAGTGAAACAATTTTTCATGAATCGAAATATTTTCTGTCTTCCATGAAAAAACTGAAAAACTTTTTGAGTCGAAAAACTTTCATTTTGAAGCCAAAAGTGAATCAACTTTTTGTGAATCGGAAAGTTTTATTGCTCTGTAGAAACAAGTGAAAGGAATTTCCGTGGATCGGAAAAACTCATAAGCCGGGCAGTTTTGGATATTATGTATAGTGATGTTACAGTAAGTGAAAAATTTTCCACTATATTTAACTGCACGTCTCCTTTAGCCTAACTGGCATAACAGTGGGACGTAAAACTCAAAGGTTTCATTTTTTTCCTTACGTAAATGAGAACAATTACATAGTATACATAATATTATTTTTCATAATATCGTCTCTTAATTTTCATATACTTTTTATTAAATTAGGAGCTTTTTAATGGTTATACTTGAACGAGGGGATTTGTTTCATAACTACAGAATGAGAATATGAATACACTATTTCGAAGTTTTACTGTTAAAATTTATAGGTTCACAAAGAAAGAGTAACATCTAAGGAACTTAATTATTAGTGCTACATGATAGAAATAGTCCAATCAGTATCCCTATAACTGAAGCAATACGGTAGAACTACCACAATTACAGTGTCATTATTGTGTAATCTACCATACAGGAAACCATTTTACACAATGTGAACTCTCTTCCAAAGTAGTTTTAGAACACATTATTGTAAATAGCGCTCTCCTCAGTACCTTCGGTGTCCTAACGCTCTTCCCAGTTAGCTGCAATGAAATTCTTAAGTTACTTCGCAACAGTGTCATCAGCACTCTAACCACCAGTGTTACTCTCCTTGCGGTGGATTAATAAATATTTCCTCGCGCAAGCATGTCTAATGAAATAGAACATCGCCAATAGGTAGTGGTTTTATGCTGTTACGAGTTTATTGTAGATATAACACAATATGTATATAGTTATTGGCTATACGCTAAACTCTCGTTAATCTGAGCGAGCGTGAGAGATCCAAAATGACAAATATTTTCAGGTACTGCAAAGCTGAAGCTGTTGGCATACATAAAATAAACCGTTAAGTCATTTTATTGTTGCCCGATATTGCCAATCTGTACGATATGTTTATCTTTAATATAACTGAAAACGTATTCAGCTAAAAAAAAAAAAAAAAAAAAAAAAATACAGATTAGTTTATTGTTTCCAGCACGCGAAATTCTACCTTCTTTTGTTATCAATGTTCCATGTTCCACCACGATGACGCGCTGGAACGAAGTGCGGCTAAAAAGTTAAATTGACGAAGTGTACACTATCTAGTGTGCACTCCATTTGTAGACTTCGTCCTCCTTGCGTGCATCCTTGAAGTGTTCTCTTTACACTTTTGGACACGGCCTAAATTCGACAGGAACACAAACACATACATATGCAGGACAGTTAAAATTCCAAAGGCTCTCCCACCTGGAATTGAACCCGGATCCCGTACACCAAAGGCGCACGTCCTAGCCACTAGACCAGCGGGGAGGGCTATCCATTGGGACCAACAGCAGCTAACGTTTGATTTGTGGTACATGTATGCTACGTGGCGAAAAACGGATAACTTGAACCATTCAACCAATTAGAGTCGTGTATTTAGCTCCTATGGCATGGGTCGAACATGATTAAAATGTACGTGCCCCGCTAATATATCATGTACATATATTGGTCAAGTTAAAAAATTAAGGTCCTTTGAGGATAATATCACAACTTTTAGATATACTGTAGGTAAAGAGATAATAGAACTTGATTGATTGCATCTTAGTACATAACTCTACGATGCTCTTCATATTAGTATGACGTGATCTCTAAGAGAAGTGCGAACACTGGCGGTAAAGCAAAAGATAGTGCGCAAATACAATACATTCGCTACTTTTCTGCTATAGAAGAGCTTCCGTATTTTTATATAACATTCTGATATTTGCCTCTATCTAATTACTCAATAGTTTTGTTTTAAGACTGTTAAGAAATAATGTGAAACTTTTATTCTAAATGGGAAAAATGATTCCCTTCGTTTAAATATCTGATAATGCAAGAGGACCACTATGTGAAAGGTGGAAATTTTGGCACCAAGAAACGAAGCAAACGAAAATACAGAAAAATTTGAATACACATTTACGCATGAAAATCAACAAATTAAATATTGTGAATTACAATAAAATATGATTTACAAAAGTATAAGTTTCACAACAATACTAATTCTAACACATTGCACTTTATCTTTGCGTCTTTAATTTTAGTTGTGTACATTATTAAATGAAACAGCATACAAAAATTCTTCCCTACTCATTGTTCTAGACTTGATAATGATTTATATAATACTAGCAGCGTTCACCCCGCTTCGCTGCGGTCACCCCGGAACGCAATAAACGTTGTTACTTAGATAATTTTTACTTTTTCGCTTTCAAGTGATATGATAAAAACCATAGAAGATTGCATTAAATGTTAACATTATATCGCCTGTCATTTATGTTAACCCGCCCCGCTTCGCTGCGGTCACCCCGGAACGCAATAAACTTTGTTACTTAGATAATTTTTACTTTTTCGCTTTCAAGTGATTGCAGTAAATGTTAACATTATAGCGCCTGTCATTTATGTTAACCCGCCGAGTGACACGGTCATGCGGGTTGCATATAAATACGTTTATTTTTACCTATGATGAACTAACAAAGGATTTGTACGTTATGGACACTTGAATGGTCAATTATCTCAAGACACTGGTAATTAAAAATTAAAGTGATATGATAAAAACCATCTAGGGTCCAAATCCTAATAACCCCCCAAAAATAAAAGAAATTGGTTCAGCCGTATTAGCGTGATGAGGGAACAAAGGATTTGTACGTTCTCTTTTATATATATAGATAATAATAATAATAATAATAATAATAATAATAATAATAATAATAATAATAATAATAATAATAATAATAATAATAATAATTATTATTATTATTATTATTATTATTATTATTATTATTATTATTATTATTATTCAATATGCAGAAAGTATTAAACACTCATAATCACCCATACACATACACACATAATTGCTACAAATAACCATATTGTACCTAGGCGTATTTATGATTTTGTTTCGGGGGGCTTTGCCAGAAAATGTGAAAATTCTGCAAGATATTTCATATACTTTACTATAGTAAGTAAGATTTCGAGGGGCTTAAGCCCGAAAGCCCCCCTAAATACGCCACTGCATATATTTATATACATTTAGCGAATAAAGGAATAAATAAAAGGTATGAAGAATAAAAATCAGCATTTTTGTCAGACATTAGCAAGCCTTGACAGACTTATGGAAGGTCTGCTCAATCGACTTCTTAAATAGATTGATTGACTGAAATTGTCTTGTGTTGGGTGGAAAGTCATTCCATGCATGCAAAGAATGCATTTGAGTAAAATTTTTACGAATGTAAGGGAAGTGAAAGGAATTTATTTACACCTAATCTTGTATCGTGATCGTGATGAGCATTAGTAGTTGTAAACATTGAAATAAGTAGGAAGGTTGTTCAAAATCGCAAAGCCTTAATGAGAAGTGTGACACGATACAAATAACGATTGGTCAAAATAAAATTTTGCAAGTGGTATATAATGAATATCCTGAAATGTTATCGTTTGAACTTTTCCGTATTTAATATCGGATATTGTTGCTATACGTAACAGGATGCTTTTGTATTACCTAAAAATTGATATTGTATAATATCAGTATCTATAAGTAAAAATTTGATGTTGGTATTCAATATCCACGTATAGTTGTTTAAACCTGTGAGGTTGAAAAACAAGATTTGATTTCTCAAACAAACACAATTGAAAAGCTAATGTTGGTGACAATTTAAGCGAGTCTACACGTTCATCACATTCAACATGTACAACATTTTAGAAATCTTCTAAATCTCGATACTTTATCTCAGTGATTTTCAACCTAATTTCTATCAGTACCCCCATTTTATCACATCCTCTTTCCAGCGACCCCCTTATAATTTCTGGTTTGTAATAAGCTTCTGTGGGATTTTTAATATACCTATTGCGGAGATATCACGATATCCATCTTTTCCTGTAATAGCAGAATCCAATTCTTGTATATGGTAGATACAGTAACTTCACTAAAAGCGAATGGATTAAAACCAAATTTGGTCAGCTCATTTACATTACAAATATCAAATCCGATCCGTCATACTGTTTCAAAATGCAGCCCGTTTAAAAATTTTTGTGAATAATGTGAATAATGACGAGGAGATTCATGCTCATATGTGAATGATGCAGTGTGTAGAAAGCGCAGGTTCAGCTAGTTTTTATTAAAAAATAAACTTGGACAGTTGTTCAAAAATTTATTGAGTATTTTAATTTTCTAGAAGCCGCCACTTTGAGTTACCTCATATTGTTGTGAATTTGGTACATTGTTGTGTATGTGTTCAGTATCACCAAAACCTGTTGGAAAGCAACTTGTTTACATTTAAAAATTTAGGAAACAAATAAAATTTCACATCAAAAATATACCTTCATTGTGGTCAGCTCGCTGGAAAAAAGACTATTCGCTCACACACATACGTGTACAATTCTGCAAAGAACAACAAAGGATTCTAAACAAAAGCAATCCGTTTTATTGCCGACAGAATAATTTATCTATTGTTGATTTATAACAAACGCAACACAGCTATTGCGGATTAGTGTCTTCAATTTTAATTGCATTTCAATATGCATGTTTTGTTCCATTTGTATTTTTCTAGTATTTCAATATGCAGTTCTCGTTAGATTCATACCGTACCTCTTTAATTTGAATTGATTTTCAAACAACTCTGCGCCCGTTGAAAATGTTTAGTAGATCTATTTTTGGTCACAAGAAGTGTTTATTGTTGATAAATGTATTAAATCAAATCATGTAACGTATAAATTAAAAGATTGAGATGGTGAGTTAATTAAAGGAATACAAAAGGCAATTATAAATTCACAAGAATTACAAAAGGTAATTAAAAATTCACACAAGAAATATTTAATTGAAAAAGTACTTAAAAATGGTTGGATATTTGTAAAATGGTAAGAGTATCCGTCAACTATAATTCGTGGATTAGATCAAATTCTATTCAGTTTTCAAAATGAATTCAACCTCTGAACATGACTTTTACGTTACTCTTCCTTCAAATGCAAGTAATACAATTTTTGATAATACGACATCGTTTAGAGTTAAAGTAACACAATTTATTGAGTTAAGTAAAGGGGAATGGAGTGCTGCATTAACAAAAATTAATATTCCATGGAGATTTTATAATGTAGGGGAAAATGAAGAAATTATGATAAATGCTGCCATAGAGTATTGTTATATGATCAGTGAATATTGTTCTTGATAATAAACTTGATCGTTAGAACGTTAAAATAACACGCGGATACTATTCATCTGTTAAAACCATGGGCGGCGATTAGGGGGGGCAAAGGGGGGCAGTTGCCCCCGCACTTTTTTTAAGTAACCAATTAATGTATATAGTTTCATTTGGAAATGTAACGATTTTGTATGTGTTACTGATTACTAGGAAACAATGCTGCCATATAATATTTGCTGTTGCGTGAATACGTATTGGTTGTCTTCCCGTGGAGTAAAGAAAGCTACAGTAATTGCGTTTTAATCGCCACAGAAAATAACCCCCAAAAATAACCTATTGGAGCACAATTTCAGCATACTTTCATTTCTTTTTACAAGGGCTCGATATGTTAGTGAGCCGCTTTGAAGCTAATCGAAAGAACATTATGCAAAAAAGTAGGGTCTATTTCACAAGTTATTCTTTAATTGCACAAAAATTGACAGTTCCTAAAATGTCTTTTCTTCTTTCAAAAGTAAGGAATATCGATTAAAAAGAGCGTGATAAGAAGCAACTTCTACCTTTTCCATTGTTTTGTAGTGTAATATACGAGTGAAGTGTTGTGTTTAAGGATGTACGAGTGTATATACAATAAAATTTAGTAAATTGAACATAATTCTAGGTTTTAAGTTTATTTTGTGTAACTGAAGTGTGGATTGTAAGTATTGTTGTGTTTTGATGTGTTCCAAGAAAGTGAAATCTGCACCTAATGGCAACGAACATATTTCAAGTTGCAAAAGCAAATATTTCTTTAAATGTCGTAGCATATGCTTGTAGTATTTACTGTTTTTCATTTTCTAAGAGTAATAACATACATTTAATAGCATGTGTGGAATTAAATATTAAGTTTTTCATTAATCCTCAGTTTCAATATAACTTTTGCAAAACAAGCATCATTATTCATTACTATGATTAATATTATCCTTTCTATTTATTTGTTTTGCAAATTTATTAAATAATCTGATCACACAATTTTCCAGACAGAATTTTAAGATGTTCATGAGCAAGGAATCAAATCTCTTCTTACACTTTCGTTGTTTAAGAGTACAAAGGGCTAGTATCTACTTGCGTTGTTCTTCTCAATTTACTTAATAAACTATTATATACGATATACGGTATTTTAACTGAAAATATAGTATCCAATTAGTTATACACCCTTTCGTCAAACAAAATGTTAGAAACAACCAGGAAAACTAACATTTATATACAAATATTCAGATCATGTATTGCCCCCTCACTTTTAACGTCCAACCGCCGCCACTGGTTAAAACCATTTTAGGTATGATTCCAAAGACCGTTCGAATGTTTAAATATTCAAGAATAAAATTCAAATTGTTATTCAACATTTATTAAAATTAACTTATCAATGTATGATTCGTAATACAGCAGGATTACAATACATTTTAGGATTTGTTAATGAAAATACAACAAAATTAAAAGATTAATGTATTCTAAAGTGTCAAATCTTGAATATATAGTATTAGCACGTGCAAAAATATCCATGTAATTTAGATTGTAATATTCCAAAATTAAAGTTTACATTCATGTTATAAACAGCAGCAAGATATCGGGCAAATAGTTCGAAAACTTAGTGTGCAGAATGTAGATCAGAGGCATGTAAAATGCTCTCTTTCTAACACATCACATTATGTTAAGAGTTTCAAAGATATATTTTGATACGATAGAAGTATGCTTAAAAGATGAACACGGCTTAAAATTACCATTTTCTTTTGGAACTTCAAACTTGACACTTCACTTTAAAAGAAAATAATTTCTGAAAGTATTGACAATTTTTACATTATATCAGTTTCAAACATCAGATATTTACACTAAAAATAGTCCGACACATTTTACTAATCAATTGAAGAATTATATTTCATTATCATTATCAGATTGGTACGTAGGATCAGGTGGAGTACATATTCCATTAACTTGTTATCATGTTACTGAAGGTGAAAATGTTATGTGGTACAAATTAAAGAATTCAGAACTTATTAAAAGCAATATCATCGCAGAATATTATCCATTAAATCACTATTTAATAGATGTATTAGATAAAGCAGTTCTCAACCTGGGAGTCGTGGCCCCTAGGGGAGTCGCGAGAGGCTTTCATGAGGGTCGAGAAGATAAGCGGAAGAGTTAAATACAATTTAAATGTAACACAGAAAAAAAAATTTAAATATTATTTTGAATTTCGTTCTGATAGGCATACTTTTATTTTTATACATACTGCTATGAACAACAAAAATAGATCAACTAAACATTTTCAACGGGCGCAGAGTTGTTTGAAAATCAATTCAAATTAAAGAGGTACGGTATGAATCTAATGAGAACTGCATATTGAAATACTAGAAAAATACAAATGGAACAAAACATGCATATTGAAATGCAATTAAAATTGAAGACACTAATCCGCAATAGCTGTGTTGCGTTTGTTATAAATCAACAATAGATAAATTATTCTGTCGGCAATAAAACGGATTGCTTTTGTTTAGAATCCTTTGTTGTTCTTTGCAGAATTGTACACGTATGTGTGTGAGCGAATAGTCTTTTTTCCAGCAAGCTGACCACAATGAAGGTATATTTTTGGTGTGAAATTTTATTTGTTTCCTAAATTTTTAAATGTAAACAAGTTGCTTTCCAACAGGTTTTGGTGATACTGAACACATACACAACAATGTACCAAATTCACAACAATATGAGGTAACTCAAAGTGGCGGCTTCTAGAAAATTAAAATACTCAATAAATTTTTGAACAACTGTCCAAGTTTATTTTTTAATAAAAACTAGCTGAACCTGCGCTTTCTACACACCGCATCATTCACATATGAGCATGAATCTCCTCGTCATTATTCACAACATTATTCACAAAAATTTTTAAACGGGCTGCATTTTGAAACAGTATGATGGATCGGATTTGATATTTGTAATGTAAATGAGCTGACCAAATTTGGTTTTGATCCATTCGCTTTTAGTGAAGTTACTGTATCAACCATATACAAGAATTGGATTCTGCTATTACAGGAAAAGATGGATATCGTGATATCTCCGCAATAGGTATATTAAAAATCCCACACAAGCTTATTACAAACCAGAAATTATAAGGGGGGCGCTGGCAAGAGGATGTGATAAAATGGGGTACTGATAGAAATTAGGTTGAGAACCACTGAGATAGAGTATCGAGATTTAGAAGATTTCTAAAATGTTGTACATGTTGAATGTGATGAACGTGTAGACTCGCTTAAATTGTCACCAACATTAGCTTTTCAATTGTGTTTGTTTGAGAAATCAAATCTTGTTTTTCAACCTCACAGGTTTAAACAACTATACGTGGATATTGAATACCAACATCAAATTTTTACTTATAGATATTGATATTATACAATATCAATTTTTAGGTAATACAAAAGCATCCTGTTACGTATAGCAACAATATCCGATATTAAATACGGAAAAGTTCAAACGATAACATTTCAGGATATTCATTATATACCACTTGCAAAATTTTATTTTGACCAATCGTTATTTGTATCGTGTCACACTTCTCATTAAGGCTTTGCGATTTTGAACAACCTTCCTACTTATTTCAATGTTTACAACTACTAATGCTCATCACGATCATGATACAAGATTAGGTGTAAATAAATTCCTTTCACTTCCCTTACATTCGTAAAAATTTTACTCAAATGCATTCTTTGCATGCATGGAATGACTTTCCACCCAACACAAGACAATTTCAGTCAATCAATCTATTTAAGAAGTCGATTGAGCAGACCTTCCATAAGTCTGTCAAGGCTTGCTAATGTCTGACAAAAATGCTGATTTTTATTCTTCATACCTTTTATTTATTCCTTTATTCCCTAAATGTATAAATATATGCAGTGGCGTATTTAGGGGGGCTTTCGGGCTTAAGCCCCCCGAAATCTTACTTACTATATAGTAAAGTATATGAAATATCTTGCAGAATTTTCACATTTTCTGGCAAAGCCCCCCGAAACAAAATCATAAATACGCCTAGGTACAATATGGTTATTCGTATCAATTATGTGTGTATGTGTATGGGTGATTGTGAGTGTTTAATACTTTCTGCATATTGAATAATATTTGGTCTAGGAATTAATTCGTGCGGTTGGTACGCACACATTGAAGCTGTAGTACAAACACAAAATACATAAATACCTTAAGAAAAATATTGTCCATCGCTAGCCACCACTTTCGCCCATCTGTCAGGCAATGTACGGATTCCGTGGCGAAAGAAGTCCTCATCCTTGGAAGCGATCCAGTCAGAGACCCATGTTTCGATATCTTCTGAAGAAGTAAACCGCTGTCCAATCAAATCGTTGTTCATGCAATCGAACAAGTAGTAGGCCGAAGGAGCAACGTCTGGTGAATACGGCGGGTGGGGTAAAACTTCCCATCCGACATTTTCTAAATAAGTTTTGACCGGTTTTGCGACATGTGGGCGAGCGTTATCATGTTGAACAATAAGTTTATCATGTCTGTTCTCCCATTCTGGTCGTGTTCTGGCCAGAGCTTGCTTCAAACGCATTAATTGTCGTCGATAACGTTCTCCATTCATAGTTCCACCCGGTTGCAGCAGCTCATAGTACACCACACCTTTCATATCCCACCATATGCACAGCATAACCTTTGCACAGTGAATATCTCGTTTTGGTTGTGATGGACCTGGTTCACCTGGTTTCACCCAGGCCTTTTTTCGTTTAGGGTTCTCGTAATGGATCCACTTCTCATCACCCGTAATAATTCGATGCAGAAACCCCTTTCTGCTCTGTCGTTGAAGCAGCAATTCCCAAATGGTTTTTCGTCTTTCAACGTCTCTGTCTTTCAATTCATGTGGAACCCAATGTGACATGTTTTGAATCATTCCCATGGCTTTCAAGCGTTTGGAGACTGTTGTTTGATCAACGCCTAATGCTGCTGCAAGTTGTTCCTGCGTTTGACACGAATCCTGCTCGAGCAATGCTGTCAATTCTTCGTCTTGAAATTTTTTTGGCTGTCCAGCTCGCTCTTGGTCTGCCAAGCCGAAATCACCACTTCTAAACCGTGCAAACCACTTCTGACACGTTCGCTCAGCTAGAGCATGGTCACCATACACTTCCACCAAAATACGATGACTTTCAGTCGCACTTTTCTGCATGTTAAAGTAATGCAGCAGGACACCCCACAAAAACACTTTATCAGGCACAAATTGCGCCATGTTCACTTAACTACAAACTGGTGTTGTTGACGCTTTAATCCACTGCCCTATACTACGAACGATACGCGATGACAGGGTTTGCAACACATGTGTGGATACACGGAACTGTGGGACGCTCCGTTCGTTGCGCCATCTCTTGTCCACCCGCACGAATTAATTCCTAGACCAAATAATAATAATAATAATAATAATAATAATAATAATAATAATAATAATAATAATAATAATTATTATTATTATTATTATTACTATTATTATTATTATTATTATTATCTATATATATAAAAGAGAACGTACAAATCCTTTGTTCCCTCATCACGCTAATACGGCTGAACCAATTTCTTTTATTTTTGGGGGGTTATTAGGATTTGGACCCTAGATGGTTTTTATCATATCACTTTAATTTTTAATTACCAGTGTCTTGAGATAATTGACCATTCAAGTGTCCATAACGTACAAATCCTTTGTTAGTTCATCATAGGTAAAAATAAACGTATTTATATGCAACCCGCATGACCGTGTCACTCGGCGGGTTAACATAAATGACAGGCGCTATAATGTTAACATTTACTGCAATCACTTGAAAGCGAAAAAGTAAAAATTATCTAAGTAACAAAGTTTATTGCGTTCCGGGGTGACCGCAGCGAAGCGGGGCGGGTTAACATAAATGACAGGCGATATAATGTTAACATTTAATGCAATCTTCTATGGTTTTTATCATATCACTTGAAAGCGAAAAAGTAAAAATTATCTAAGTAACAACGTTTATTGCGTTCCGGGGTGACCACAGCGAAGCGGGGTGAACGCTGCTAGTATTATATAAATCATTATCAAGTCTAGAACAATGAGTAGGGAAGAATTTTTGTATGCTGTTTCATTTAATAATGTACACAACTAAAATTAAAGACGCAAAGATAAAGTGCAATGTGTTAGAATTAGTATTGTTGTGAAACTTATACTTTTGTAAATCATATTTTATTGTAATTCACAATATTTAATTTGTTGATTTTCATGCGTAAATGTGTATTCAAATTTTTCTGTATTTTCGTTTGCTTCGTTTCTTGGTGCCAAAATTTCCACCTTTCACATAGTGGTCCTCTTGCATTATCAGATATTTAAACGAAGGGAATCATTTTCCCATTTAGAATAAAAGTTTCATATTATTTCTTAACAGTCTTAAAACATAACTATTGAGTAATTAGATAGAGGCAAATATCAGAATGTTATATAAAAATACGGAAGATCTTCTATAGCAGAAAAGTAGCGAATGTATTGTATTTGCGCACTATCTTTTGCTTTACCACCAGTGTTCGCACTTTTCTTAGAGATCATGTCATACTAATATGAAGAGCATCGTAGAGTTATGTACTAAGATGCAATCTATCAAGTTCTATTATTTCTTTACCTACAGTATATCTAAAAGTTGTGATATTATCCCCAAAGGACCTTAATTTTTTAACTTGACCAATATATGTACATGATATATTAGCGGGGCACGTACATTTTAATTATGTTCGACCCATGCCATAGGAGCTAAATACACGACTCTAATTGGTTGAATGGTTCAAGTTATCCGTTTTTCGCCACGTAGCATACATGTACCACAAATCAAACGTTAGCTGCTGTTGGTCCCAATGGATAGCCCTCCCCGCTGGTCTAGTGGCTAGGACGTGCGCCTTTGGTGTACGGGATCCGGGTTCAATTCCAGGTGGGAGAGCCTTTGGAATTTTAACTGTCCTGCATATGTATGTGTTTGTGTTCCTGTCGAATTTAGGCCGTGTCCAAAAGTGTAAAGAGAACACTTCAAGGATGCACGCAAGGAGGACGAAGTCTACAAATGGAGTGCACACTAGATAGTGTACACTTCGTCAATTTAACTTTTTAGCCGCACTTCGTTTCAGCGCGTCATCGTGGTGGAACATGGAACATTGATAACAAAAGAAGGGAGAATTTCGCGTGCTGGAAACAATAAACTAATCTCTATTTTTTTTTAGCTGAATGCGTTTTCAGTTATATTAAAGATAAACATATCATACAGATTGGCAATATCGGGCAACAATAAAATAACTTAACGGTTTCTTTTATGTATGCCAACAGCTTCAGCTTTGCAGTACCTGAAAGTATTTGTCATTTTGGATCTCTCACGCTCGCTCAGATTAACGAGAGCGGAGCGTAAAATCAATAACTGTATACACATTGTGTTATATCCACAATAAACTCGTAACAGCATAAAAACCACCAGCTATTGGCGATTTCTATTTTATTAGACATGCTTGCGCGAGAAAATATTTATTAATCCACCGCGAGAAGAGTGACACTGGTGGTTAGAGTGCTGATGACACTGTTGCGAAGTAACTTAGGAATTTCATTGCAACTGAAAGCAGGTAACTTTTAAGAGCGTTAGGACACCGAAGGTACTGAGGAGAGAGCTATATAAAATAATGTGGGGTAAAACTACTTTGGGAGAGAGTTCACATTGTGTAAAATGGTTTCCTGTACGGTAGATTACACAATAATAACACTGTAATTGTGGTAGTTCTACCGTATTGCTTCAGTTATAGGGATACTGATTGGACTATTTCTATCATGTAGCGCTAATAATTAAGTACCTTAGATGATACTCTTTCTTTGTGAACCTATAGATTTTAACCGTAAAACTTCGAAATAGTGTCTCTATATTCTTATTCTGCAGTTATGAAACAAATCCCCCCATTCAAGTATAACCATTAAAAAGCTCCTAATTTAATAAAAAGTATCTGAAAATTAAGAGACGACTTTATGAAAAAATATAGTATGTAAACTATGTAATTGTTCTCATTTACGTAAGGAAGTATTTGTTCATAATCGTTTCATAGTGGGTAATGAGATTATATTAATTAAGAGGACTGTGTGAAATTTTTGATAAATGTGTAGAAAGAAATTTTTGACCTGTATTTCACTTTTAGTTAGCAGTCAAAAAGGCAAAATGTATGGTAATTAGCGTATTAGGCCCCTCACACAGACCAAGTGCAAGGAAATATTGTAGCTTTGAAAGGAATTTGGTTATTTAGAATCAAAATTGGAAAATTAGAAAATTTACCTACAAATTAACATTTGCAACTGTATCCATAGGGTAATAAATAATCTAGGTATTCACTATTCTACTAAAACTTAAAATTTTAATCCATATGCCGTTAAAGTTTGTAATTTACGTGCAAATAGCTGCATTACCAATAGTTTAATTATCACAATTAAAGTGCATAAACCATGTAATATTTTAAACACAAATGTCTTTACAGCATTATTAAAGAATTTATTTGATTGATTTCCCTACACTATTTTGAATTCCATTGCATGCTCAAAGAACGTAACATAAATATGTTTGTTATTGATGTAATATTTTTATATTTGACTTATAAAGTCACTATATTGTATATTTATCAAGTAAATTATTATAAGATCAGCTCACAAAGATATTCACTTCAACAAAAATATTTAAAATATGTTTTTTAAATTTTATTAGATCATTTTGATAATATCGTTGATCCTACTAGGAGGAACGGCTATGTTAAACACACAAGTGTACTAACGTAGTGTACATTCGCGCACACTACGCACTCGCAGGTTTGTTAACGTGGACCTTTAGACCCACACTAGCTGACGTAGGTTCCGAAAATAAGCATACTTCAAAAACGCACTTGTATCTTTTGGATACGGCCTTAGTAACAGTCAAAGGGGCCTTGTATACGAGGAAACTCGGGTTGCTGAGGAAAATGAGGTATGATGGGTTGATATTTAAAAAAAAAAATTACCGAGCATGCTAGCGCAGGGGCTGGTAATAAAAATTGCTATTGGTGTGGGTTCAAACCCGGTCCAAGGAGAGTTTTTATTTTTTTTAATTTTCATTACATTTTATCATTGAAATAAGATAAAGATAATACTAACTTTCCCTTGTACGTAATATATAATGCATAAAAAGTGATTTACTTACGCCACGAAAAATAGCCGAGCGAGCATCTGCGAGCGGTTAGAAGACACACAGAGCTCATTTTGTTTCGCCTTACAACGACTTACCGAGGGTAGTCGTCAACCTGGTTCGGCGAAATATGATATACAAATCTCGAGTGGTAGTAATCTTTAATAATTATATACTATCGTTCTCACCTTTTATATAAGAATGATAATGTCGATAAACAGTGCTAAAAATGGTTTATTAGTTGATATACTTTATAATATATTTTCTTTAACACTGTCAAGCACACAAACTTGCTGACTCGGTATCCATAAACATGTACATAGCAACAACTATCCCATAATAATAATTTTACATATCTTGAAAAACATTCTTCTTTTGTTATTATTAAATTAACATTCTATTAAGTATAGTGCACATGTATGAGCACTTTCTGCCCACGGTACAGGTAATTATTAATCTATCCAAAGTATTTCGTTATAGCCTTAATCCCCGTGATAATACCACATGACGCATTACGTCACACTCGGGTGGTGCAACTTCGATGTAAATCTAACCTCACCCACAACCTTGTGATCATCTTAAAACAGTTGGCTAGGGAAGCGCCTAAAATAAATATGCGAGAGGGACTTACTATGAAACACTAAATTGATTAATTAAATTTTCCGGTAATAAAATATTTTCTTTATTCTTTCTTACAGTTTTTGTACCAACATTATGTTATTAACAAAAACAATTTGGAATTCTTTGAACTGTGTGAAATTAAACCTTAGTACGTAACATTTGCCGGAACATTTTAAACCGAAAAATAGCGAAAATTTTCTCTTAGGGCAATTTTTAATTGTTGCACATAAGTAACGTGGTGGAGAAAAGTCTACAAACAATTCTTATTTCTGAAAATTTTGATTAAGAATAATTATATTCTGTTTGAATAACAAGGAGCTGTTTTATACTCCTATTTTACACAGTAATTATCTCAAAATGATTTCAGCCAGCCTCAAATCATTTTCCACAGAAAAACCGTCCTCCGAAATGAGTTTTCTTTTTATGGTACTGGTGCAGTTTTGGCGCACCACATTTTCGGAGATTTACAGGTAAAATTGAATATTTTTCATGGAAAAACATGTTTATAAGAAACAAATTTCTGCAAGCGACAGAATTAAATACAAAGAAATACAGCTGTGTTTTAGGTTGACAAGTTTACGGTTACTAGTGGAAAATCATTACAGGTGCCTTACGATGAATAAAACAAGTGATTGCACATAAAAGATGACTCTATTAGGTACTATTTCCAACCGGCGGTATATTTCTTCATAGTAAACAAAACCTGTATTAAGCCCAGTGTTATCAGAAATTGTGATGAATAAATGGGAACAGAAAGTTAAAGAGGAAGGAGGCGAAAGACTGATTATGTTTTGCAAGCATGTGGATGATTGCTTAAGTATTTGGAAAGGAACGAAGAGACAGTTCGAGCAATTTGTGGGAAGGATAGAAGATAAGGGAAAAGGAATAAACCTGGAGGTAGAATTAGAGGAACAGGGAAAAATAAACTTTTTAGATATGACAATAAGGAAAGTAGGAGGGAGATTCGAAACAACATGGTATAGAGAACAATGTTCAGCAGGTGTTTATTGCCATAAAAGAAGTGATATAGATGAAGGAACTAAAAGGAACTTTATTAGAAACATGGAGAGAAGGATAAAAATGATAGACAGTGATGATGAGAAGAGAAAAGAAGGCATAGAATAATTTCACAGTTTATTAATGCAGAATGGATATAGTGAGGATAGATTGAAGAAGAATAGCAAGAAAGAAGAGGGCAGAAGGCAGAAGGAAGTGAGAGAAGATAGAGAAGAAGAAAAGAAAAGATCTTTCGGTATAGAGAGCATAGGAGAAAAAACGGAAGTCTTAAAAAAAACTTATTGAGAAAAGGAGGAGTAAGAACGTACAGAAAAGGTAGCAGAAGAATGTTAGATGCGTTGCGAACTAGGAAAAGGAAGGTAACAGAGAATCAAATAAGTGATAAATGGGTTGTATATAGAATTAAATGCAAAGAATGTGATATGAGTTACATGGGAGAAACAGGAAAGAGGTTACAAGAAAGGATTAAACAGCACGGGGACGACGTTCGATTGAAGAGAGATAGTAACGCTATATATAAACATGTAAGGGAAACAGGACATGAAATAGACTGGGAAGGCGTAGAGGGGCTGGAAAAGAAGAAAAGAAGCATTATAAGAAAATGGAAAGAGGGAGAATGGATAAGAAAGGAAGGAAGGGAGAAACTTCTGAATTGGAATGGCGGACTAAATATACATGATGTATGGAGAAAGATATTGTACAAAACAGAGAAGAAAGAAGAGGTAAAAACAGGTGTATTGAACAGCGGATAGACGATTAAAAGTTTATGTTTTTCAAAAGTGAAAGTTATTCATACACAGGTGCGCCAATTAAAAGTTTAGCTTTTAAGTGAAAGTTGATCATTAAAAGTTGCATATGTATTAATTAAAAATTGTTAAAGGAAAGGACGAATATAATTGGTTCATGGAATGACCTCCTCTCAATTTAAGAAGTATATAAGCTGTAATCTTAGAAATTGTATTTCATAATGTGTCTGATGAAGGCAAAGTTAATTTGCCGAAACTGTAACGCCATTATTTATTAGTTAATACATGCTTTGGTCAGAATTTGTCTGTTAATTTGTATTTAATGTTTACACGTGCAGTTTAACTTGTATAAAATCATGACAAGTGCTATAGAAAGACGTATCCTGGCCAAAACTACTCCTTTTCGCTACCTTCGTTTATGCGCACATCCACCATTGCTGGCATGTCTACTCTCTCCCGACACCCTCCCGCGCTACTGCTTGACTCTGTTTGATTTTATAGTGACTACCTAGGACATGTTGGTTTGTGCTTTTGCACTGTAGTTTTTATGCCATACATCCGAAAGCCGTATTTATACGCAAATCGTAAAGGAAGGTGGCCTCTTGAATTTAATCTGTCCCAAGTAAGATATTTTCAAGTTGACCATCGGAAACTTTTTATGGGATAATAAGGAGTAAGTTAGTGAAAGAATTTTAATTTTTTCAACAATCCTTTCGAGGGTGCGTCAAAATTAAACCAATACTCTTTTTTATTAGTATATTTATATATATAATTTATTAAAAGATGTGTGTAAACTCAGGAACTAAATTGCCCTGGTCTTTTTGATTTGCGAATCACAACGTAGCACAAAAGATTATTTGTAACGCCTATGCCGACTGTCGCAAACTAAAACGCAAAGTTTAGTAGCAATCAAGCAAATTGTTTAGTAGTAGTTTTCAGCAATGAACAATAAATTACGTAGTTACTTGTCCTATTATTTTCGTTGGAATCCGCAAATTTGTAAAATTGTTATGAAATGAGGCCCACTATTTCGTGTTGCAAAATGACTTACAAATGAATTACTACATAATATTTATCTGTTTTTCGTGCAATTCCTTGTGCTATCTAGTTTTTCTTAAATTCAAATTTATCTTCATATTATTTTAGAACATGGCGGCTGTGTTGTTATGCCGTTAATAGTCCACTTAATTTTTGAAGTTTTGGGTGTTAAATGTATGAAATCGTGATGATGTTTGAAAATAACTTTATAAGAAACAAATAGAAGCAGAGGAAATGGTGACTAGGGAATTAAACAGTGTAGTGTTTTGTGAATATTCGTGTTTTGACATTGTTTACAGTGAGACCAGTACTAAATATAGAAAATTCAAATTTTTGAAGGAACTTTGTAGTAGAAATAGGTATGACATATATGTAACTTAGTTCTTTTTAAATGAACTAAGGTTGATACACATTTTTGTTGTGCTTTTAATTTGGTTATTGTTGATTAAAATATCTAAAAAAAAAAATAGTCTACTTGAGGTAGTTATCTTGGATGAATATTATTGACGCGTAATGCAGGAAGTGAGCATCACTTCTGTATTTGTGTTTTTATCTTTCGTATGTTATGTTTGTAATCCATATTCTATGATCTGTTGTCACTTTACGGTGTAGTGCAAGGCTGAGTGTAAAAAAGTAAAGTTTGGTAAGTGGTAATAATTCTTGAACTAAACAATTCACATCCGAATATGGGTCAGGTTTACGGTGCAGATGCGGAAAACTCCATCGAATTTAAAAATAACTTTCCTTGCTTCAGATGATTCCGTAATACGTTCTAGACTGTTATGACATTGGGACATGCCGAAATTTCGTACATATTGATAATATGCATGCAAATATGTGCTTCTCCTTACGTGTATAAATAAATACACGACCTGACGTACGGTACGTCATAAAAACGACTGCAGAAAACGCAAACCGACTTGCTACTAAAAGCGGGAATTCTATCTAACCCAGTGCATAGGACTGTCGCGGAATGCGTCCACAGGAAACAGGCGCGTTAGCGGCGGTGAGTATGTTTATAAATGAGGATAGTGCCGAAAACACCTTATATCGCATAAAATCAGATAGGTTAGAGCATTTGCAGTGGTTTCACACTAGTAACCACGGTTGGCAAAAACCATGGTTTTTATTTTTAAAAAAACGTTTTTTTTTTTTTTTGGTTTAAACCAGGTTTTTTTTTGTTTAAATAATTTGCTCTATATATTCATATCATATATGGACAGAAATAAGTTTGTTTCGCCTTGATGTTATTATGCAACAACCGGGTTATGCTGGAAGGGGTCACATAAGCTTAAAGCGGAATAAAAACCGCTTCTCGAGTTATATCCGAGAGAGATTGTCCTCCATTTGAACTCGGAACCAGGACTAATTGGCCACAAATGCGATACGTCTGCCGACTCACTCACGAAAGAATCCTGATAAAAAATACGTTGTACTGATCTTTAACTGTCAAGAGTCATTTCAGAAGGACAAAAAGATAAACAGTTGCACAAGTGAAACCATTACACAGAATTACATATGAACAATTTCAAAGTACTACGGAGTACAGAAGAACTAATTTAGTTCAAGTTAGTTAACAACGACTTTTATTGGTCCAAATTAAAGAAATACACCGACTTAATCTGCATATCAATAAGAAAAGTGAATAAAGATACGAATTATTTGAGTCCACTTTGGCTCAGACTCATTTTTACATAAATAGATACCTAAGATACTTATTTCACTAAATGCCTCTCGTGGGGTCTGTATGCCCCCCCTCCCCACACACACACAGACAAAAAGTACGGCATTTTCAATGTATTTTGTCAATAGTAAACATTGAAACGAAACAATATTTAGAGTTTTTCTTCGATTGCAATTACATAACAATAATAACAACTACAAAAAATCACAAAATAAACATGAGCTTCTCCGTGGCTAAGCGGTTAGCGTACGCGCCTTTGGCGTGGGAGACCCGGGTTCGACTCCCGGAGGGAGCTCATGTGGTTCGGATTCCACGTTAATCAGTAGGTCCACGTCTCATATAGCCTCGCTGCTGAAAGGGACGCTAAACTAAAATCAACTCAACACAAAATAAACATTTATGAACATAAAAAACAGTTGCTTTTGTATGTATAATCTTTTTGAGTAATGAATGGGGAATTTAGGTCTGAATATAATACGAATAATATACGGGAGTGAAACGTAATAACCCACAAATGTGTGTTCATCAAGATTTTGCGAACATTTTTTTGTTTTTTGGTTTAAACCAGTTTTTTTTTTTTTTTTTTTTTTTTTTTAAACCAGCCAACCCTGCTAGTAACTATAATTGTACACATAAAATAAAGTTTCTGAATTTGAAAAAAATATGAATGCCACAAAAAATTAAAATAGAGACCCTAGACAACAAGATACTTTTGTACTTCATGTGTCTACGCACAATAGAAGTGATGCTATACGCTTTTGTTTCATACACTATGGACTATTAAAAATCATTTAAATGGCCCGCGGAATCGCGAAGTATACTGGGTGTTGGCGGCGGTATCAGAGGTGTTAATCGGCATGACCCGTAAATTAATTAAGATTGGAGACATTTGTTCCGAAGTTGGTCACCAACTAGTTTTCGACAAAAAGCGTAATAACCGGAATGAAAATTTAAAAATCCACAATTTTTAGGACCGCTTTAAAAAAATATAATAGAGTAAGGTAAGGGTAAACAGTTTACAATTTTGTTCTACCATACGTGGAGATTCCATATCGTTGTATTATATCTATTATTGGCCCCTTATTATGAAAAAGTGGTAATATTACAGGTTGGCAACCAGTAATATTCCATGTTACCCTCTCCTACTAAGTAAGGAACCAAGAATACACATAATACAAGGATACTAGGGAATCTTCATGCATGCGGAAATTAACATTGGAAGTAAATATATTGTACATGCGCATATCCACCGTCACTAACGCGCCGGCCCCATACGAACACCTCGTTTTCGCTCAGGCCTTGTTGCTGCGCTGCTGCCCTGAATCAGTTAGATAGCACTTGTGTTTTAGTGGCCACCTAGCACAAGTTGGGTACTGTCTTTTGCACAATAGTTCTTACCGCGTACATGCACTTCAGTCCTCCATGTTAATTTCTGCAGGTATGGAGACTCTATATCCTTGTGCGTATATTTTTGGTTCCTTGTTTAATGGGAGGAGAGAGGGTAAGCATGGGATATTATTGGTTGCCAACATATAGTGTTACCACTTTTTCATAATAAGGTAACGATAATATAAATACCACAACGATATATTAATATTCACAACTAACGTTGTGGACTATGATACTGTTGTTGGGAAGTGCATCTGGTATCCTTAGATGCTTGTCATGGTTGTATTAATAGGGCACGGTTTGAAATTCTTAAAATGGGTAAATGCAGTGGAAGATGTTTGGTGCATCTAGCAAGAAACATATAATTTTACAAGAAATGAGTAGAATTCAGAAAGTTGAACTTGATTTGCTAAATATAATTGCAAGAATTTCAATGGGTTTGAGTCAGTTTGAAAATTTTCTTCAGCTGGCTACGGGCCTGCAATCTTTGCTCTCCTTACATATTATGAAGAACACGAACGAGCAAATTATCCATTTCTTCCCGGTAAATTTTTAAAATTTTGCTGGAAACGGAGGACCTATTTGGAATTCTAATTAAGTGTGAAAAACCAGACAAAAGTGTAGCATTACCAGTGGGAAATGGCATAAATGAATGCTTCGTACAAAAGACACGTACTTAGTACTTTAATATCGTATCATACATTACGAAACGCATAAACCTCGAACTATTTCAGAAGCGTGGTAAAAACTGAATTCAGTGTCAGTCAAAAACAAATATACTGTGACAAAGTATGCGTTAATTGGAGATCAAATGATTATCAGTGGAGTGGAGGTGGTAGTACAAAGCGATGAACTAAAGCTTTTGTGTGCAATGCGTTTTCGGGGCTTTCAACATATTATAAAGGCTAAATTTCTCCTAGAATCAGTTAAATAACACAAATAACAAACACTACTCATAGTAATAAGCAAATAAATAACATTAGAAACTATGGTTTGCTCAAGTGAGCCTAACGTTTTAAATTGATTGAACTTCGTGCCCTATGCGTACTAGTCAATTTCAGTTTGATTTTCGTTTCGACAGATATTTCTAAATTAAAAGATGCCATGCTACTTTCACCTTTTGTTGTACAGAACAGTTCACATACTAATGCATTGTTTCTGTTTCTAGGGTTGGAGTAAGCTATTTTCGAGATAGATTACCACCACAATAACTTCTGAGGCTAGTAATATGACTCATGCTGTAACTGGAACTAACGAAAACCACAATAGGTTCTTGTATTTTGCGTTGTTAATCATTAATGGGACATAAGTGAACGTTACTTATCTATAAGTAGTGATACAGAGTGATTCAGTGAGGTATGCAGCAAAACTAGGAATAATTTGAGTTGTAGGTAAGTATTGCATTGTTGTTTATGATTATTAAAGGATCACACAAGTGTGAATTATAATATTGTATAGTTGGTACGTCTCTTACTCCGCACGATCATTTTTGATTTATTAAATTCTGTCTTTTTGGATCAAAAGATCCAATATATTTCAGTCAAAAATTTTCTTGTACGCCTTATATTTGGAGAACTACATATAGTGTAGCCAAACCCAAACTATCAGTTAACTCCGTATGATGTGCTTATTCCGTAGAAAATACGAAAACTCGAAGTAGGACCGTTCATAAATTTTGTGGCCCCTGATTCAAGATCCACTATATTTCATTCAATGAAAAATTTTCTTGCACTCTTTATATCTGGAGAACTACGTACAGTGTAGCCAAACCCAAACTAACACTTAACTCAGTATGATGTGCTTATTCCGTAGAAAATATGAAAACTTGATTTATTGTCATTCAAAAATTTTGTGGCTCCTGATTCAAAAACTAATTATTGGCCAAGATCGCAATCTTCTAAGAGGCCTCATCACTGCGAAATTAAAATACGCTGATTTTACAGTAATCTATATATATAAAAGAGAACGTACAAATCCTTTGTTAGCTCATCACGCTAATACGGCTGAACCAATTTCTTTCATTTTTGGGGGGTTATTAAGATTTGGACCCTACATGGTTTTTATCATATCACTTTAATTTTCAATTACCAGTGTCTTGAGATAATTGACCATTCAAGTGTCCATAACGTACAAATCCTTTGTTAGCTCATCATAGCTAAATCTAACCGTATTTATATGCAACCCACATGACCGTGTCACTCGGCGGGTTAACATAAATGACAGGCGATATAATGTTAACATTTACTCCAATCTTCTATGGTTTTTATCATATCACTTGAAAGCGAAAAAGTAAAAATTATCTAAGTAACAAAGTTTATTGCGTTCCGGGGTGACCCCAGCGAAGCGGGGTGAACGCTGCTAGTTATGTGATATGTTCAAATAGATAAAAGATAATCGAAAAGTGGAACAAGATCTCCCTAGACTTTATTATTATGCGTGAGATGCCGTTATTACGACTCATTTATCTGCTTTCGATTTCCAGCCATTTAGAAAATCGGCATTTATTTTCGCGTTTCTAAATAACTGCAAACGGAAAGCTACTAGGTGACTCGTGATAACGATACCTCATGCAAAATAACATCGTCTAGGGAGGTCTTGATCCACTTTTCGATTATCTTTTATCTATTTGAATAATTACTGTAAAATTAGCGATATTTTAATTTCGCAGTGATGGGGACTCTTAAGGTATTTTTTGGATAATTCCTAAAATTCTTGTTTCAGTAGAGCAATTATCTTGGCTGAAGACTTCACCGTGAAGAAGAGAACAATCGGTTCTCGAAACGTTCGACGACGTAGAATTTACCTGGCTGATTACCTGAGAACAATTATATTCCTGATTGTACTCAGATCTACAACGTATAAGCAGAAAATAATAAGGTTATATACATGGAATACATACAGATGTTGTGGCTATAATTGGACATTTCGTTCTGGAAAATATTCTTAAATTCTTTCAAGACTTATTGATAGGCTCGCTCACTTTTTCGTTTAGGCTATGTTAATAGTTCTCAAAAATGCAACATTTTTTGGAGAGGTAGGCGTATAACTTGCCTCTTGAATAATAATAATAATAATAATAATAATAATAATAATAATAATAATAATAATAATAAATAGCTACCGTATATCACTTACCTTATTGGAAAATTTAAGTTTTTTTTTCTGAACTAACCATTGTAAAGGATTCGTGCCTTTTCATAGATATCAACTGTGGAAGTAGAACTAATTTTATTGGCATTTATTATCACTGGTAGAATATCAGTGTGAGTACGTTGGACTATAACACTTCATGGTTGAACACCGTTTTAATAGTAAAGCGTACAATATATGTCTCATACTTTATTCCACTACAATTTAAATTTACTTTGCCGTCTTCGTTCAAAAACTCGTACTCAAAATTACATTGCTTAACCTCTGCGTTATGAATTATTAAGGTTGGTTTAAAGGGACAAGTTTTGTCGATAGATGGCAGTACAATCATCGTATCTCTTCCATGTATTTTTTTACCTTTCACGAAAATTCACGGTTGCTGTTACAAATTTCAACCTACAGACTTCAAATTTTTAGAAAAGTAACTTCATAATCTATCGAAGGCAATAATCCGTGCCGATTTTTTATTTAGAAGTTTCTTCATTGTTGAAATGGATTTCGAAACCTTTAACAATGGAACTGTTTTAACAATGAAGAAAATTCTAAATAAAAAATCGGCACGGATTGTTCCCTTTAATAGGTTATGAAGTTCCTTCTCTAAAAATTTGAAGTCTCTACGTTGAAATTTGTAAAAGAAATTGTAAATTTTCTTGAAAGGTAAAAAATACATGGGAGAGATACGAAGACTGTAGAGACATCTATCGGCAAAAACTGTGCCTTTACACTAATCTTAAAAGTGGATCTTGACACGCAGTTGGTGACCTAGATATACGCCTTTCACCACAGTAAATATCAGTTTTGTTTTCAACTACCTGTGGGCTAGTAGCTTTTACTTGTATACTCAGAACTCTTAATCCTGATGGCAAAAATGACACATGTTCAAGAGGAACTTACTTAACAGGGTGTCCACATTCTGGAAAATCAGTGAAAGTCAGGGAAATAAAAATATGTCAGGGAAATGGCAGATTGGTCAGGGAAAAAACGATTTACTTCCATTGTTCAATTATTGAATTTATGAATTAGTGTTAATTTCTTTACTGTTACTGGATTACTGGATGCAAAATGTGGTGTTCCCAATGATGATATTGAGGGAGGCAATTTCCTCTGAAGTAGTTGTTAAAACTAATTTTCTGCGAGATACACGTCTAACTGCGTCCTGACATATTTGCTCAAAAGAGTAGACGCTGTTCTAGAAGAATTGGGTGGTGCCATGAGGATATCTGGACAAGTGGCTGAAAACGCTGAGAAGAAGTATTACCAGCTCACAGTGAAAGCTCAGACTGAAGGATTTAAGGAACACTGAAATGATTTCATAGCCAAGGACAAAGATGGTATTGGATATTTTTTTTTAACTTATTCTTACGAAATGAGAAGGACTTCGTTGACGTATGGTCTGTTATGAAGCTGTATTGTATCTTCTCTCACGGAAACGCATTTGTTGAAAGTGGTTTTTCAATAAACAAAAATCTCATTGTTGAGAACTTACAAGAAGAATCTCTGGCGGCTCAACGAATCATATATGATTCTGTGATGAGAATAGGTGGATCATCAGGATTAACAATTCCAAGAGATATGATAAATTCAGCGAGAAGTTCAATGAGACAATATCAGGTGTATTTGGAAAAGAAAAGAGAAATGAATGCTGGAGAGGAGAGAGAGAAACGGAAGATTCAGCAACAACTGAAGGAGTTGGAGGAAGAAGAGAAAAATAGTAAACTGCGGAGACAACAAGAAGGATATTCAGATCGATGAGAAGAAAACTATGCGAGAAAGGATGAAAACAAGTTGTTAAATAGGTTGCATTTAACAACTATACCGGTAAAGGTATGTTATATAATGTTTTCCTTTGTGATCAGTAAAATCATGTGTGAACTGTTTATTACTATAATCAATATTATAATGCTGTGTAATTGGTTTTATAATGTTTATATATATATATATATATATATATATATATATATATATATATATATATATATATATATCTTAAGTAATCTGTATACTGCACACTGGATCTTTCGTCCGGAAAAAGTCAGGGATTTTTTTTCGCCAAATTGTATGGACGCCCTGTTTAAAGATACCATCAGCAAATTTAATTTCATTAAACTTAAGTTCTTTTTTCTTTAACGTGATACTATAACATTCTACTCTACCACAACACTGAGTGGATTTCTCATAAATTTTCTTAGGCATTTTAATATAAGAGCCTTTTTTTTTTTTTTTTTCTAATTTTGCAATTTTTAAGATTCACTTACAGCCTACTTTCAATTTCAACTAAACTAACATACTTTTTATGCTGTAAAATTTCTTTTTCAGTGTATTTGTAAGAGTCAAACTTTTGTAAATTTTTAAACAGAATTTACTTTCCTTGTTCAGCCTTAAATTCGACATTATTTTATTTTATTTTATTTATATATGTATTTATTTATTTTTTATTTGCGCGTCAATGTGACTTATGGCTGTTGTAATACAAGCCTAAAGAATACTGAATTTCTTCTAACGTGATTTCATTATCAGAATATTTCAATTTATTTAAAGTTTCTACATATTCGATTTCACATTTAATGATCTGAAACTTAATTTTTCTGCCTAAACATATATTTACTATATTTTGATTTTTCGCAATGGCAAATAAACAGTGGAATATGCTAATTCATACACAAGTACATCATATGTTAAATGTTGATTTTATGTCCAGACGGTTTGGAACTATCACTTAATTCATGAAAAACAGACAAAACTATTCTTACATGTCAACTCCTAAAGGGTGCGGCATCATTCATATGACTGTACAGTCAATGGTTTGATCTTTGTCCTGGTACATTACAACGAGTAAGTGCCATTCATAGATCAGTGTTTTTTCCCCCACAATGGCTAAAGCAATTTATATTGCGTACGAGTCCTTAAGACGGATGAATACTCTTTCTGGAGCTGTAAAATTACTGACAGAGGGTTTTCGGATCGAACCTTTTTAGGGACGTGAGTTTAGCTGGTCTGTAAAGAGCCGTAGTTTGATTCCTTTGTCTCATATAGTCTATTTAAATAATAAATTAACTTATCTGTTGTTTTCTGAATTAAAAGTACCTATCTGTACCGTCTATGGCACTGTAAGTTCACACACATACAGTACATATGTACGCATCTGTTTATTGTTCTACATATATGCTGTTTGCTTTTCAGTTTCTTTATATTCTATACAATCATCATGCAATTAGTATGTAATATTAGCATGCAACACAATATACACTCATATCGCTCCACTCATATCATATATCTCCCTCCAAAAACTTCATATTAAAAAAGAACATACTCTTAATAAAGCTGTCTTTCTCTCTTTCTCTCTCTCTCTCTCTCTCTCTCCTGAATTTGAAGTACTATCCCAATATATGAAGGAAACAAAAGAAGTTCAGTGTCTCAGGATTACGCACCGAAGCTAACGGAAACGCTGATGATGAGATGGATGATTGTGGTGGGAGGAAACGGGAGAAACCAATGCACACTGTGTTTGACCACCGCAAAGCCCACATGGCTGGAACTGGGATCGACTGCAGCCCCATAAGGAAATTCCACAGTTTCATGTGTACAATAGAACAAGTATATATAAATAGTATTTAAATATATGTACAAAATCTAATAAAACCTAATTTTGCCCAGTAAGACTTACTAAAACCCATGGGCTGGATTTAAAAAAAAAAGTTTCTCACAACCCTTCTAAATATAGATATTTCATGTTTGCGAAATTTCCGTTTCATAGTCGCCGAGTTAATAATTACTAATAGTTTTAAATCGTCAAGTGCTTGCACAGTTCAACACCAAATAGCGCAGGTGGTGACATCTATTAATATCAGGCGGGGAGACATCTATTAGCATGACGCACAGACTGAGACGTTTCCCGTTTATTATTAGGATATATCAGTACAATGTTGGGTTATACTGCGTATGAGTCCTTGTAGCTCAGATCTTTAATTGCATTTATACAATAATAATAATAATGATGATAATAAATAGAAACATTGCAGTAGTGTAATTGCACTGTTCTTTGGTTTGTTATCTCTGTTTCAATATATTTTTAAAATTGTTTGTACTTTAGAAGTGTTATGTATTTATTTATTTATTTAATAGGTGAAACAGATACAGTATTGTCACTATGCCAATTCCCTCAACACAAGAATCAGACTCAAGATTCGCAGAGCTTTTAAATCCTATAAGGGATTTGACTAAGAATTTCGAAGTTGATATTGCTAAGGTAAGTATTCTATGCTTCTCTCTCTCTCTCTCTCTCTCTCTCTCTCTCTCACTCACTCACTCACTCACTTCACCTAGAAGTACTTCCTTTGCATACATTATTATACTTTTTCATAATTTTATATGATTATATTGATGAAGGAATCCAGTATCGTGGTTGCGGATTTCATTAACGCAAGGTACAGGAACAAGTAACAAAACCGCAGTTATTAGTTCCATTCGAATCTGCACAATAACCACTTATAGTATTGATATTCATTACAAAGAAGAATAAATAAGATATTAGTTCTTTGTAATAGAATGGTTGTCTTTTTTTTTTTCTATATTTAGTTTTAAGCCTAAAAATAAGCATAAGCGAAATGACCATTATATTTCACAGTATACTTTTGGTCGATTATTTGTACCTATGTGTTTAAAATAATCATTAAAATAGTTTCACTGTAGTACAGCAACTAGCTGTATAATAAAGAGAATAAAAATAAGGATTATGGACTGAGATAAAGTGTGGTAGAAGTCTGAAATACGGGATCGAAACTGTAAATCATTTCTGTCATGTTTTTCTATGTTAGTTTAACGTATGCAAAATTAAGAAATTATTTGTTTTAGTGATAAAATTGACTTCAAGTTGTAGTCTTCTCACACTCATGTTCATATGCGTGAACACACACATGGGAAACAAAGCAACAATGGTTCTTTACAGGTGCGTGAAGATGATTCTCAAAATGTAATGAGGAGGCGGGCATCTTACAGTAAGTAATATAGTAATAATGTAGAATGAAAGATTTTTCCTTTGAAAGAAAATGACTAACTGTTGAAAACGTCAGTCTTGCTTAATTATACCTTTCGAATTCTGTCCATCAGATAGTTGCTAAATTGTGCTAAAACTCAAAAGTCTTAATCGAGGCCGCGGTGGCTCAGTGGTAGAGCGTTCACCTCTGGTGCTTGGGGTCCCGGGTTCGATCACAGCTCCCGCCAAGTGGACTTTGTGGTGGACAAACACCGTGTGCGTGGGTTTTCTCGGGGTTCTCCCGTTTCCTCCCACTTTCTTCATTCCACCATTTCATTCATTACTCATCATCACCGTCTCCTTTAGCCTAACCAGCATAACCGTGGGACGTAAAACTCAAAGATTTCATTTTTTCAAAGTCTTAATCTTGTACTCCCGACTGCCACTTGTGTTTAGAACATTATTCTGCACAGTATTTTGATTGCCTGATCTTCAAATGCAGGCATGATGTTAGTCGAAATCTGTTTTTATTAGATTATTCTATCACACTAAAACCTGTATTAAATAGAGAAATCGACACCGAATATTCCGTAATACACTCCTGTCAATTCTATTCAACATTTCTGAGTTTTTGTGCAAATAGACCTTATGCTTTAACTTTTGTAACTGTTTCTTAATGTGCATCGCTGTTTAGTTGCTTAAACCTGTTTACTGATTTGCAAAATTGCGGAATAAAAATCACTTACCCATTGTGCACTCATACCGCTAAAAATTTCAATTGAGAAATTTTTATGTTTGAAAGCACCTTTGTGCATTATTCATATTTGAGCACTTACTCCTTTGTTCGTATAATTAATCAGTCTTTCTAGTTGATTGCAATATTGACATTATTGGTGTTTGTTTAATTTTGTAAATGAAATCTTTAAGTTTTACGTCCCACGTTTATGCCGGTTAGGCTAAAGGAGACGGTGATGATGAGTACTGAATGAAATGGTGGAATCAAGAAAGTGGGAGGAAACGGGAGAACCCCGAGAAAACCCACGCGTACGGTGTTTGTCCATCACAAAGTTCACCTGGCGGGGGCTGGGATCGAACCCGGGACCCCAAACACCAGAGGTGAACGCTCTACCACTGAGCTACCGCGGCCGTTGTTTAATTTTGTATTTTAATTTTAATAGTCGCGCTAATTGTAACTTCTTTTCTCTTTTTTCCCTTTTCTTCCAGAAAACGTCTTCCAAACTATGACTCATGAATATCAATGTTGATATTTGTTTCCTGTGTGAAAAAATCAATGTAATCATTACTTGTTCAGAACTTCTATCTACATTATTTACAGTTGAAATATAATAATAATAACACTTACTTATGCTTAGTTGCAGTTAATTAATTATAACATTTTCACCTATGATCCAGGCTCTCGCTATCTAAGTTAAGTTCAGGTGATCTTGTTCTGATGATGAAAGATTCAAAATCATCCTATCAGTGCTGTTTGAGCAAGAGTGTAAGACTTTTGACTCTTTTTGCTTCATGGTCTGTTGTTTGAAGATGTCAGGACAGTCCTGACGTGGAATGCTCTTCACTTCTCTCATCCCTTATGTATTCCTTAATCCTCGTCTTGATATTCCTTTTGGTTATGCCTGCGTAGTGTTTGTCGCTGCATAAATCCCTGCCTGAGACATCTGGCCTTTGTAATTTATTTATTTATTTTAAGTAGAAAACAAATTTTCAAAACTGGTCTCAGATTTGATTAGTCTTCTGTAGGAATTTACGCAGTCATTTGCACTTGCGACCGAAAGGAGTATCAAGGCAAGGATGGAACACACAACTGATGTAAGAAGTGAAGGAGTCCCCCCCCCCCCACACACACACACATCAGGACTGTCCAGACATCTTCAAACAACAGACCATGAAGTAGAAAGAGTCAAAAGTCTTACATCCTTGCTCAAACAGCACTTAGGAATGTTTTTAAATCTTTCTTCATCAGAACAAGAACACCTGAACTGAACTTGGATAGCAGGAACCTAGATTATCGATGGAACACTGTAATAAGTAGTTAACTGCAACTAAATGTAAATAGATGTTTTTATTATTATTATCATAATTTTTCAGATGTAAACAATGTACATAGAAGTTTTGAACATTTAATGAACGCACTATTTGTTCACACAAGAAACATCAACATTGATCTTCATAACTAGTTTGGAAGACGTTTTCTGGATGAAAATGGAAAATAGAGAAAAGGCATTACAATTAGTGTGACTATTAAAAGTAAAATACAAAATTAAAACAAAAAAACCCAATAATGTAAATGTTCAAATAAAGTAAGAAGACTGGTTTATTATATGAAGAAAAGAATAATTGTTTGTGTGTGAATAATGCAGAATGATATTTTCTAACATAAAAATGACTCAATTGACATTTTTAGTGGTTTGATTGCACAAGAGGTAAGTGACATTTATTCTACAATTTTGTAAATCCGTAAATAGGTTTAAGCTACCAACAGCGGTGGATTAAGGAACAGTTACAGAAATTTATTCGCACAAAATCTCAGAAGTGTTAAATAGAATTGATGGGAGTGTACTGTGGCATATTCGGTTCCGATTTCTCTATTTACAAGATTTGGAGTGATATAAAATGTAACCAAAAAATAGTTTCCAGCTACCATCATGCTCGCACTTGAAGATGATTTCAGAAAGAATTGAAATGTTGCTTAGAATAATGTCCTAAACACGAGCGGCAGCTGGAAGTGCAAGGTGAGATTTTGTGTTCTGTCCATTGCACTCTACATGTCAAGGAAACAGCTTCGATCATCGTAAGAAGTCAGTGCATTACAGGGTGTTCGGGACAAATTTGACTGCTGCTGGTGAAAGACAACAACAGAGAATGTCATGAGTCAGAACTAATTATATTGGAAACACGTAAAAATGACATAAAGATGACAACAATGAAAACAGATATCACCTTTAAATAAATAATTTAAAAAAGAAGAAGAAGTTCAGCATCGGGAATCTGGCACATGCGATGCGCATTGACTTTGATTTCTGCCACACATTGGGAGTACTGAAAACGTAATGAATAAATAAATAAAAACCTTTTCTGAGTCTTCCCAGAGATGTGGCAGGGAGTTGATCTTGCTGCCATACGTCTTCCAGCAGCCATTCTCGACCCAAGACTTGACCACGGTGTTCAGCAACTCCACATAGCTATTCGAATTGGCCACGAGCCTGGATACAGCGGTTGAAGAAGTAATTAAGAGAATAGGCATGCATGAATAATAAGCAAACAGTATTGTAGAGAATTTTTCTTGTGACCCTGGTCAACAGGCAGGTTCTCTCTTCTACTCGAGTGCAAGTAGTGTTGCCATCTCATACGTTAAAAAATAATAATACTGTAGCTGCGTGATAGTCTTATTCCAATATCTACATTTATTGCCACGATTATCACTCACATAAATTATTATACATCCAAAACACATTTCTCTTACAACGTGTGGTCTTTGGTACTAAACTTTGGAATTTTACAAAGTAGTAAACTTTGGTGACACACATATGAATAAAGGTTTATTGAACGGGATGCAAGGATCACTGACGCATGTGGAATTGCTTTCTGCTTTCCAGATGCTTTTCCCTGAAGGAGGAAAAATGCTCAGCTGTGAGGCAGGGAGTCTTTCTTTGAGGAAGATTCCACGGCACTTTTTTTTTGTTTGTTTGTTTGTTTAATGTGTTTGCTTCAGATTCAGTGAAGTTTCAACATTCAAGAGACAATTAACGAAAAATTAGGGGAACCAATTTGTTTCTTACCAATGACAATGGTCACACGGAACCTTGTAAGTGGAAGTGCCCTTTCGGAGGAGTATTTCGAACGACATGCTTGCCATTACAAGGCGTATTTGTTTGTAACTAAAAATATCTATATCTGGGTGTTCTTGTGACATCTTATTATACAATATACACATTTTTCTGATAGATGTATAACCTATCAGAAAAATGTGTATATTGTATAATAAGATGTCACAAGAACACCCAGATCTAGATATTTTTAGTTACAAACAAAATTTTCATTCTACATAAATTTGTTGTATCCTGTATATCGTGCTATCTGTATTTTAACGTATATTTTACTTTCATATTATTATTTTATTATATGTGTATTTTAGAGTGTATTATAATAGAATTGAGGTCATATTAGTATGTTATTATATGTGTATTTTAAAGTGTATTAAATACACTTTACAATAAGGGAAAACTGTAATTAGGCATTTGCCTGTTGTTTTTCCGAAATAAATAAATAAATAAATAAATAAAAATTGAATAGTAATCGGTAAGCACAAATTCCCATTAGCCTAGGGTAACCATATCAATATTATTGAATGTCAGATATTCTTTCAGAAAAAGCATGACTTTTCATTTTATTATTATAAAGAAAGACTTCATTAATTTGTGAAAAGTCCTTTTTTCTACTTTAAAATTCTGTCCATAATGAAGCTGTCTCGTTTTAAACGGTAAAATCCCTTCTTCAGTCTTTGTCCAGGCTCTCTTCGGTTCTAAAACAGGGAGACGCCAAATATCAGGTTAGTTTTAATACATTAAGGTCTTATATCATATCGCCACTTGGGTATGCTATTCACGTCACCTTGGTTTCTCTGTTCACTTGTTTCGTTTTGGAAGTAAAAGTGAACACATTTTTCATTTTTACTAAGAGTAAGATATCCTATTGAGCGCAGTATTATGGACCTTTCAAGACAGAGTGTATCACACACACACACATAGTATATACAATATATATACATATATATAAAATTGAAACAATATTTTGTGTTGGAAGTACGTTCAACGTATGTTATCAGAATTTTTTCAGTACTATTTTTACCGCTTCCCCATATTAAATGGTGGTGTAATCTATGAGTTCTTACTACTGCTGACAAGGGTGTGTGTGCACAGTCACGTAAGCGTAGTGTGCCAGTTACATGCTCGGTAAGCTCCATAGTTGGGTCTCAAGAAACCTTTCCAGTTGTAAGAGTTGTGAAATATGGCAGCAACAAAATATTCCACGACGCACCATATATATATATATAACTGTATTTGCTTTTTATATAAGCATTTAATAACTTGCTTCAAAAATATTAAATAATTTTTATAGTATCAGCTGTTTCACACGTGTATGTTAAGAATTATATTTTCTCCATTTGTTTGGAGCTAAACAAATAAAAGAATAGTAAAACCAAAAATCCCAATGTATTTTAAATATTTTCAGAAAAAATGTGATATAGATTCGAATGTAGGCGAGATGCGTTACTCATACGAGAAGTTCGCATAGAGTTCTTGTTGTTTAAGCTTTAGGGAAGAGATCTCTTGGTGGGCCAGAAGAGTACGGAAAGATAATAAGCTCCTGACTTAAAGAAAGTAAGATGTACCAATTGGATCCAATGATATAGAATAACCGCCTGCGTTTAATAATATCACTACAGTATTTGACGCATGTTGTTACGTAGACATGAAAACTTTTTGCTGGTAACTGCGTCTTCTTAAAATTATCGTATGTAGTTTCGACATATATCCTGGCTTCGTCAGTAGGTCGGAATTACTTACTGAAAATTCTGCTTACATCACAAAATACCTACATCACCATCTTAATATCATTGTATGCTTAGGTTGAGAACAGTTGAAGGATGATTTAAATCATCTTTAAGAAATAGCAACTTTTAATTTTTAAAATTCCTGGCGATAGTGCAGCCTCCTGACACACACACACCAGCAGTTGTAGATTTCCATATTTAAAAGAAATATTGATTAATTGATGTTAGTGACATGTACTTAGTTATCCATTAATTTATTGATGTTGATGACTGTTCCGTTCGTATTCATACTGTACACCATAAACTGAATTGAAAATTAAGTTAGAATCCTGTTATTTTTTTTTTTTTTTTTTTTTTTTTTATCGTACTTCGTAGCTGCAGGCTTCTTAACCTATGAGATTAAATTGAAATCTATCATATTAAAAACACGCTTGTACTAGATGACCGATCACTAAATACAAGACGATAAAGTCACATTTGTCCTTGTATATGAATTCATTGGATCTTTAATTATGATTGAAGTGCATGTAAAACTAATTAAATTTAAAAAAAAGTGTGCTTTCATATGTCCTTTTTAAAACATTTACTATTTTACTGTTTTTTTTTCTTTCTTTTGTAGTATTTGGAAGAATATCTTGTGGAGTTGGCAACTGTGAAAATAAGCTTCGATGGAGGAAGAACGTCGATGAATTTTGCAGAAGCTGCCCTACTTGTCCAGGGGTCAGCTAGTGTGTACGGTAAAAAGGTGGAATTTTTATGGCAGATATTACTGCAAGTTTTGGATCTCCTCAAAAATAAAAAGTAAGTATTTTCCTTTGCAGGTAGCATTTTTGCTTTTATTTATTTTAGTTTTATTATCTACGATTACGTTCCGTATAGTTGATTAAGGCTGAGTGCTCAGTAGAATTAAAATCAAAGACGAGAATATGTGCACTGAATGCGAGAATATTTGGCTATATATTTTTGATATGAAATATAGAGAAATAATAAAGTAATATAGTTGAGGATTTAAAAAAAATATATTTCTTCCCTTCTTAAACTAAGTATCTCAGGCGAAGTAATCCGTTGATTTCCCGAATGTAAAGGTTTTAAAAATTTTCCATAAGAGATTAATAGCTATATTTCTTAATGCCATATTTACTCGATTATAAGCACCTCTAAAATTTTTGTCATTAGTCATTATCATCGTCGAATCATTAGTTTTCAGCGTCGCTAAATTAATTAGTGGCCAGGGTTGGTTCGTTTAAACCAAAACCAGCAGTTAAAAAAAAAAGGTTTAATTCAAAAAATTAGTAATGTTCATAATGGTGTAAGTGTTCGTAAAATCTTAATGAACACACATTTGTGGGTTATCACGTTTCACTCCCGTATATTATTCGTATTATATTCAGGCCTAAATTCCCCGTTCGTTACTCAGAGATATTATACTACAAAAGCAACTTTTTTATTATTATTATTATGAATGTTTCTTTCGTGATTTTTGGATCAAAAGATCCAATATATTTCAGGCAAAAATTTTCTAATAGGCCTTATATCTGAAGAACTACATATAGTGTAGCCAAACTCAAACTATCACTTGGGGGGCGCGGTGGCTTAGTGGTAGAGCGTTCACCTCCGGTGCTTGGGGTCCCTGGATCGATCCCAGCTCGTGCCGTGTGGACTTTGTGGTGGACAAACACCGTGCTCGTGGGTTTTCTCGGGGTTCTCCCTTTCCTCCCACTTTCTTCATTCCACCATTTCATTCATTTCTCATAATCACCGTCTCCTTTAGCCTAACCGGCATAACCGTGGGACGTAAAACTTAAAGATTTTATTTTCAAACTATCACTTAACTCAGTATGATGTGCTTATTCCGTAAAATATGCGAAAACTCGGTACAGGGGCAGTTCAAAAATTTTGCGGCCCCTGACTCAAAATCTAATTATTAGCCAAGAACGCGATCTTTTGATGCATTTTTTTGATCATTCCTAGAATAATTGTTTTATAGTTTATTATTATTGTTATGCAATTACAATCAAAGACAAATTCTGAATATTGTTTCGTTTTAATAATGATTACTATTGATAAAATGCATTGAAATGCCGTACTTTTGAGGGGGCTACAACCCCACGAGAGGCATTTACTGAAACCAGAAGTATCTTTGGTATCTATTTATGTATAAATGGGTCAGAGCCTAAGTGGACTCAAATAATTCGTATCTTTATTCACTTTTCTTACTGATTATGCAAATTAAGTTGTTGTATTTCTTTAACTTAGACTAATAAAAGTCTTAGTGAACTAACTCGAACTAAATTAGTTCTTCTGTACTCTGCAGTATTTTGAAATTGTCCATATGTAATTCTGTGTAATGGTTCACTTGTGCAACTTTTTGTCCTCCTGAAATGACTCTTGACAATTATATTAACAAGTATGTAAAGATCAGTACAACATATTTTTTATCAGGAGTCCTTCGTGAGTGAGTCGGCAGACGTATCTCATTTATGGCAAATTAGTCCCGGTTTCGAGTTCAAATGGAGGACAATTTCTCTTGGATGTAAGCCGAGAGGCGGTTTGAATTCCGCTTTAAACTTATGTGACCCCTTCCAGCATAACCCGGTTGTTGCGTAATAACACCAAGGCGAAACAAACTTAATTCTATTCATATGTGACGTGAATGCATAGAGCAAATTAATAATAATAATAATAATAATAATAATAATAATAATAATAATAATAATAATAATAATAATAATAATAATAATAATAATAATAAAAAAAAAAAAGATTAGTGTCGAATCCAGTTTTCGGGGTCGCTTAGATAAAGAGTGACACTTCAGAATACCATTTAAAGTTCAAGTTCAGCCCCATTGGCACCCTGGGGATGTGAAATTGAAACATGTAGAAAAAAATTGAAAATGACCGTTGTTAGTGTTGAATCCAAGTTTTTGGGGTTTCTAATTTGATTGGTGGCAGTTCAAGTTGTAAGTTCAACCTTTAAGTTGAAGTCCAGCTACCAGTTGGGGTAAGACACTCTGAAGGGAGTTACATAGAAAATGATCGAGGACGACTGAGTGTAGAGTCTGAATCGATAAGATGAATAGTGACACTCCAGGTGCCGTTTAAATCCAAGTTCAGCCCCCATTAGGACTGGGGGAGAGGGAATGGTGACATGGAAAAATAATCAAAAACGGCTATGTTGTATCGAATCCATAGTTTTCGGGGTCCCTTAGTTGATTGACAACTCCCTATACCATTTAAGTCTACGTTTAACGTCCATTAGTGCCCCTAGTGTGGTTGGAAAGGTGTTGACATAGAAAAGTAATTGAAAACGACCGATATTAGTGTCGAATCCATAATTCTCGATGTTGCTGAGATGAATAATTACACCCCAGATAGTGTTAAAAGTCCAAGTTTAGTTCACATCGACGTGGAGAGTGAGAAAAGGTGAAAATTAAATTGTCTCAAATGACAGATTAGTGTCGAATTCATAGTTTGGGTTCGTCAAACTATTAGGTTACAATCGCGAAGACATTTCATCCCAAGTTTAGGCTTGAACGAACGTGTCAACTGGATTGGGAGTTTTAGGGGCAACGCCAAAGGCGTTTCTCGTACATCTGTGTATATTTGGATGTATATGTATATTCCAGCGTAATACCGAAGCGTCTGGAGTAATTTTAACCAAACTTCGAAGCCATATGACTTTCAGTATTAAAAAAAGTACTGTGGGAGTAAGACATCTCAAGGGATGAAAGTTGGAAGAAGTGACATGTAAAGATAATCCAAAATGACTGATATTAGTGGGATCGAGAATACGATTGACCTGTTTGAAATGACTTTTAGAAGATAAAATTCACTTCAAACGTTTTTTTTTTTTTTTTGTTTATTTTTTTTTAATCAGTTTGATTCAAGGTGTATTATGTAGGGGTAGAGTATTTCAACATTTATGCCAAAAGCAGAGTATATTCTGTATTCTTATGATTACACTTTTGATGAAAAAAGTGTCCTAAGAGGAAAGGGGATTCGAATACTTCCCATAAACCTATTATCCTTGTGCGAAGAACGGGTATTTTACTTAGTAATAATAATAACAAATCAAGTAAATACTGTACTAACATATCTTCATTTGCTTTTATTCATTAACACATGTGAATATTGGTGACATTACTGTTAAAAATTTTCATGTGTATACGGAAATAAAGCGTGTACTTGAGTTCCGTAAGCAGTGGCGTATTTACGATTTTATTTCGGGGGGAGGGGCTTTGACTGAAAATGTGAAAATTCTGCAAGATATTTCATATATTTTAGTATAGTAAGATTTTTTTTTGGGGGGGGGCTTAAGCCCAGAAGCCGCCCCCCCTGAATACGCCACTGTCCGTAAGATTTATTGTTAAGACGATGTATTTTCTTCCTAAGACAAAGATAGGAATACTAGAGTGATACTAAAACAGGGATTAGATAGGAATACTAGACTATTTTCTGTTTTAAACTTGGGGTTATACCAATTAATTAATAAATATAGTATTAAGTTCGGTTGCACTATTATTTATGACATCGGTAGAACAAAAACAATCATGAAGACAGTAATCATCTTAGTTACTTTTTTATGAAGAACTTTAATATGTGTCTGAAAATATCAGAATCAAAGGGATTGCTTTCGTATGTTTATCTGAGTTAAAATGAAGATAGATCATAATTACATGACATTTCAACTCGTAAATATCGTTCGTTCCCTAAGTTTGATGCAACATACTTTGGGTAACTGATTGAAAGGTGTTGATCGTGCGTTTTTGATGTGCTATAGATTTATGCGTGTTATTGGTACACATAATTTTCTTCATAAACCAATGATGTGGTTGATTCTTGTTCGGTTCAGATATCGGATATACTTCTCAATTCAAGGGCGTTTCGCTGTCACCAGTTTTGCACATGAACCGACCATTATAAATATTCGATGTGGGTTTTGTATCTAGCATTATTTACATGAAACTCTTAGTGTACATCATATTAATTACAATTATAGAAGATTGATCGCATTATATCTGACCATTTTGGCAACACTGATGTTACCTGTGCAGTTGCGACAGAAACAGGAAAGAGGGTCGTTATCAGTGGGGAGTCTCAGCATGCAGGTGTCGGAGTATCGTGTTGGTGATAGTGAAATATCGCCGAAACGGTCCAGTATTGCAAAGAGAACATCATAGCTCTTTTCCATTCATATTTTTCGTTCAACTCAATAGTGAAACATTGTCGGGAAAACGTTTAACCATCAAAGTTCAATCACAGCTAAAGATATCGTGATCAACAAACACAAATCGGGCCAGCAAAAATATCGCCCGAAGTGTTCGTGAAATTGGTCGACTGGCAGGTAGGAGAATCCACCAGAACGTGACGTGGTCCAGAAATTATTTGATAAGGGACATAGCAGTACTAAGTTTTACCATCAGTGGAGAGTGTATCCACAGGGAATCGTGAATGTTGCCGGATACGGTTAAATGAGGAAGTTGCAGGTACATACGATGGAGGAAATCATGCAGGTGAATGCTGCATACCAGGAATCTTCCGTGACTCCAGTCTATCGGAAGCACATTCTTCGTTTGTACGGATCCAACAAGAAACAGATGCAAGTCGACATGGACATAGCGTTCACCCCATACCCTCTGGTTTTATTACGACATGAAGCAGGAATTTAGGTTGTTCTTTTTCATAACATCCCTGTTAAAAGTTCTGACGCCAACCCAAACGACATCTGCAATATAATATCACCCTCACTGGCCTATGAAAAACCTACAGGGAAAAAGAATGGGGTGGTATTCCTATGCCTGCGCTCCAATGCAGTTTTTTACAGTGGAAAGTAGGGTGTCGGACGGCAGTCTATAACGCTGGTGTTCCTATAGAATACATTCTATGTTGACAGCACGGCTTTTCGTAGGTTGGGTATAACGCGATCAGCCTTCTGTATTTAAGTTGAATTACACTCTCTATTCGAGAGAAGGCAACGTGTCCTACTGACAGTGTCAAGGTAAGGTTGCACACTTCAATGATTTCGGCGCTTAGAGAAGGTAACCAAGACCATTTCAGCCGCTTTTGCCCGTCAGGTTTCCCGAGGAACCCATGTAACAGAGGTTAAGTTTCATCTTCACCGGGAATCTAATCTGTCCTTCCAGTTGATAGGTAAACGCCTTGTCGACTACTTCGCCGCAGCTATAATGACAGATATTCAAGTTGGAAAGATATTATCATTTGAACCTCTTTTTAACTTAGAATAATTTTATATTTCTTATTCAAAAGGTCATATGTATTTTTCTTTTCTCTTTTCAAGGAACGTAGATGCTGCTGCACAACAATCAAATACACCTACAAAAACTAATAGGGCATCACGTCAATCGTTGTCATTAGAAATCGAAAATTTCGATGCTCCATTGGGTAAGTTTTCACTTTAGGAGTTGATGAATGACTTTTTGTATTGATACAGGTCACAGAGAGAGAGAGAGAATGGAAAAAGAGAATAATCTCTCGTAACAGCTCACGAGAGAGAGAAAAAAAAAGTGTATTTAGTGGAGTTGATGATGGTAATAGTGAGGTGTGTATTTGTATGGGAGAATAATAATTGCCGATCGATACACCTTGTAGGATACGTAAGGAGTTACTCAAATATGAATAGTTTTGCCTTGTATCCCAAAGTAGTAGAACTACAATCATATAGTTTCTTGGTTTATACGGTTTAAGGTTTCCATCACCGACAGAAGCGTGGTTGAGTCGTTTCTCATTTGAATTGAAATCTCGCCCTAAATGTGAACAACGAAAATTTGGACCACAGATGGGATGACATTATTTTCAACTTTACGTAAAAGCAAATCCAACAAATCACAGCACCTCTATTGAATTTATCTTTACAACAGTTATATTTCAGCAACACACGTTCACAAATTGATATAGTAATCAGCCGCATACAAACTAACTTTTTGCGCCGCCTTTTCCTTATTTCTCCAGCACATTGATGGCAACGGAATAATAAGTTTGATGTTAATTTTACACTGTTAACAGATAGTTTCGTTTCTACACCTAACTGGAAATTTAATTAGAAATATCAGGAAAGCCATTCCAATTTTTTATTTAAAATAAGAGAAACGATGATAACCTTTAAACCAGTGATCGCCAAACCGTCGATAGCGAGCTACTAGTAGCTCGCGGGGACATTTTCGGTAGATCGCGTTAACGCTCCGGTTGACTAATCTTGATCCCTCCACTGAGCTGAACCATCTTAGTGTAATTTTTTTTTTTTTTTTTTTTTTTTTTTTTTTTTTTTTTTTTTTTTTTTTTTTTTTTTTTTTAAAGTTGGTAGTTTATTTGGTTGGTAGCTCACAGTAGGATTGTAGTTCAGAAGCTTAATAAGTTTGGCGAACTCTGCTTTAAACTATGCATTGTATTTTTTCCTAAGAAACCGAGTTGGTTACAGTTTTTGAAAAGTGGGGTTGTTTTAATTGTTCTGTCATATACTTATTTTTGGTGTACCCAGCTCAGACATTTAATCCTTTTTATTTTAAAAGTCTGCTACCTTTAAACAAATAGTGTAAATAATCGTTGTACGTTCTCGCAACGAATGGTTATCAGCAACGACCAGACGAAGCAGCCAGTGGCCTTGGCAATCAACTGCAGCCAATCGCAGTCGTACTTGTGCTATGGTAGGTGGGACTCACGTGAGCAGCGAGAACAAGGAGAAAACGCGAGAGGTAGCCATCATTCGGCACCAAGGAAACTAATGGGACAAGATTCACCTTCTCATCGCTGCTGAAACAACTCATATAAAATTTAATATTTAGTACATCCGTTTGTATCTGCATTATTTAAAAATATCAATATCTTTTGTTGTTATAATCTTACCTTTTACTGTAAAGACATGTAAGTATAGTGTTGTTATTAAATATAATCTCCAATTTGTGCGTATCATTAGCGTTATTCTGACCCGAGAATGCTGCCTCATGTTCGTTCGCTTTGTTGTACATGGTACGGAATGTATATACTAATGCTAGCAAATTATCGTTGTAAGTTGTTTTTCAGATTAAATGACGCTGAAATTTGGTCCTATTCGTAAGTTTAAGGTTATTATTTGAATTTTCGCCTATGTGTAGTTAGCGGTGAAGGAAGCTATTGTTTTGCAATAACTTGTTTCGTAGTTAACGCTCGGGTGAAAAATTCGATTAATGACTATCTAATGTAATGTTTGCTCTACCTGGATTATCATCCTATGGAGTAAACATCACATGTCGAGGAAGGTTCCAGAAGAAAGCAGAACCTTTAAAATATGACTTCAACTTAGCAGTATTCAGAAATCATCGACAGAGGTGTCAGCGCACACTGAAACTGTATGATTGTAATTCTACTATTTCAGGATACAAGGTAATACAATCCATATTTGCCAAAGGCTAATAATAGTTTAATTACAGCTACAAAAAATAATGGAAATGTATAAAGAGGTTGAACACTGCTGGTAAAAGAAAATTTTAGAGAATATCATTCCAAAACCACACGAAACGTCCAGAGATAGCCAAAACAGATAAATATGAGAAAATACATCTAAAAGTTTCCTTCGATCAGGGTGAGAGGACGTTTGAGATCTGGTTAAGGTTTTTTCACTTTATTACTCAAAAAGAGGAAACAACCGATTTTTAACTCACCAAACCCTCTGTAGGTGCGAATTCAATGATACATAGGAAAAGAGGGAAAAAGTAGACGACTGGACCAGCACTCGAACTTGATGACTGTTTTAGGGGCGGACTGGGTAGCGTAGTGGCTAACGCATCGGTACGGTATGCCGAAGGTCCCGGGTTCTAGTCTCGGTCCATCGTCCACTTTTTCACTCTGTGTATCGTTTAATTCACTTTCTATGTCTGTTATTTTCGGTTAAGAGCGTAGGCGTAGAAGGTTCGGAAGTGGGGTGGATTGAACAATGTACGAGCAGAGAGTAGGGCGAAGATTGAGTAATTTGCAGGCAGAGAGTACGGGCGAAGAGAAACCGTTTGCTGTTCAGGGAGATAACTGAAACAACAAATGGAGCCGCGGTGGCTATGGTAGAACGTTCACCTCTGGTGCATGGCGTCTCTCGTTCGATCCCAGCTCGCGCCAAATGATTTTGTGGTGGACAAACACCGTGTGTGTGTTTTTCGGGGCTCTCGCGTTTCCTCCCACTTTCTTCATTCCACCATTTCCTTCATTTTTCATCATCAACATCTCCTTTATAGCCTAGTCGGTATAACCGTATGACGTAAAACTCAAAGATTTCGTTTTTGAAACTCACCTCTGGCGCTTGGGGTTCCGGGTTCGAACCCAGCCCCCGCCAAGTGAACTTTGTGGTGGACAAACACCGTGTGCGTGGGTTTTCTCGGGGTTCTCCCGTTTCCTCCCACTTTCTTCATTCCACCATTTCATTCATTACTCATTATCACCGTCTCCTTTAGCCTAACCGACATAAGCGTAGTACGTAAAACTCAAAGATTTCATTTCATTTCGTTTTTGAAACAACGAATACTCTACTCATCATTGCTTCAACTTTTCTTCGCTTTTGATTCGTAGGCGGTACCGTTCTAATATGGACCCACGGCGAACCAGCACTGGAACAATTCGTATCTACTTTATAAAAATGAAAATTAACTTGTTTGTAAACCAACCATGGGAAAACGGTCAAACCTTTTTTATTTATTTATTTATTTATTTATTTATTTATTTTTTTTTGTCATCACCACCTACCTTGAATTGAGTTTTTATCATATCAATTTAATTAAAATGCTTAACCTAAGGTGGGAGCTGAAGGGGAGGGGATCATAATTTATGCTGAAAATTGAGTGCCTTACGAACTCTTCGAGCTAGGAACTTGAAATTCGGTATGTAAACTCTTCATTAAAATTAAATAGACACGCGTCCCTGCAAAAGATGTTCCTGAAGACCGGGAATAGTCAGGGAATTTATTTCCATGATTTTTTTTTAAGACACCCTAGCTATATTTTATAGAAGTCATGAATATTTTAACTGCCCATAGAACATATAAAGAAAACATGAGACAATCAAGACAGATTTAGAAAGAAGAAGAAGAAAAACTGAATAAAGAAAATTGTCCTTCGAAATAGAAACCTTAAGGAGTGCCGAAAGTGTTGAACTTCAAGCTTTAAAATTTGACTTTATTCCAAACACAGGAAGTTTGACGTATAATAAATATTTACAGTAAGAAATTAAGCTTATATTATATTTAAAATATAAAAAGGGAATAGTTGAATGGCTATGGGAGTGGTGAAGGCCAATTAATATATATATATATATATATATAAAACCTAACCATAAACGATAATGTTCGCGGTGTTAAGGACAGAGGCGGATCTTGAAGGTGAAAATGGGGGGCCAACTAGAACCCAGAGTATGATAGGTATATCATGATTTTACTGTTATCAGAGGTTGTTCAGCCTACGTTTGGCCGATTTCGTTCCTTCCCCCTCCCGGGCAGAATGGACTCACCCGACCTGTCTCGTGGCGTCCTGCAGTATTGTGCAGTGGCTCCCTGCGAACGGAGTTGTTTTTCCGCGCGGACGACAATAACGCACAAAACAGGACCACTGTTGTGAGTGTTGTGTTAAATTTGTTTCCAAGTGTGTGGTTTCCGCTCTGTGACCAAAATGGGAAGACTATGTTGGGGCTCTTTATGACGCCCACTTTAGTGTTTCTGTCATTAGAAAACAGTGCAAGAAGAATGGTTGCAACATCAGTTTAAGTGGAGTAAAAAATGTTCTTGAAAAGTACAAGTGCAACGAAGCTCCACCATTTGGATCACCAACGAAGTTGCCTAGGAAGCGGGAATGCACCAAGGCCACCTCCACCAGGCAGAGGAAACTTCGCAAAATGGCAATGCGGCAAACCGAGAGAAAGGCCCCAAGAACTTCAGAAGGTGGGTCCGTGTCTGTAAAGAATCCTTCCCAAAAGGGTTCATGGTCGTTACTGGCTACTGTTACCGAGGTAAATTGAAGATTCGTAGATTGGCGAAGAACTGCAAAATAAATTCGCAGTATTTTCAGGAGCAGATCATGCGGCCGATCTACGAGCATGAGATTACAACAATGTACGGAAATGACGCCAATATGGTGCGCATTCAGTGGACAAGGTCTCATCACATACCTCACGATCGTCCCTCGCATTCTACAGGGAGATGGAGGAGGCAAGTGGTATACAGGTGATACCTTTCATTGAGGTACCTGTTAAATCTCCAGGTGCAAGTCCTATGAACTATTTTGGATTTCGATTGCTGAAGCAGGCTTTTTGAAAACGGCGTGTGACAACTGTGGAAGGACTTTGGAGAGTAGTGCAAAGGGAATGGGACAAGATTCCCCTCCCAGTTCTTCAGAGAAGCCTATTACAGTAGAAATTAAGCTGTCGGGCTATTGTTAGGAACCAAGGGAAACACATCGAGCACTTACAGACCTGGTGCCATGGATTCTTCTGTAATTTTTAGGTAAGTCGAAATTGGCTACATGTAGACTGAACAACCTCTGTAAACTTTCAAAAATATAAAAACAATAGTTTAATTACATTTGTCACGCAAAAACTGGATGAGTCAAGGCTCCCCGACCCTGGGCTAGATCCGCCACTGTTTACGGGATAGGAAAAATTTACTTATTTAGTCATGGAAAGTCAGGGAAATCAATACCAGAATTTCGGTATGAACCCTGCAGTAGTTTCGTCTTCCTTCACTAAAATCCATTCTACATTCGTGCCTGACCACCTGATACTTCCACGGCTCTTTCTGTTTCCATTCTCTCCCTATCTCTTGCCCTATCTGAGGAAGAGTTGTAGCAAAAGTACTGGGCAGTTTTTAAAGAAAGGCCTGTTTGCGAATACAGTTTAAAATTATGCGTACCGTTGAGAATAAGTGCGTGTACTGGCTCCCGGCATCTCCTGTGTATAATTGTACGCTATGGTCATTCACGTCGTCAGTCTATACGCTCGGTAGTGTGCAAATCGAGCAGTTCACCGACTATGAAATATGGTCACCATCAGGTTCCTAACAGCATAAAACATGACAGCTGCGAATATTCATCACCAGCTATATGCGGTGAATGGTGACAATGCAGTGAGTGCGAAAATGGGTCAAATTGTTGAAGGAAAGGTTGGGAAAACGCCCATGACGCGAAACTGAAAATCTAATCAAATCTTTCAGCTAGGAGGAATTCGATTTTCCGCCGTACAGCCCAGACCTTGCGCCAGTGATTACCACTTCGTTCGCCATCTGAAGACATCTTGGGCGGCAAACGTTTAGACATTGAATATAATCGTGAATAACGGATTATTATCATAGATGGAATAGTTCTATGAAGACGATATGCAAAACATTTCCGTTCGTTACAGTAAATGTTTAAATCAGAAAGGAAATTTTGTGAAAAAGTACTAAATTTCGAAGACACCATAGTACATATACTTTGCTTTTTAGTGTGTGATTATGTTTTCAGGTTTGTAATTTGAGTAAAAGAAATTGGATTGAAGGAGCCTGTAATCTATGGAGTTTGTCTTGGATATGTTGGTCAAACCAATTTTCGTAGTCTAAGATAGAAGTGCTTGCATATTGTTAGTTTGTTGACTACCAGCAAATGTTGTTCTATTTGTGTGGAAAATACGTAATTGGATTAATTCATTTTAATAGCTTGTACATTTCACTTACTAGCAGAATTATGTATAATAAGTTGAAAATTATGTTACTTGATCTTTTGCAGCTGGTGTCATTTTAATATGACAGGACGCTTTATCAGCAATGCACTATTTGTATCAGTTCGAAAGGATCGGAAGTGGGGTGGTAGGTTCATTTCCAAAGATTGGTGTAATCTGTTGTGTTGTGTGTAACCAAGTACAAATATAACTTACATGACACGATGATACATCAGTAGAGTCAAAAATAAATCGAACTTTTATGGAATCCTTTATTGCAAGTGAAATAATACCATGTTTACACAAACACTATTTTGCAATTAATGATTTCGTGCAGTGACATACTTCTGGCATTGTGTACGTCACTTGTCAAAGCAGTTTGAAGGTCAGGGGACGGTAGCTCAGCGGCATAAACCTCACGTCTAGTCTGGGAATCCCTGGTTCGATCTCGGGCCAAATGGGTCTAAGATGGACAGCATCGTGTCCATGAATTTGTTCGTGCTTCTCCCGTTTCCTTCCACATTCTCATTGAACTGATAAATTCATAATCATTCACTTTCAGTAATTAACGTTTTCTTTAGCTTAAAGGGTATAACTGTAGGACGTTAACTTAAAAGATTTCATTTATTTTTTAAAATTCTGAAGCCCTAAAATAATCCCTTGGTACGCGTAGCGTAATCTCTTGATACGAGTGGTCTCGCGTTCGACTCCTGAGGGGGAGGCTTGGTCGAAAACATGTAACAGCTTTTTTTAGGCCAGCCATCCTGAGAGAGTTTCTTCCTGGGTTTTTATGATTCACACCAGGCAAATGCCGGGATAGTACGTAACATACAGGTCCCAGAGCGTTTCTTTCCTTTCCCACTCTTCTCCCATCCACTGATAGTATGCTCGCCGAGGGACGTTATCTCTCATACGTGACGGTTTAAGCCCGTATATGCCGGTAGTGCCTAGAAATATAAATAAGTAAATAATTCAGTTCTGAAGGCCATTTTTGTCACCTCCAGCAGAGCGCACGTCGAATCCGTCTTCTTCGACTGAAACAGTATGTCGTCAACTGTGTGAACTTGAACAACTGTGTGATCTTCTAAAAGAAGTGCTAAGCAGCAGCTAGTAATCTGATATTCTTGTCAACTCTGGCAATCATTTCATTAGTTCCTGCTCTGTTTCAGGATTTTGATTATCTTCAGTGGAAACACTGCCACTCGTGAATCATTTGTGCCAAGTGAACTTGGGTCCACGACATTACTTTCTGCCGGTACACTTAGTGTACTGAAGGACATGCTCTGTAAATGTCTTAATCAGTTAACACTAAATTTAATGCTCACTGGCTTCATATTTGCACCACACGGACAGACATCCTTAAGAAGACCGACACTTCTTCACCGTAATGTCACCCTTGATAGCTGCAATACCACATTAGCTAAATATTTACATATCTGCAGGAGATTCGTAGCAAATTCAACACTTTGACAGCCAAAGTTCCTTTCATTTTTGACTCGACTGGTATTCATATATTTATATTATTTTTTAGTTCATCTTACGAAATATATATTTGACAGTTGTAATTTTGATATTTTTTTTCTTATTAAGACAGTGAATTAACGTTGAAACCATTTGTTTACAGCAAAAAATATTGACCTGAAAGATGATAATGGTACCAAAGACAAGCGAAGACCCTTTAAGTTGCTTCCCCGTAGATTCCATCAACTGGTTGACCAGAGAAATGAATCAATCGCAAGCACGATTGAGATCAAGAGTAAGAAAAAGGAACTACTGGGAAGAAAATCGGATTTTATGTGAGTATTATTATTAGCTAAACTACATAATGGCATTCTTTTTAATGAATTAAGACGTAATCAATTCAAGTATGAACGCTTTTAGAATTCATTTAAAGCTAGAGGTTTAGGGATTTTAATAAATAATGTTTTATCTGATACAAGGAAATGTGTATAATGTAATTACCAAATTTTGTGTCAGATTTTGACTATTTGGAATTCATATTAGCGTAGTGCAATGCTGATTTCTTTATCAGAACTAAAAAAAAAAAAAAAAAAAAAAAAAAAAAGGACTGTTATGCCTCATATTTAGTAACAGTTTTAGATTTTCCCCACGGACGGACGAACAAAGTCATACAATAAGACTTCCAACTCTTATGCATGGTACAGTTTGGAAGACTAAAAAATTATATGAATTGAAGTTGAGTGATGACGTTAGGACGCCGATAGGGGTGGAACGGTTGGGGTTAATTTTAAAATTCAGCGAATTTTAAAAATTATTTTCTAATCTTATCGGTATGATTGAGTTATGGATATACTCGTAATCCATTCTTTTAAGTTTAGGACATGCTTCTGTAAAAATAAGATAAGACAAATGTGATCAGGTATTTGGAAGCGTTTGCATTGTATTCACTAATACAAGGTTTGACAATAATAATTCAGGACTGGTGCTGGTACTCTGTAACTACTAATGTCAAAAAATTGTTTATCATGTAGAATAAATGCTACGATATTCTTCTGTGGTTGGACATGCGAAGATTTGGTAAGAGAGCATCTGTCTGAACATCAGTCATCGAAGTCATCCTTCTCATTATTATCATGGATTCTTAGAGCATCCGTGTCTCGATCAGCAAATATATCCTTGTAACGTCATCTTTTTATATTTTAACTTGTTACATTTATAGCCCACAGTTCAAATCACAAAAATTGATATATGAGATTAAAGACCTTAATGGTTCTGACTTTTTATTCTTCTTATTTTATGTATATTTATTCTGTTGCCATAGCAACAACAGACAAATACCTATCTTCTTTTCAACAACTGACCTTACATCATCATTTATGTAAAATCAACACACATTCTACATTTTTTCTTCTTCTCCTTCTTATCAACAAATTGTGCATTTTTAAGCGCCGTTGCCCAAAATAACTACAAGAAAATGAAAGTAATTTATAGGTTAGATATACAATCTCGTTGTATCCTGGTTCCCATTGTCACGCATTCTTATATTGATAGCACCATATCTAGTCACCTGTGACAATGTGATTCACCAATGAAGAGTCTGACTCCACGGAGCTAATCAATTCTGTGCAGTACTCGACTCTCTGCGCTTTTTACTGTTCTGTCAAAGAATGAGGCACAAACTTTGCACAAGTCTTCATTTTTCCCGACCGTCTTCTTTCAGATCTGTCGGATCATTTTGCGGTTTGTGTACAGTACATCGTGAATCATGCAACAGTCTGGTTGCGTTCGGTCTCCTTAGAGCAAAACCGATCAGAGATGGCAAGAAGCGGTTTTTGAAATCGATTTAACGTTCTAAGAATATGTATCTTTTTCTCTCTTTACTCTGTATTCAAACCAGAAGTGGCAGAAATCAACCACTTTCGGTTTTAACGCTGATTGCTACCGAGTAAATATCGTAAGAGATTTTCTGCGAACGGTTTTCTGTAATCAATTAAGCCTCCAAGAATGCATTCCATCTTCATTGTAATCTCTCTACTAAAACCGAAAGCAGCAGAAATGAACTACTTCCGGTTTCAACGTTGATTGCTACAGAGTAAATACCGTAAGAGCTAGTGAGAAGCGGTTTTCTGTAATCAATTAAGTGTCCAAGAATGCATTCCATCTTCATTGTAATCTCTCTACTAAAACCGAAAAATAGCAGAAATGAACTTCCGGTTTCAACGTTGATTGCTACAGAGTAGAAGCGGAAATAAATAGCGATAAGTGATTTTCCGCAGTTAAGCGTCACATACCAATATATTCAAACTCCACTCTAATCTCTCGTCCGGTTTCAATATTAACCTGTATACACCGGGCAGAAATTTGAAAACGAAATCGTAGACTGTTGCGTTAGGGGCCATAGTTGACCCCCTAGTTACCTAAGGGTAATGATTGATACCTCGTTGGAAAGCTTATGAAACACTGATTCCAACGAGGCAACTTGCGCAATCCCCGTCCTATTCGTAAAAGAAGAAGAAACAAAATGAAATCCTAAAAATATGAAAAAATATAATTTGGGGATTCTGGCAACCCTTGCAGTCTCTTTACGTTGACAAAATTAAGCTAATATGTAGGCAATACACTTGCGACAATAATATGGTAGCCATTACTGCAATACAAAACGAGATAAAAGTTGAAAACAGAATTGCTATAAAACGTCCTGTAGATAACTTACGAGGGGCTGTTGCAGACCTTCACGTTGTCGGCCCTGGTGACCACCATAGTACCACATTATATGTACACCATTTTTTTATTATTGTCCGTAGAGAATACAGAAACAAGATTTATGCTTCTAGAACAATTCAGTGAAAATATATCTTGTCTTATATGGAACCGTCCAGAAAATAAATGTAATTTACGTCAAAAAAAATTTACGAAATTTGCCCCTCTCCTACTCCTCCCATATAAGCAACAAGTACTTTTGCAGGGCATTAGCGTGTAGTGGATTACTTCATTGCTTCACATACCAATTTTTATGACCATATCCCCAAGAGGAAAAAAAAACAACCGAAATTTACCCTTCCCCTTCTCCATGGTACCCCCAACATACATCAAATGCATCTCGGCGGCAAGCTTCATCCTTCAGCAACACATTCATACCAAAATGATCTTCCTAGCGTAATTAGGGGCTGAACTATTAAGGTTTAAGCCTTGACGCAGCAGTTGCGCCGTTCGGCGTTTGAACGTTGAATAAATATTACGGCATATAAACAAAACTTCTTCATGTGATGTACTCGTAACACTGTTACTTGTTCATTTGTTTTGGATGTATTTTCTATAAAATTGGGGTGAGCCAAATGTGTTTGTGATCAGCTATTAGGAAGCATTTGCATTGTAAATACATTATCATAGCCTTTATTTATGTATTTCTTCAGGTTAAACCGGAGTTTATCAACGTCCCTTGGAATATTGCATGATGGTCTACCACCGGAAGTCATTCAAGAGGCATTGCAAGAAGAAGAAACAAGAAGGCCCTCAGGTAGGTTACTATATCTGTTTTTACACACTCATCATTAGAGGCACGAGTTTTTCGCAATGCGCGGTAAAACGAAATGCGTCAGAATTAAGTAATTTTCAGTTACTTGACGTTTTATGATATTCTGTGTTGTGTGTTTTCATTGGTTTCCGTTGCGCGATAAAACGCGAAATTGGCAGTTTTGCGCGAAGTTTTTAACAACACGCGATATAACGCGAAATTTTAAAAATACGTTTTTATTACTTTAAAAACGCTAGTTTCCCGCTGACGGAACGGTAGAACGTGGCATGAATGGTGCATTTTGGGTGATTCGAATACGGCTACAGGGAACATGTTGTGCGTTAGCTATCGCAATCGCAGCTGGATGGGGAGTTCCGAAGTGATGATTGAAGTTTGTTGTAAATACATTTACATATGTGTGTCTTCCAATTGTGTTTTTTTTTTTTTTTCAAGTATGGACTGGTGATAAGTCATAAACGTACAAACTGAAGGAATAAAATGTGGAAACATATACATATATAAACATAACATAACATATATAAACATAACATGCATATGTTTAATGCTTAAATGTAACTTGTGCCTATGTGCTTTCAGGAGACAGCAAAACTTTCCTAGTCATAGTAAGTTTAGTTAGTGGTTTCCCTTCAGTTTGATTTTTAAAAAAATGTAATTTTCTATAAGTGAAATTGACGGTGTCAAGTGAAATATTCAGTATATTTTGTGTTTAGGTAATTAATGGTTTGTTTTTATAGTGATTTATCAATAAAAGAAACAATTGTAAAAATATCAGGGAATTGTATTCCACAAGAGCTACAAAATGCGACAAAACGCGAAATATGAAAAACGAAACGCGAAATTTTCAAATTCTTAGTGCGAAAAACTCGTGCCCCTACTCTCTCAGTTACTCTCGTATCATGCTTGATGTGTCTTTTTTCCCCTTCTTTCGTCCTTGTTATGTTATTGTATGTTTATTTATTGAAGTTTACCGTCCCTTTCCAACTCGAGGCTATATAAGATGTGGATCTACAGTGTAAAATAGAATCCGAACTGCTGTAATGAGTTCAAATTTCAAAGCTTTTCCACCAGCATTTACATTACATACATTATTTTTGTAACTGCACTTTCAAAACCGCTGTTTTATAGTCTCAGGGAATATCAACATCCTATATTGGTTAAAATAGTAGTTTTGGCGTTGCATATTCAAATATGAAATAACTGGTAACAAATACACGAATAAACATATTCATTTTTCAAATTGCGTCAATCTTATTTTTTCTAAACTCTTTTAATCCTATTTTTCCACAGCAGTTCTGAATAAGCTTTAACCCTTTTAATCTTTCGGAAATTGCTGCTCTCTCCCTAATTACCTTAGATTCATGTTTCGCGTCATTATTTATTTCTTTTCTTTTTTTTTTTTCTTTCTTTTTTTTTCTACTGCAGCGAGGTTAGGGTCATAAGACCCTCTCTTACACCCTACTACTAACAAAAAAAAAAAAAAAAAAAAAATTGATACAATAAAAAAGGTACATTGATTCATATTACACACGCATGTACAGGGTGTCTACTGGTCATGAAAGTCATGAAAAAGTCATATATTTTGCTTAGTGGTCATGAAAGTAATGAAAAAGTCCTTTATTTACCCAACTGGTCATGAAAATCTGAAATCTCAGAGTATATTTTTATACTTCATACTTTTATACCTCATACTGCATGTACTGAAACAGTTGTATCAGGTCAGTAATTGTGAGAATTTCCCCCACCAGTTAGTGCTGGCTAACTGGTACTTTACTGTCTTCCTAGCTGCTCCCCATTTCATCTTCTAGTCTCTGTAATATAGTAACAACTTTTTACTGTCCAACTTTGTGATCTGCTATTTCTTTACTTCTAAGAAATGTAAATTGTGTAGTTTTGGGCCTTTAGACTTATGCAAATAATATTATTCGTTTGAGTTTGCAGATTTTAAATTTGATGATCTATTTTTTTAAAACGAATTTCTTTTATAAATTGTTTTGTCTTTGGGCAGTTCTCTAAGTGCTTAATTTTTGACAAATTTCTGCTAGATGGATAATTATACTCAGAATTAAAACTTCAAATACAGTATAGAGTGATTAACTGGTAAGAGCAGGCCCGTATTTAGGTAAGTGCTATTCTGTGCTCGAGCACAAGGCGGCAGAATTTTAGATTCTTTCTTTAAGATTCACAATAAGTGATATTTAAGACTAGCAACCCGCATAGTTCCGATGCACCACTGATGGTAGGGGTTTATTATTACTAATGGTAAATTTTTATCGCCGTGGTCATGAAAATTTGAACAAAAAGGTCATGAAAAGTCATGAAAAAGTCATGAATTTACTTTCTGGTATTCCAGTAGACACCCTGATGTACATAAACACAAAACACACGCACGCACTCACACACACATGTTTACTAAGAATACAATATAAGAATAATTAATACAATACAAAACTATATAAATATTACAGTTGCAAAGAATCTTACAAAAGTTTTGTGTTATGTTTGTTAAAAATGAGGTATGTTCAGAGGACTGGTTCTGCTTTAGCAAATTTTTCGTTTCCAAGGCAAATTTTGATTATAAGTTTCTTGCACTGGAAAGTAAACTGTTTCAGAGACGGATCCTAGTAGGTACGAATGATTTGCCGTATGTCCCCGTGCGATGTGCAGGAAGTAGCAAAGAATTACCTCCTCTAGTGACGCAGCAGTGACGGGCAACGAATTGGTAATTATTGTTTAAAATTGAGGGGCCCTGTTTGCAACGGTGCGGAACACTTTACTAAAATGTGATGTTTCCTCCGAAGGTAGAGCGATAGCCAGCCAAACCATTCAATGCCGGGGTAATATGGTCGTAGCGACGGAGATTAAGTATAAATCGAAGGTATGTGTTGTGCATACGTTCCAATTTAGCCGTTTAGCCAAAAGAGTAGTGGATAGGTTATTCAAAAAGAAAGAACAGTTTTCAAACATTTATTTCTTCCAAACTACAAAAGATAGAAACATGATTCGAACGTTACTTTATTAAGAAAAGTTTACAATTTAAACAGCCCGGATAGAAGTTCCAATCTCGGCCGCATTGGCGCTGTTGTTTTTTGTTTGTCAGTAGTGAAATGGCGGCGTCACCACAGAAGAAGTGTTTTTGTGTGCTACAATTGGCAAAACTTGAGTCCATTGTTGCAGTTCAGCGAGCATTGCGCAGTCAATTTAATAAACAACCGCCGCATCATAAGCAAATTTACGAGTGGCATCGAAAATTCGTAGAAGATGGTTGCATCTGCAAAGGGAAAAGCACGGGACGTCTATGCACATCAAACGAGAATGTCGAGCGTATTCGTACACTTTACGAAAGGAGCCCAAAGAAATCCACATCACGAGCAAGCAAATAACCAGCGGTATGGCGAGTTCTAAAACATCGTCTGTACATGAAGCCATACAAAATGCAGTTATTGCAAGCATTGCATCCTGACGACCACAAGAAAAGGTACGAATTTTGCATTAGCATGTTAGATTATATGGAAGAAGACAATTTTGCTCAACGATTAATTTTTTTTACGATGAATCCACTTTTCATCTTTCTGGTAAAGTTAATCGCCATAACGTTAGAATTTGGGCAAGTGAAAATCCGAATTGTTGAAGCTGTGAATTCGAAACTAGAGACCAGCTGATACGTGTGTGGCAAAAAATGAGCCACCGTTTTGACATTGAATGCACACCATAATTACTAACAAGAAATTGTAAACTTTTGTTAATCAAGTAACGTTCGAATCATGTTTCTATCTTTTGTAATTTGGAAGAAATAAATGTTTGAAATCTGTTCTTTCTTTTTGAATAACCCTGTATACTATGTCACATAGTCAAATATAGGAAGCAGAAGCGCCTGTACCAATTGAGTCCTTTGTTTTACTGAAAGAAAGTGTTTTAGTTTGTTGAGAGAGTGCAATGTAGGGTAAACTTTCTTGGTTGTATTAATTACATGTTTGTTCCACGTGAGATGATTATCCATTGTAATACTTAAATTTCTCACCTCCTTAGCGTAATCTATTTTGTGCCATTATCTTTGGAATCAATTAGGATTTCAAATATCACGCACATACCTCACAAATCGAAAATTCGGATGTTTTCGGCAAATTAAAATAAAAAAAAGTTTGGACGCCCATAATGGCGCCCAGAGAACGTCAAAAAGAACATTTCTTTGCTTTGAGACATTTTTCAAATTACTGAAATATTGCTAATAGGTATAGAAATAAAATAATAATAATAATAACTTGCAGCAAAAAGTGTATTGTAAAATTGCTAACAGATAGAGAGATAATAAATAAATAAATAAATAAATAAAAGAACTTTACGAGACTTCTGCTCTAACGCCAATATCCTTTGGAACGTAGTTTGTACATAATTATTTTTTCAGAATGAAGTACGTTTTGAATGAAACCATACACATGTCTCTTCTTGAGACATTTTCCTGAGAAGGACTGTATATATATTTTTTCTTGATTGGGCACCTGTAACAGGGCTCCCGTCAAGTGCCTGCACAACACATGTACTGAGAACTTTTACATTTTTAGGTTATATACAGATACTCATCAAACTAATGGAAACATCTGATAAAGTGTAACTTGCCAGGTTAAAATGGCGTTGGACCACCTTTCGCCTTTAGAACAGCTCTGATGTAACGTGGAATGGAGTCATAGAGGTCATGAATGGTAGCAAGGTATAGTGAATGATGAATAGTAGGTCGTACACCATTTCGCGCCGAATACGTCACTCAGTTTCATAAGCAAAATTAGTGGCGGAAACCTGCGCCTTATTCGTGTTTCCAAAACGAGCCACAATTGTTCAGTTATGTTCAAGTCTGGAGGTTGGGCGGGCCAGGGGAGGTGTTCAACTTTATCGCGATGTTTCATCAAACCACATCGCGAAAGTTTCAGTTGTGTAAATAGGCGCATTATCATTCTGGAATTTGACGTCATTGTCGAAATCATCTGTGCTATACGATGCAGATGGTCTTCTATAATAGCGATATAATCACGGGCAGTGACGCGACTGGTATCAGCACAGAACCCACTGAAAACCAAGATATTCACGACATTACGCATAGCATCACAATCTACGCCATGTTTCACGTCTAGTCGGATATACTGCAAATCACACGCTTGTTTGAACATCCGGTACACACAAACACGGTCTATGGTTTTGAAATAACGTAAATGACGACTCATCCAACCATATCACACGTATCCAGTCATCAGCAGTCCATGTTGCATGTCCACGGTACCACTGACTTCGCTAAAGCGTGATGTCCTTGTCAGCGGTTTCACCGTGCAACCCGACCTTGTATGTCTATGTTATGTAACTCGTGCGGATTCTAATTGTCGACACAGGCTGTGTGAGGTGCTGCTTAAGTTCCTTTGAGGTTTTTATTATTTCGCTTTGACGGTGCAACTTAGGAGAGGAGGAAGAGGAAAATACAAAAAAATGATCGACATTAGTGTCGAATCCGTAGTTTTCGGAATCGCTGAGATGAATAGTGACACTTCTGATGCCGTTTAAATTTAAATTCCGCCCCGCAAGTTGAAAGAGAGGAAGGGGAAATATGTAAAAATGATCGAAAATGGCCGATATTAGTGGCAAATCCATAATTTTCGAAGTCGCTGAGACGAACAGTGATACTTCCGATGCCGTTTAAGTCAAAATTCAGCCACACAACTTGGGGAAAGGGAAGATATATCAGGGTGTCTACTGATACTGGAAATACTGGAAAAACTTGAATTATACTGGAATTTAATTTTGATACTGGAATTTTGATCCACATACTGGAAAAATCATGAAACTTAATTTATCAATAATACTTTTTTTTATAATTGTTTTAATAGTTTTAGAAACAATTTTGTATCCATTGAGATTGTTATTTTTTCCAGGGCAAGAGTTGTATACATTTTGTAATTACACATTTAAAGCAATGGTAGGAGTAGAGGGTTGTGAGGGGAGTAAGGAGGCCCTTTAAAAATGTTTAAAAAAAATTATTGTATTTCAAAAAATCAAGGTTAACTAAATTTATTTAAAATAAAATATTCTTTTGATGGTAAAACAATTACAAACCTGAAATCATCAATAGTGTGATTATTCCTAAAGAACTTTTAAAAAAAATCATTGTATTAATGTTAGTACTTAAAAAAAACAAACAGATGTATTCACTACTCCAAATGTTATAACTGATCCAAGTCCAATTTTCTTAGCTACTATGTCCTATCTTATTGTATATACAATAAATACTTGCGTTCTTCAATACACCTTTATTATTAATCTGTGCCCATTGCACTCTTTATTTATCACAATTCATCCTTATCCTGTCCACAGCTATTACATACTTAATATCCACAATATCTTCACAATAATTCATATCACAAACATCAACTTAAACATGCATCATAATTCTGTTTCTTATTTGCACAGACTAGGTCTTTTTACTACATATAGGATATACTCATATTTGTAAGCACTTACAGCCCATTTCTATTTCCAACAATTCTCCCCCCTGTACAAAATTAGAACGTACCAAAATAAACCAACATCATACAAAAAATGAGACAAACAGCTTAAACTCAATCTGCACCTCATACCAATTACAGAATCAATAGTACCGGTAATCAACCTAACCTAACAAACTAATGAGTCAATATTTTTACCGAACCTTCTCCACAGTCTATTTAACAATGAGTCAAAAACTCTTATGACCTGGAAGCCTCTTTTAATCTATTATCCAAATGCATATACCAGGTTGCTACCTTATTATCTAAATTCTCAATCTTCAATGTATTTATATCCAAGTTTTTCTTTATTTTTCCTATATCAACGTGCACGTGTTTTAATACTTCCTCACGTTTTTTCAATTCTCCAAGAACTAACTTCTCCAATATATCATAACGTTTTTTAAGTTGATCTAGATCATTATCCCTCTTTTTTAATTCTGCTGTCAAATCGTGCAGCCATTCGACTTTACCCGTAGCACTGCTCTGTTCCAAAATTTTGGGTTCTTTTTCTTCTTTCAAATCCTCTTCAACTTTTTCGCCGGTTTCTTTCACTATTTCTTCTACCGTATTCTTGCTTGTAATAACTTCCGATGAACTTGACTTGCTATCTGCAAAAGTACTTGTGTTTTTGTCTTCTAGAACTTTCTTACTCTTTTTCCCTTTCCTTTTGTTTTTATTACCATACGTTATCCTATGCCCATCGTTGTCGTGCACTTCAGTATCTTCCTTAGACTCACACTCAGCAATTACTTTTGGATTATTGTTTATTTCCTGCTTGTCTTGATTGTGATTTACCACTGTACTGCTCTGTTCGAAGCTTTTATTCTTATTCTGTACTGCTGCGTCAATTACACCCAAATCTTGTATAGACTGGTCTGTCGTTGGTTGTGCATCTACATCATTCTCGTTTGAGATCAACGAACTGTTACAATTTACATTTGCATTTGGCAACGGACTGATAGACTTGATGACCGTACTACTTGTTTGATCACTACCATTATCATTACCTTGCACTAATTTTGTTTGCGGTTGTTCTATAGGCTGAACATTATTTGAAATCTTTTTATGTCTGCATGCGTAGGCGAAATGATTCATTCCATTGCAAGAAAAACATTGCTTTCTATATGCCGGACAGTTCTTAAACTCATGATATTTCTTACACCTTCCGCAAGGAAACTTATATTTTCTATATTTAGACCGATATGAACACCGTTTACAAACAGCTGGTAACTTATGCTGGCTATTTTGTGTTTGGTAGGCATACACCTGAACGTTCGCACTCTCCATATCACAAGCTAGCTGTGCTGCTTGCGGAAACGACAAATTGTCTGTAGACAGTAAAGCATTTCGTATTTGATTGCTAGATAATCCAAAAATTAATTGGTTACATAAAGCAAGTTCTTCAAATTGTTCAAATGCACAAGTTGAAACAGCGTTCTGAAGATCTGTAATAAACTGCTCAACACTTTGTTGGTTTTGTTGCTTCATCGAATGAAATTTGAAACGATATGCCCATTTGCTGCACTTCATGTCTGAGTTACTCATAACTACCTTATCACTTTGATCTTGCTTCGAACCTGAAAAAGTTGCCATAATATTTATATATGGAAGCGTTGTTCAAAATCGACTGCGCCAATTGTTAGTACTTAAAAAAACAAACAGATGTATTCACTACTCCAAATGTTATAACTGATCCAAGTCCAATTTTCTTAGCTACTATGTCCTATCTTATTGTATATACAATAAATACTTGCGTTCTTCAATACACCTTTATTATTAATCTGTGCCCATTGCACTCTTTATTTATCACAATTTATCCTTATCCTGTCCACAGCTATTACATACTTAATATCCACAATATCTTCACAATAATTCATTTCACAAACATCAACTTAAACATGCATCATAATTCTGTTTCTTATTTGCACAGACTAGGTCTTTTTACTACATATAGGATATACTCATATTTGTAAGCACTTACAGCCCATTTCTATTTCCAACAATTAAGGCACAGGAATTTTGCTGATAGTTATACTGAATATACTGGAATTTTGAAAATGAAACTCAGTAGACACCCTGTATATAAAAATGATCGAAAATGACCGATATCTGAGAGCGCTTCAGGAATAGTAAAAAGTGACTGACTGACGAATCATATTACTAATTTTTCGTATTTTAACCCAGCGAATCGGGTGATTGACGCTATAGGATTCTAAGCCTCACTGAAGTTTTAGTTTATGGATAAATTCTAAGTGATAATTTTATTCTATTAAGTCGTACTAATACATTTTCTGAACTGTTATTGCGAACGCCATTAAATTTTCACTAAAACATTTGTATCGTTCAACTTTACTTTTATTATAACTCTGTAAACAATTCGTTCTAACTAGAGAACTCATTGCGTCCACCGATTTGCCCTTTTTCTTTCCTAGGGCACGGTGACTCAGTGGTAATGTGCTTACCTCTTTTGTGTGAGGTCCCTGGTTCAATCCCGCCCAAGCAAGTTTGTGATGGACAACATCGTGTCCAAAGGTTTTCTCGGAATACTCCCGTCTGCTCCCACATTCTCATTTTACCAATTTTTCCATCAACATTCACTTGCCTTAATCAACGTTTCCCTTAGCCCAAAGGGCATAATCGTGGGACGTTAAACTGAAATTTCCTTTTTTTTCCTATTAAGTGACCGATTGTCCTTGGTTATTGAGCTTCTCAATTTTTTTGTTCAGAATATAATTATTATTATTATTATTTTTTTTTTGTCGTGTCATAATGAAAAAAGTGAAACTTATTATTTCTTCGTTAAAGTTTAAAAAAACAGGCATAAAGCCGTTGGAATTTTTTTTTTTTAAGTTTTTTTTCGAGCCTTTGCATCTCTATATACCACTTAAAGAAAAACATTTTTCACAGTACAGCTGAAGCCCTGATGAGTGATTAGAACAGAAACATTAACATATTTGAGTTGAGTTGAATCTTGATTTTGAGTTTAACGTCCCGTTCAGCAGCGAGGCTATATGATAAGTGGACCTACTGATTAACGTGGAATCCGAACCACATGAGCTCCGCCGGGAAATAAATATATTTGAAGCTATAACGTTTGCTACAGACAATCCATCATGAATGGTTTATGTATTTTGTTTGCAAAACGTTAGAATTTAAAGTTTAACCATGCCTGAAATGATTATTTTATTATATAACTAGCTGAAATACCCATTCCTCGCATGAGTCAGATAAAATATCTATGTAAACAAACTAAACAAGGAAATAAAAAAAAAATCGGTCATTTTCTACTACTTTTACATATTCCGGTAAACTCCCCCTGAGACCCCGGTTCGCCTACAATGGTAGCTGAATTTGAAAGTCATCGTTAAAGGAAGTGTCACCATTGATCTCAGCGACCGCCAAAGCTATGGATTTGACACTAATATCGGTCATTTTTGATTATTTTTGCATTCTCGGTACCGCCCTACCCCCAGGTGACACCGGCCCGCAGCCAAATGATGTGAATTTGGAAGTTAATGCGATCGGAGTTTCACCATTGATCTTCGTGATCGCGAAAACTATGAATCCGACGCCAATATCGGTCATTTTCTGCTCCTTTTACATGTCCCGATACCCCCTCCCTGAGACCCTCTGGTTCTAATTTTGAAAAAACACTTCGCCTTGGTCTTGGACCAAGGTACCCGCGACCAAAATTTGGTAACTCTCGGTCCATTCATCTGGTCCCCAGGCCACATAGACAGACAGACAGACACACAAACAAACTCTTTGTTTTATTTATATTAGATGGAAACCATGAGATATGATCGAAACACATTAGTGTATTTTAATATAAGTAAATTACCAGTGATGAAGGTGGAGGGGTGGGTTCATTCAAAGGCACTCCAAAATTTAGTTTAATTGTTCAAGTCACGGATCAGTTCAGTTCTCTCAGTAGTTAACCTGTGTTACACCGTAATATTTAATAAAATGAAATGATTTCGAGAGCCGCTTCTACGTTCCTCATCGATCACTCCATGGAGAAACCCAAACTTCGAAGAAGTCAGTCTTATTAATAATTTTATAACACTGCATTGTAACATGAGTCACTCTTTTTAGAAAACTTGTTTGGTTGGCCAACTAGTTTCTATAATGAAATGAATTCTTACATTGAATATTAGAAAAGCTGATAATATAGTGAATATGAGAAAGCTAATGATATTTCCATTTTGTTAAATATTACAGCATAATACGCGTTATTGATGGTGTGTATTGTTACATCTAAAGAATATTAATGAATTTATTTTCTTGGCAGTCAACTTCGGTGATCCATCGTCTTTCGATGACGCTCAGGTTGAAGGTGACAGTACTCAGCCCACTGCTTCAGCTTCAGACAGTACTCAGCCCACTGCCTCAGCTCCAGTTCCCTTGCCGGAATCCTTGCCTAATCCCACAGCCACAGAGGGTGTCCCAGTGGAGGAAGTTCCTCCACAGGACCACCCACCAGAACAAATGGATGTGGGACCTGCTCAGGGCTCTCAAGATCATCAAACAACCGATACCGTAAATGCTCAAATGGAGGATGGCGTAGATCATCAAACGGAGGATGATGTGGATAATCAAACAGAGGATGGCGGAGATCATCAAACAGAAGACGCCGTGGAACACCAAACGGAAGTTGCAGTGAATTCCCAAACAGAGGATGCTGTGAACAAAACTTCTGAACCGAAACCTGTGTCAGAGGAGTCAGCACCAGTGAAGGAGAGGGAAAGAGCTAATAAACGGTAAGTTAACTTGATATATAATAATCAGACCCGTTATAATCAGGGTTCAAATATTAATTTTTAAAATGGATCAAGCATAATGTACTAAATAATGAAGATTCGTCTTTTGTTTGTATTTTTACTTTTGAAAGTAGTTACAATTTTTTTGAAACATAAGCACAATGAATCTTTAGTGAAATAAAACACAGCTGAGACACATAGTAGATAAGAAAAGGATGGAAGGTAATATGAAATAATATCATTTTATATATGTATATTAAAGAAAAGAGGAAACAACCAATTTTTTTACACACCAGATCTTAGATGCAAATTCAATAACACACAAAGAGTGAAAACGCGAATGATTGAATCGGGACTCGAACCCGGGATCTCTAGCGTATCGTGCCGATGAGTTAACCACGATGTCCTCAATATGTGAACACTGGATTGTCCAGCTAGGCTATGATACAAGTCATGTGGTCTGAGTAGTGAGCACCGACTGGGCGGCACTATGTTGGATATCCTGGGTTCAAGTCACGGTCCAGTCATGTACTTTTTCACTTTTTGTGTGTTAATACCACTTTACTTGTAGCAGTGGAAATAAAATGAAATTACTACTCAAGAGGTTTCTGCATAGCATATGTTGCAGATAGCTGTGAGTTAGACATTCTTGTTTTAACGTATTTATATAACAGTAGACGAAACCCGTAAGCTAGTACTTCAGATGTAAGATAGCCACTTTCTTTTTTCTTTGAGGCACAAAGCTCGGGACAAACCTGAGTAGTAGTTCGAATTCGTCTTCAAAGAATAGGTCCTATCCCCTCATTTCTGAAAAGAACCATTAGGCTTATAATAAATCAACCAGTTAATCCTCTGTAGTGCAAAAGGGTATATCGAAAGATGAAATTAGATTGAGAATTAAGACGAGAGAAGATGCAATGTGTAAGAGAGAATGAAGATACAGTGTGTAAACGAACCAAGTAAATGTTGGTTCCTTACAGAGATATTGAAATGAAATTAAATGAAATTTCCGGGTTTTACGTCCCACGGTTATGCCGGTTAGGCTAAAGCAGACGGTGATAATGAGTAATGAATGAAATGGTGGAATAAAAAAAGTGGGAGGAAACGGGAGAACCCCGAGAAAACCTACGCACACGGTGTTTGTCCACCACAAAGTTCACTTGGCGGGGGCTGGGATCGAACCCGGAACCCCAAGCACCAGAGGTGAACGCTCTACCACTGAGCCACCGCGGCCCCCTACAGAAATATTGACTCCTACTATTCCTGACCTGTTATAACTTCAAGGAAATAGATCCTTGGCAGAGGTATCTTAAGCAATATAATACGTTCTTTGAAAAGTATTGCAGCATCATAAACAGCACGTATTGCTGATAAGTAGAGAGCGGATTTTAAGGTGCAGCACCTTTCCTAAAAGTGCAGTTGATAAGCAACCAAAGTTCAAAATATGTATTTTCGGGGATAAAGCGAACTGAAATGAACGCACTTTGTTGCACCTTTTTTGCTAAATTAATAAAAGTAAAAATAAGTTTTTTACTTTTAGCCTTCAGCACCTTTACTGACCCTTTTTCTTTCTTTTTTTAAAATTTGGACAGAACAATATGTTTTATTTTCAATCTGGCTTACACATAATATTCCATAAATTTAGACGCAATCTTGACGGATTTGCTAGGGACAAATTTGAACTGAATTTGCGAAACAATCCGGACGTAGAAACTTTTGCAATGTCAACTGAACTTCTCGTCCATATGCTTACAAGATATGCACCACTGGTTTCCGTTGATTTCGAGAGAAGATTCTCCACATAAAAGGATCTCCTGAGCTCCAAGCGACAGAAACTAATATTCGAAAACAGAAATATTGTGCATATTCAAGTATAACCAGTTTCTGAAAACCCAATAGTATGTAACGGTTTCTCAAGCCACAATTTTTTTTTTTTTTTTTTTTTTTTTTTTTTTTTTTTTAACACCAAGTTGGTCTTAACTACAAGAATGTTGAATGTTTTACAAGTTTGAGATTAAATAAAACAATTTTGCAATTTATGTCAAATGTTTAAAGCCAAGTTTTTAACAATATTTGCTGGAGTAATGAATAAAGAATGTTCACGTAACTGTATACTATAGCAATTAATAAAGATATCCTATTAGCACCTTTTTTTTGCACCTTTTTGAATGATTTTTCAGCACCTTTTATTCCCTATTTCTTACCACATTTTTGCACCTTAAAATCCGGTCTCTACTGATAAGTATATGCTCAGTTAGTAAGTGACTTCAGAGTTCTGACAGACAACAACTGCGTTAAGGTACGGAACAGTGAGCCGGGTGCACACACATTTAAGATACTCAATAACTAAACTATCACGTGGGGTAGATAATTTATAACATTATAACAAAAATGTCGGTTTGTACCTAGTTAATTATCTTTCGCAATATGTTGTTGAACATTTATTGAACATTTCTGTTGGTTTAGGTGCAGACATCGTTGGTAACAAAAGTTAAATTTAGAGTAAGGGGAAAGAAAGTTGAGTAACTTGGTAACAGATGCAGAAAAGTAACGTGATAGAAACGAAATGGAAATACATACATTATTTCCATTCGACAACGGATGTGAAGTAACGAAAATGCGACATCCATGTAAATATTATACTCTGTAAAGTGTTTTTATTTTTATGTTGGCACGGTAGCTTAGTGATAAGCGCACACTTCTAGTGCGAGGAGGCCTTAGTTTTATACCCGACCACGTGAGTTTGGGGTGGAGAACATCGTATCCGAGGGTTTTCTCGGGATTATGTTTCGTTCCACATTTTGTTCACCAGTTATTTCAGTTATTCGGTTTCATATTTCGTCGTCTCCTTTAGCGTAAAGGGCATAATCTTAGGATGTGAAACTAGGTATTTTAGTTCATTTTTATTTATATTCACATTTTTCTGTTCCCATGTTATTTACTTTTCCTTTGATTTTGTTTTACATTATCTTGTGTTGCCGACAATGTGAGCAGATGAGTGTGTTATGTCTACAATAAAAGCGTCTAAATAAGCGTTTACCAGGTACGTAATCACTGCATATTGTGGAAATAAATATATAAACAGCTAATAGTGAGAAGAAGAAATAAACAATAAGAGAATTGTCACCTTTCTTCTGAAAATGTTTATCAGACCACATGGTAACTTTTAAACAAACAATTCATTTGAAGTTTGTAGTCGCTTTCTCTGTAATATTTTCTTGGAATAACAAGGGTTTCTAAGCCAAAGCTCTTCTCATAATCAAAGAATCACCCTCCAAGCGTCATAACTTTTTAAATTACCGTGCTGTTTCGACGGATGACTTCCGTCTTTATCAGCAGTGAGGAAGAAGCTTCCGCTGCATTCTCATCCCATCTTCCGGGGGCCGCGGTGGCTCAGTGGTAGAGCGTTCACCTCTGGTGCTAGGGGTCTCGGGTTCAAACCCTGCTCCCGCCAAGTGAACTTTGTGGTGGACAAACACCGTGTGCGTGGGTTTTCTCGGGGTTCTCCCGTTTTCTCCCACTTTCTTCATTCCACCATTTTCATTCATTACTCATTATCACCGTCTCCTTTAGCCTCACCGGCATAACCGTGGGACGTAAAACTCAAAATTTCATTTCATTTCATTTTCATCCCATCTTCTAGCACTAATTTGAACCTCTTGAGGTTAAAAGCAACGGATGAGTAAAAACATTTATTTATCATCTCGTACAAATTAACGAGATCAAAATTAGACCCATAAGAGAAAGTATCACAAAAGTATGCACTTATTTTGAAATAATAACTGTTCATTGTAACGCGCAACTGATCCAACTGTAGTTTCTAAAAGCAACAACAATATTGTGCATTCTTTTATATTCCTTTTTAGTGTTTATCTAAAGACAGTAATTGACCCATGTGTAATTTAATTACTAGAGAGATAAGTGGAATACTTACGTAGTGCATTGCGTCTATAAGAATTTCCCTGTAGAAAATGAAATGAAATCTTTCAGTTTCACGTCCCATAGTTATGCCGGCTAGGCTAAAGGAGACGGTAATGATGAGAAATAAATGAAATGGTGGAATGAAGAAAGTCGGAGGAAACGTGAGAATCCCGAGAAAACCCACGTACACAGTGTTTGTCCACCACAAAGTTCACTTGGTGCGAGCTGGGATCGAACCAGGGATCCCATGCACCAGAGGTGAACGCTCTACCACTGAGCCACCGCGGCCCCAATTTTTCTCTAGAGTTTCAGCTACTTATTGTGTGGCCTTGTTCACGAACCTTAATTTCACTAGGTATCAAGTCGACTCAAATGAAGTCACTTTATAAACATATTTTGTACTTTTGTTGTAAGGGTTCTAAAATTGAAAAGGTCATCTTGCTAAGCTGGTGTTTATGTACACTTTCTTTTTCTTTATTCCGGCGAAATTTTGTCGTGAAAGAATTACAGATTTAACGGTTGTTTTGTGTATACTACTAATGTGAGAGTCTCTTTTAGGCTTTAGTTCCTTTTTTCGTGATGGCGTTAGCCATCTTCCTTTTTCCCTTCGTAAAAATGTGTAAAAACAACTCATATTGAATTTATAGTTGTTCTCGGATTAATAAGTAGATGAATTATGCCTTGTCCAACGTTTCTAGAACGAACAACATTGTTCTCATTACCATCAGAGTGCAGCATGAGAGAAACAAACAAGAGCATTCCTTACAACATGTGTCAAAAACTCTTTCTGCAGTGGATGCAGATACTTACTATTGTGAGAAAAGTATTGAAACTGTTTTGTGTCCTTGTGTATGTGTATGGCAGGCAGATATTTGACATAGACATGAACGAGGCAAGACTTGAACCTTCAACTCAGAGTTACACTGCGCAAGAAAGATAGTGTGTTTCACTTGGTAGCCAGTTGTGCCATAACCCACTGCGGAGAAACTTCTTGAACGTACGTTTCACAATATGGCGACCTCGTACAATGTAAAACAACTTATACAACAGCTTAGATAAGCGTTTCTCAAAGTGTGGGTCGTGTGCCGTCTTAGTGGGTCGCGAGAATATTTTTCTTTTAATTATAAAAGTTTTATTTTGGTACAGAAACATACGCATACTATTCAGAAAATGAAAATTGGAAGCATTCGTAGATAATATGAACAAGAAGTGGTTACTCAGAGCCCGATCCTGTTGTACAGTCACTAGAGACTGTGTGTTAGGATGGAAAGAGAGTGGGTGAGTCAAAATCTGTCACGAGGTAGGGTACTGCGTTGGGAGTAGTGTTTACTCTGTTATCTTGCTATGGAAACACCTTAACTCTCTTTGCGCATGCGTACAATTTCATGATGATATAGTTATAGAGAAAGAATGTCAATGTGTATTTGAATAAAAGCAGGTGGGCCACAAAATACTTTTTATTATTTAATGTGGGTCGCAATAACAACAAGTTTGAGAACCACTAGCTTAGATAACATTTTAACTGCAGAGGTTGATCCTCCAAGCCAACAAGTTTGAACTTGATGAAGAAGTGGAATACGTAAAGGACAATTCAAACCCCCAGGAAGCGCAGTACTACACGAAGAACTGTAAGCGCAGTACTACACGAAGAACTGTAACAGTACCTGAAAATATCAAACAGGTAAAGCAGGAGAAAAGCTGAATTCCACGAACCATGTATCGTTAGTGTAGGTGCTTTCTGTTTAGTTACTAAAGTTTATAATGGTAAACCTTATTGTGGTTACACCCTGTAGTTGAAATTATAGAATGTATATATAATTATTTTAAAGAATGTTGCCCTCAGTTATATAAGACCAAAGAATAGAATAGTATGAGCCAGAATTGATTTTTTAAAAAAATAACTTATCCCCTAGTTAAATATTGGGTTGAATTGAAACTTGTTGGGTAATTTAGCTAATGTTATTGTGCCTCATTGAGGAATCTAAAATTTTGTCCGACATACTACCTGAACCTGCGCTCTTTACACAGCGCATCATACACATATGAGCATTAATCTCTTTGTCACCCCCTCACAACATCTGTACATGTCCCTTTACAAACACATGTGAAAGACATCTTGATACAAATCGGCAAGGGATACCATAAAGAAGAGACTTTTTCGATTATTTCTTCAATATCTCTCACCGTTTGCAAGACTTGAGCCTACTTCCAGTTGGAGTTTCTAATTCATGTATGATCAGTGTTTTCTTCTTGCATTCAGTATGTAATAAGCAAATGCATTACATAAATAATTAATTATAATGTCATAATATATGGTGTTTGGGCAAAACACTCCAAACAATAAAGATTCACCTTAGACTGGAGATGGTCATCCTTAGTTTTTCATTATCATTTGGCCCTGAACCAAACTCCTGAGAGATATACAACCCCTACATACAAATATGTGGTGTTGGAACGTATAGCTCATAGGGTATGGTGCTTTACTTTTTTAAAAGTTCAACACTTCCAGTGTACCCCTAAAAAATGTAATGAAATAACGGCCATGTTTTTTTAAATATTCTCAGAACTGGACAATCTGCACAAAATTTGGAATCAACCAGTGAAAACTTGTTTCTAGCACTTGTGATTTTCGAGATCTCATTGTCGAAAAGATTGAAGACAAACATATAAACCTAGCATTTAAATATATAGTTAGTACTAAATGCCGTGATTACTGTGAAATGCTGTGCTTTATTAAAAAAAAGAAAATTAACATTTTCCTTTTTATTTTTCTTTGCAGCGAAAAGGAGAAAATAGTTGATGCATGGGAACCCATTCCATTTAATGGTGGAATACCTGAAAGAAAAATAAGACAACGCAAAACAATAGCTATACCGCTTAAATTGTTGAGACCTGAGGTAAATATCAAAGAGAGTGTCTTAGATCTACTTAGTTGCCCTTAGATTTTAGAACATGTTAAGATATATATCATCAGCAAAAGCGAAATTAAAGAAACATAACAAAGTAATAAAAGCATCTAAAATATTTGGTCTAGGAATTAATTCGTGCGGTTGGTACGCACACATTGAAGCTGTAGTACAAACACAAAATACATAAATACCTTAAGAAAAATATTGTCCATCGCTAGCCACCACTTTCGCCCATCTGTCAGGCAATGTACGGATTCCGTGGCGAAAGAAGTCCTCATCCTTGGAAGCGATCCAGTCAGAGACCCATGTTTCGATATCTTCTGAAGAAGTAAACCGCTGTCCAATCAAATCGTTGTTCATGCAATCGAACAAGTAGTAGTCCGAAGGAGCAACGTCTGGTGAATACGGCGGGTGGGGTAAAACTTCCCATCCGACATTTTCTAAATAGGTTTTGACCGGTTTTGCGACATGTGGGCGAGCGTTATCATGTTGAACAATAAGTTCATCATGTCTGTTCTCCCATTCTGGTCGTGTTCTGGCCAGAGCTTGCTTCAAACGCATTAATTGTCGTCGATAACGTTCTCCATTCATAGTTTCACCCGGTTGCAGCAGCTCATAGTACACCACACCTTTCATATCCCACCATATGCACAGCATAACCTTTGCACAGTGAATATCTCGTTTTGGTTGTGATGGACCTGGTTCACCTGGTTTCACCCAGGCCTTTTTTCGTTTAGGGTTCTCGTAATGGATCCACTTCTCATCACCCGTAATAATTCGATGCAGAAACCCCTTTCTGCTCTGTCGTTGAAGCAGCAATTCGCAAATGGTTTTTCGTCTTTCAACGTCTCTGTCTTTCAATTCATGTGGAACCCAATGTGACATCTTTTGAATCATTCCCATGGCTTTCAAGCGTTTGGAGACTGTTGTTTGATCAACGCCTAATGCTGCTGCAAGTTGTTCCTGCGTTTGACACAAATCCTGCTCGAGCAATGCTGTCAATTCTTCGTCTTGAAATTTTTTTGGCTGTCTAGCTCGCTCTTGGTCTGCCAAGCCGAAATCATCACTTCTAAACCGTGCAAACCACTTCTGACACGTTCGCTCAGCTAGAGCATGGTCACCATACACTTCCACCAAAATACGATGACTTTCAGTCGCACTTTTCTGCATGTTAAAGTAATGCAGCAGGACACCCCGCAAAAACACTTTATCAGGCACAAATTGCGCCATGTTCACTTAACTACAAACTGGTGTTGTTGACGCTTTAATCCACTGCCCTATACTACGAACGATACGCGATGACAGGGGTTTGCAACACATGTGTGGATACACGGAACTGTGGGACGCTCCGTTCGTTGCGCCATCTCTTGTCCACCCGCACGAATTAATTCCTAGACCAAATAGTATATCCAGATTAATGATTTCAAAACTGTTACAAAGCAAATATATATTAGTGTGTTATACATGGATATTGCATTACGGTTATATGAAATTGTGTAGTATAGGAATCCTGTGGTAAGCTTAGGTCACTCTATATACAGGGTTTGTTCGGAAAGTAGTAGGACTGACTTAAAAAAAAAAAAAAAAAGTTACTCACAATTTTGACACATCGACTTAATAGTTTTCAAACTATGCTCCTTCTGCATCAACACAGCGTTTCCAGCGACTCTGCCAATCACTGAAGGCTCCCTGGAATACAGAAACTGGAATACTCTTCAGCTCCCTCGTTACGGCCTCTTGAATGGTCTGGAACGAGCCGTGGTGCCGTTGTTTCATGATTCTTTTTCAGTCGGGGGAAGAGGAAGAAGTCTGCTATAGCCTTATCTGGGCTGTAAGGTGGCTTGAGAAGCTATGTGATGCCATGTTTAGTCAGGAAGTCCTAGACATTAAAGGCGGTGTGTCTCGGTGCCTTGTCATGGTGAAGCTTCCATGATCAACGATTGCTGGACGAACGCACACGACTCGTTTTCTGAGTATTTTAAGTACTTCCACGTAGAATGCAGCATTCACAGTGTGACTAGGCGGTACAAACTCTCTGTGAACCATTCCTGTGCAGTCAAAAAAAATGATTAACATCAATTTCATTTTCGACTTGCTTATGCTGGCTTTTTTGGGGATCACTCCTATAAGCAGTCTTGATCATGTCACGAGTCTTACTCGCAGTTTTACCCAGTTTAACGCAAAACTTCACCGCGTAACGCTGCTGTAACCAACGATTTATTGTGGAGATAACAAGGCACCTTGAAAGGAGTTTACCTTAAACTCGATCTACACTCCGTGAAGGCTTGGAGACGACTGGCGACCGGTGCGCTGGTAACTTAAGACCCACCACAACCCAACCAGTGCAGTAACATTCCCCTCCGTCAGCACGTTTTGGAAAAAAAAAGTCCTACTACTTCTCGGACAAACCACATATTTATTTATTTATTTATTTATTTACGATAAGAAATCTTATCCAGTTTGAGTTGAGTTTTTGTGATTTAGATGTTAATGAATCCTATTATTAACGTGGGTTCTGGACCACAACCAGGCTCAAGGCCGGTATAGTTGGCAGGTATACAGATCATGCAAGATGAACCCACTACACTACCTCGCTTTCAAGAGGGCTGGGTACAGGACCACACCACTTGGCCCGGCTAGGCTAAACTTAACTCAGTATTAGGACATTTGTAGAATTGAAAAGAAAAGGACTTATTGGTAGAGCATTTACCTCTGATGCAAAGGGTTCTGGTTCGATCCAGCGGTTATATTAGTTCGTGATAGTATATTTTCCTTGGTTTGCTCAAAGTGGTTTTGTTTTCTTCCATTATCTTTACCACCACTGTTTCTGCTGTCAGTTTCGTTTCCAGTTATCACTCACTTTCTTATTCGTTTATCGTTAATCACAGCGAACTGTGTGTTTAATTTGATCTAATTGTTCAATTAAAGAAATCAAACATAGTTTTAGAATATGCGAAATACCGTATTTATTCTCGTAATTTTCGCACTTACCGGTACACATTTTCTTTGTACCAAGAATTGACAACAAACAACTAATTCTAAATTTGTAGAAAAATAACATTAAAAAATTGACTAAGAAGTCGTGTGGTTTCTTACCTTACAACAATGGCTTTGCTGCGTTGCCAATTGTTCATTAGCTACCGTAATTGATTCCTGGAAAAATGCTGTTTCACAAAAAGTTTCCGCGTGCGCAAATTACGCGAGGAAAATAAAATATACAGAAAATGCCCTTCAAAATTGGGATGCGAAAATTATGCGAGGGCGAAAATTACGTGCGTATTTACGGTAAGTTTTTTTTTTTATAATGGTTTTCTAGTGAGTTTTTAGTGAAATGAAAATTATTAGCGTGCACAACGATACTTAAAAATTGCGAGTTCAAAATTTATCGAAACATCTGGACTTCATGGTAGACGGATCAAACTTTTTTTTTTTTTTTTTTTTACTTTTTTACTACTACTTTCACTTCATCTCACTTCATTCATCATTTTATTGGTCTTTATTCGTACTTGTTATCCGTCCTATTTAACATAAGTATAACCTTGGCACAATACGTTACATTTACTTCGTAGTGTTTTGTGTAGGGAAATAAAGAGTAAGAACTAGTAAAACAGACAGGACTATGTTTGACTTTTAAAGTATTCATATTGTAGAATTGTGCTAATGAAGTAATATTGCATCTTGCAGCACAAAGACGTTTTAACTTTAGGCTCTTCGCTAAAGTCAGCCTTACCTTTTTCTTTTCTTTTCTTTTCTTTTCTTTTTCTTTTCTTTTCTTTTCTTTTTTCTTTTCTTTTCTTTTCTTTTTTTTGTATTTTATTTTGATAACAGACAATAAAGACTATCAGAAATATAGGAAATGAGCCAGATATTATCCCCAATATATAATTAATTTTTTAAAATAAACTATGAGACTCAGTGGTAGAATGCGTACCTCTGGTCTGTGGGACTCCCTGGTTTCGATCTCCGGCCAAGTAAGTTTGTGGTGGACAACATGGTGTCCGTGGGTTTTCTCGAGGTACTCTTGTTTCCTTCCACATTCTCATTTCACCAATTCTTCCATCATCATTCACTTGCCTTAATCATCGTCTCCCTTAGCCTAACAGACATAATCGTGGGATGTTAAACTGAAATCACGTCAGTAAATGACGTCATAATTGTTAGGCATCCAAATTTATACATTAAACGATAGGCCTTAAAAACAATTCTAAGCTGCTCATGCAATAGTATTTTACAGATAGTGTCTGTCTTATTTTCAAAGTTTTTGATGTTTTTCATTGTCTTTATGTTACTTACTAAAATTAAAAAAAAAAAAAAAAAAAGGTAAGCTTAGCGAAAAATTTTAATATTTGAAGGCAATAGCTATTAAGGCATTCAAGATAAGTTGGAAATAATGCGATATGTGTATTTGTGATGAAAAACTTCCTCAGAACATGCCACCTTTCTATTAAATATGTTACATCTGAATCCAAGATGACGGATTTCAAGATGCCCGCCATGATGGTTTACAGTCTACCTACATCATAATCCGTGCAATAAGAGCTGGCCTCTGACAGATCAATATTCCAAGTTCTATTATTGTTGTTATTTGGAAACCATACGATCTTGTTATATTGTTACGATTATAAAATTATGACTTGTTAAACGTCCTAATTTGTCACCAGAGCTGCTGTGTTTATTGCAGAACGTTTGACAGCAGCACTACCAATACTCTGCGTGCTCTGCCCAACTGTCAGAAGCCATCTCTTGTTGCACAGAAAAGGTGTCATCGTGTCATTCCGTCTATCCGTTTCAAACTTACAAGATATTTTTGCTACATATTGTGTACTGTAAATGCATTGAAAACGAGGTTGCTTGAGGCACCATTTAATATTATTCAGTCGAGCTAATTTTTCTTATGGGTTACTTTCATCTGATATTAAACAATTTTAGGGTATGAAAAAAACAACTCGGAAGTTGAAAAACAAGGACAACTCTAATATATATAAGTATATCATTATACCGATTAAAATGAATCAAAAATCCGTAGATTACCAACATTTTGGGTAATATTGTTTTATGAATTAAATGTTATATTTTGTGTGTTTTCTGAATAATCAAGATAAGCAAGAACAATAAATATGCTAGAATATCAAAAACTGCTTTGTGGTATGAAAACAACAAATCGTAAAGTCTACTCAACGAAGTGCACAGGTTCTCTGTTCCTCAGAATGCAAAAAAGTAGGGAGGGGCAGTGGTACAACCAGCTGTGATCCCCCCCTTCCCGAAACTACCCTGTCCTATCTTTTACAGCAGAGCTGCGGACAAATTTTGGTAAAATTTCCATAAAATCATTATTGCTTCGTAGTCTTGATCCCTTCCGAAATAAAATCCTGGTTGCAACACTGGGGAGGAGTAGGGGAAGTCGAGGGAAATATTGAAGCTTAACGTTTCCAATGTATGTGTACTGAAATTTCTCGGCATATCTGAAGACAAGGCGACAACAAATAACTTAAATGTTCTTCGCAAAAATTTTGCATGTAGATTTCTTGTGCATTTTGCTACTTAAAAAATAGTGGAAGTGTGCTCTGTGACGCCATTCCTTCGACTAGGGTGCTGCTCTTGGTGGTTGAGGAAATATTCGTAACTTGAGTTATTTAGGTGCTGGAAGGGGAGACATTCGCAGGGTTAACTTAAGTAATATAAACCGTGTTATATTTACGTAACTATGAAACTGAAGTAAAAGATTGTGTATTCTGTTATTTAAAAATAAATAAATAAATGTATGTTTATGCAGTGCATGATGTTATTAACTGTTAGAAATTGAACTATAACGATCGTCAGCTGCAATTTTCTTTGTTCTTTACCCCTTAGAAAAAACGGAAAAGAGAGTCAACTGAAGATCAGAGACAGAAGAATCTCAAATTGGTGCAGCGGTATGTTCTTTCCGAAATGTTGAAAACTAATTGTGTAAGGAAGAACTTGTTTAAAACAGTAGCTCCAGATTTCAGGGAAGAGGCTAACGTTGAACACCAAAAAAGGCAGAGTGCATCGAAGAAAGAAGGAAGACTATTGAAAGATCCTGTAGCTTGTGAGTTTTGCTGTAAAGTTTATCCATAATTTATGTAACAGTAATACTTTCTTTGCAAAATCGTTTGATTATTTTAAAAGCTAACACTTCGTAATTTACGGAGGGCTATGACTCGACGTCCACCGTGAAATCAGTCTACGTTAATCTACGTAGCATAAATAATCTACGTGAGTCTATTTGTTCCGAATGGAGGGATATAGTTAAAAATAGTTTCATTAAATTCAGCATCTCAGACTGGTATAAAAAGTGTAATTAAAAATGTATGGAAGCGTAGGCACTTTCACTACTGGGATAATTGTAAGATCCCAGTTGTCCTGAACTAATGAATGGATATATTTAAAAATTGTTTCATTGAATTCAGCGTCCGAAAGTGATATAAAAAGCTTAATTAGAAGTATATCGAAGTGTGAGAGCTTTTACCATTGACCTAAACTGTACTTCAGAGATCCCAATTGTCCTGATCTCATGGACCGAAATAATTTCATTGAATTCAGCATTCGAAAGTGGTATAAAAAGCGTAATTAGAAATGTGTCGAATGGTAGGCACTTCACCATCTTCATAAGCGGTACTTCAAAGACCCCGTTTGTCCTAAATCATGGAGGGATATATATTTAAAAATAGTTTCATTGAATTCAGCGTCCGAAAGTGATATAAAAAGCGTACTGTTTGGCTTAAACCTCTTTACGTTTGAGGCGTGTCCCCTTTCGTTGCACTAGCCAGTAGGTATTATGCTACGTTGCCGCATAGGAACTTCATAATCCTTGCTTGTAGAATTTGCGCTAATACACTCGATAAGGTTATTGTTCTTCGATACTGTTTTCCTACTCCAAATTGAGAACATAGTTCTTCTGAACATGTACGAAAAGAAATCACATTCATAGGTCAAGTGGTTCAGCTTTTATTATACTTCATGTGTTTACATGTTAAGTCACATACACCCCAGACATAATATATCACCCAGTTGTATATGTATAAACTAACTTCGAAACAAGATTCCACGTTGGAGATAAAACCCACACAACCTTTCAATAACTGGAGAAAAAAAGAACCATAGTAATCACCGTCAGTTTGATTGTTTAATTTGGTGTGTGTGGAAGAAAATTTCGTTGTTGCCTTTAGATAGATTAGCGTAGATTCGTTATAGTGTTTCGCTGTAGCGAAGATTAGGTTAAACTGTATTATCTTTGCGTTTCACTATGTCCTTTAGTAAACCTTCTCTCCGTCAGAAACGAAAACAGAACTGGAAAAATTGCTACCTTTTAGGAACAAACAGAAGATACGAATTGGATCAACTTGCAATCGAAAAAGGACACGAAGGACTTCCCCCATACCATTGCCAATATAATGCAATTGAGCCTATTTGGGCTGAAGTGAAACTTGAAGTTGCACAGAAAAAATCACTATCTTTAAAATTTCGGACGTAGAAAAACTAGTTACTTTAGAACTCGATAAAATGACACGTGAACAATGGGCAGCTTGTATGAAACATGCAGAAAAATTTTACAAGATGATAATTTCGTGGAAAAAATAGGACGCGAAGAAATTTTAGAATTTATAAAAAATAATATGACCGAAGGTAGTGATAGGTACGACAATAAGGATGAGGATGAGGACGAACTATTAGCTTCGCCTGTGGATTAGCAGGGAACATTTTGAAGGTATGTTTTATTTTACTATTGTTTCTTACTGTTGTCAGTTATTATATATTTGTAAAATCAAAGTTATTTACTGATATATAAAGTTATTTGCGATCTTTTAATATAATTTTCACGCGTGAAGGGAAGTGGTAATCTGACAACGTCGCCTTCGCACTTCATGGGTTCTCACCAAACGTCAAGAGGTTTGAGCCAGACAGTAATTAAAAATGTGTCGAATGGTAGGCACTTTCACCATTTTCATAAGCGGTACTTCAGACACTCCGTTTGTCCTGAGTCATGGAGGGATATATTCTATTTTAAAATAGTTACATTGAATTCAGCATCTCAAACTGTTATAAAAAGCGTAATTATAAACACATCGAAGTGTAGGCTCTTCCACTATTGGCATAAGCGGTACTTCAGAGACCCCGTTTGTCTTGAATCACGGAGGGATATATTTAACAGTAGTTTATTGAATTCAGCATCCGAAAGTGGTGTAAAAAACGTAATTAAAAATATATCGAAGTGTGCGCACTTTCACCATTGACATAAGCGGTACTTCAGAGATCCCAATTGTCCTGAACTCATGGACGGATATACTAAAAATTGTTTCATTGAATTCAGCATCCCATAGTGGTATAAAAAGCGTAATAAAAATTTTTGGAAGCGTAGGCACTTTCACTATTGGGATAAGCGATACTTCAGAGATCCGAATTATCCTGAACTAATGGATGGATATATTTAAAAATTGTTTCATTGAATTTAGCATCCTAAATAGTATTAAAAGTGTAATTAAAAATGTATGGAAGCGTGGGCACTTACTATTGGCATAAGCGATACGTCAGAGATCCCAATTGTTCTGACCTCATGGACGGATATATTTAAAAATAGTTTCACTAAATTTAGCATCCGAAAGTGGTATGACAAGCTTAATTAAAAATGTATAAAGCGTGGGTGCCTTCACTATTGGAATAAGCGGTATTCAGAGATCCCAATTGTCCAGACACTATGGAAGGATATATTTAAGAGTAGTTGCATTGGATTCAGTGACCTCAAATTAGTCTGGAAAGCACAATTAGAAACATATCCAATCGTGCGATCTTTTTAGTAGTGGCATAATCGTGAGGTTTTATATATATATATATATATATATATATATATATATATATATAACTCTTAGATTTTCTAAATCGCGAAAACTGTATCACTCGCACATGAAGTAAATCCATCTTTCATATTAAGTTATTACGTTCGGCTGCGTTATAATTACAGCGACTACACATAAAAATGCAACACTACAGTCCTACGCCGTATTCATGTGAAAACACTATTTTATCCAGTCCTTAGTTACTTCGGAGACTACCGTAATTAGATACTATTTTAGAGAATGAAACTATGGTAACCTTCAGTCAGTGGCAGATCCGGGGGGGGGGGCGATCGGGGCGATTGCCCCCCCCCCAGAAGAGGAATTTTTAAAAATTTTGTATATAAATAAAACTCATCCCAGAGTTTGGAGCTCCAAAAAATAGCTCTAAGTAGCAGTATTACAACCCACCGCCCCCTCCCCTTGAAGTTCGTCCTGGATCTGCCCCTGCCTTCAGTTGGGTGGATTGGAGTTTAGCATCCATGTTAGCAGTGAGACTGTATGAGATATGGGTCTGCAGCTTAATGTGGGATCCCAACTAAGTGAGCTCTCGCTGGGAATCAAACTTGGGTCTGCTACGCCGAAGACTCGTACGCTAACCATAAAGCCCCAAGGGAGCTCATATTGTAACTTTGCTAATACATTCCACATAATAATTATATCTCCTTTAGTATAAGTAATTTTGGAGTTCAAGAATTTCCGTTACTCCCTAAAAATCGGAGAATCGTCCTTTTTTCCTCCTAAAAATCGGAGAATCTTCCTATTTCCTCCTCTCCTAAAAATCAGAGAATCTTCCTTTTTTCTTCCTAAAAATCGGAGAATCTTCCTATTTCCTCCTCTCCTAAAAATCGGAGAATCTTCCTATTTCCTCCTAAAAATCGGAGAATCTTCCTATTTCCTCCTCTCCTAAAAATCTGAGAATCTTCCTTTTTTCCTCCCAAAAATCGGAGAATCTTCCTATTTCCCCCTAAAAAAAATCGGAGAATCTTCCTTTTTCCTCCTAAAAATCGGAAAATCTTCCTATATCCTCCTAAAAATCGGAGAATCTTCCTATTTCCTCCTAAAAATAGGAGAATCTTCCTTTTTTCCTCCTAAAAATCGGAGAATCTTCCTATTTCCCTAAAAAAAATCGGAGAATGTTCTTATTTCCCCCTAAAAAATCAGAGAATCTTCCTTTTTTCCTCCTAAAATTCAGAGAATCTTGATTTTTCCTCCTAAAAATAGAATCTTCCTATTTCCTCCTAAAAATAGGAGAATCTTCCTTTTTTTCTCCTAAAAATCGGAGAATCTTCCTTTTTTCCTCTTAAAAATCGTAAAAAAAAATTCCCCTAAAAAATCTGGCAACTCGAGCAGGAACCTTGCCATAAGACTTCAGTTTAGCAACATTTTGAAGTCATTGACAAAGGTATCAACGAACACAAACTGTTTGTTTGAAGCTTAGCTACTTCGTGATACGAGGTCAGATTGTTCATACTTGAGTTATTCATAAGTATTGTATACAATCAGTCAGCAATTATAATGCAGTGATACCAGATTTTCAGAAACTTGTTTATTGTCTGTTCGTTAACCTGAACAAATTTTTGTAGCTTGCATTTCCACTTCGAAAACAGCTCAGAATTAGTAGATTCAGTATTTCGAGTTCTTCATGCTCTGCTCTGATCACGCTTTGACAATTTTCTTAACATTTCAGCTCTCCCTGTCGATCTACAGTAGTGGCTAGAGCGTGTATCTTTGATACACGTGGTTCTGGGTTCGTTTCCCGTTGGGAGAGCACAAAAAATTTAATTTCATAATCGATTCACTTTGATTAATCATCCGTCTCTTTTAGTCTAAAGGCCGTAACCGTTGGTCATAAAACTAAACTAAACTAAAGTAAACTTTAAAAAAATATATGATTCTTCTTAATATTTCCCTTGGATGTTTTCTTCTATTTTGGGAAAAAGTCAATAGTCACACGGGTAGAGGCCGGGTGAATAAGGCGATATCAGCACGAACTTGATCATGGAAACATGAATGAAGAGTTGACTAGTGTGACAGAGACAAAGACAGTTCGGAATTTCGTCTGCATCGCCTGTGTTCAGTATTTACTGCTGAACTAATAGCAGTTAAGTTTGCTTTCGATACATCATGTGCTTATCTGCACTGGCAAACAAACTTATTATGAGCCTTCAGAATGTCTTGACTAAGCACCCTCTATTGCAAGACATTCTTGTTAAATGCCATCAGCTACAGCAATTGAGCTGTGTTGTTGTTGTTGTCTGCTGAGTGCCGGCACACATCAGGATTCGGAGAAACGAGCGTGCTGACACAACAGCCAAGAATACCACATTGGCAGGTGTTGTACTGGAGTATTCTTTCGCGTGCTGTTCGGATCTCCGTCGCTATTTTGTCCAACGGATGCATTCTCACTGCCATACAAATTGGAACCACACCAATGAAAATAATATCCATTCAGCAAAACCTATTCTATGCAATTGGCAGACGTTGTCACGTAGTGGTCGCTAAGATGAAGTGATCCATACACGCTTGCAAATCGGACAGTCTTCTCAGTCATTACTATTTAATGCATGGCGCTAACCGTCCGTATTGTCCCATTTAGTATTAGGCACATTCCTGTATAATGTCCAGAATACTCAGAGCTCAGAGAGCGTTTAGGGAACAACAGTATCTGTTGATCATATTCTCACTTTTATTTGTGAGATTGGAATAGTTAACGCGCTCTGAGTTTCTGGTATATATATATATATTTCGTGGTCTGTGTTACTATTATTGCTATTTTTGACGTACTCTATAGGTAGATATTTTATATTTTGTCATTTATTTATTTATTCCTTTTTGGTCTTTGGACATTCCATTGTAATTTTATTTTATGTTTGTTTTAATGTCATATTTTTTACTCTTTGTACTTGTTCTTCATTTTTTAAAATTTGTTTTTGAATTTTTAATGCACACAATATGTCGGTCATTAGCCTTGTCGTGACCGGGTCAAATAGTATCCGTCCTCGATAAACACCCAGTAATAAATCGATCAACCAATTGTAGTGATAAGGAGTCAGTCTTGCAGTTTATCACTGGGGTGATCTCGGCTGAAATTGGTGAACACTTCATATAAGCATTTGACCATATAGACATAGGACGTCATCGTTTCCCATTCGTCAAATTAGATTGCCGCCACGGTTTCGTCTTGACGCACGATGATGCCAAACAGGGCCTTGATTGTAGATTTTTCTTGTCCAGACTTCTTTGCGGCGCACCCTTTCCAGTTTACATAATGTTTCGTTGTTTAGTCCCAAATAAAATAAATAAAAGGATTCGGAACGTATGAAACCGCTTTAGGAGATCTTCCGCAAATATGATAACAAAGCTCTTATTCTGACCGTAGAACACATGACATCCACTGCTAAGACTTGTTTGTGTAGTGCTGCATTCTCTGTGAGAACTCTGCCTAGGCTTCTTTTGGGAGTCTTGGTCGTTTTCCCCCAACATTTGGAGTTCTTCAATAGTTGTCTTAACAGCAGCCAGATTGTCATGTGATGTCGAGTATCGGAGAGGTGACCTTCTCTTGAGACATCTGTGTCGAAACGGTTAGTTTGCACCTGATCAAGTTCTACCTGGTTGTTTAGTGGCTAGTGCATGTGCCTTTGATTGATGTGGCCCCGGGTTTGATTCTCAGTGGAAGAGCACAAAAATGTAATTTCACAATCATTAATCATCCGGAGAGACATGAGTTTTTCGCAATGTGCGATAAAACGAAATGCGTCAGATTTCAGTAATTTTCAGTTTCTTGACGTTTTATGATATTCTGTGTGTATTTTCGTTGGTTTCCGTTGCGCGACAAAACGCGAAATTGACAGTTTTACGCGAAATTTCTAACAATACGCGAAATAACGCGAAATTTTAAAAATACGTTTTCATTCATTTAAAAACGCGGAACGGTAGAACGTGGCATGAATGGTGTATTTTGGGTGATTTGGACACGGTTATAGAGAACATGTTGCGCATTAGCTATCACCATCGCAGCGTGATGGGGAGAAGCCGTTTTAATTAGCTATCCAGTGGCATAGACTGGTAATAAGTAACAAACGTACAACAATGAAGAAGGAAAATGTGGAAACGTAACATGCTTATGTTTAATGCTTAATTGTAACTTGCGCCCATGTGTTTTCAGAAAACAACAAAACTTTCCTACTCATACTAATTAATAATTTTCTTTCAGTTTAATTTTTTTTAAAATGTAATTTTCTGTTTTAAAATGTAATTTTCTGTAAGTTAAATTTACAATGTCAAGTAAAATATTCAGTGAATTTTGTTTTTAGGTAATTAATGGTGTATTTCTATAGTGATCTATGAGTAAAAGGAACAATTGTAAAAATGTCAAGGAATATTTTTTCCACAAAAGCTACAAAATGCTACAAAACGCAAAATTTTCAAATTCTTAGTGCGAAAAACTCGTGTCCCTAATCATCCGTCTCCTTTAGCATAAAGGTAATAACCGTGGTATGTTGAACTAAAATGTCATTTCGAACTGGTCAAACTACTTCCCAATAGTTCTCTTTGATCATGCTTGGTCACGAGGTGCGCAGACAACTCATCAAAACTTGGGTGTCAGTAAACTACAATGAAAATAATACTTCATGCAAACTCTCTTCGTCTCGTTCAGAAAACATAATTCGGGACGCACACCACCACCAGGAACGTTGTTTTTTCTGTTGGCATCTCGTCTCCATGATTACGTAGGAATATGAAGTTCACAACAGTCACTTTTGAATACTATTAACTTTTTCTGAAAATTTCATTATACTAATACAATATTATATTGTATTGTATAGTATGGCGTAGAAATATGGACATTACGAAAAAATATTAAAAACGACTGGAAGGTTTCGAAATATGGGTGTGGAAAAGAATGCAGAGAATTACCTAGGTCGAGCGGAAAACGAATGAGAGGTTGTCAGAAATGGTGGAAGAGAAAAAAATTAGATATTATTAAGAAGAGGAAGAGAAACTGTTTGGGACATTGGCTATATCATGAGGGACGTGCTAAAGGATATGGTGGCAGGAAAGAGAGGGAGAGGCGAAGGACGCTACAATTGATGGACGATATCAAAATACAAAAATCGTACATGGAGACGGAGAGGTTAGCGGAAGACCATGGAAGCTTTTCAGTTGCGACAAGCGATCTGCCAATAATGGCAGAATACCTATGATGATGATGATGACCACAGCTACAAAGGGGAAAATACGCGGACTTATTTAACTGTTCTTGTAGTTTATTTATTTATTTTTTATTTATTTATTTATTTATTGTTAAGTTTATGATGCAATACTTTGATGTTTCAAGGAAGGGATTGCTCACTTTTTCTCTCTTTCTTGTTGGAACAGCTGCTGAGTTGGAAGATCTTCGAAATCGACTTCGCCAGGAGTTTGATAAAGGTAAGCATGTTTTAAGCACGTAATCCCATAGGGGATGTTCAGAGACAATTTTTTGTGCGATTACCATCGTACTAAGAATTTTGACTAACGCATGATTTCCTTCTTTTTATTCGCCTGACCTGTAGACAAAAGGGAAACCAAAGTAAGGTTAATTTTTAATTAAGTCATCCACGGCTTACACCGAAAGAGGCAAACCAGACCCTTAGTACGACGGTAATCATACGTTAAATTGTCTCTAATGTGCCCCATAATGTTAAAGTTCATCTTACATCCAAAACATACGTATCAAATAAGTTATAAAATAGTTATAAAATATACCGCTGATGATTCACAAAGTAAATCGACTTACAGCACACTTGAGTTTAGTAATATTAGGGCTGAGGCATCAAATACTTCGAGATTTTATAAAAAGAAATTAATCTTAGTTTCAGTGTGGAACGGTAGAATGTATACTTAAAGAAAGAAAATAAATTTCATTAGATGAATTACATAAGAAAGTAACATTTTCTTTATTATTATTTTGTGCTGAAAGATGTGAATGATTGGAAACATTTAGTACCGGGTCAATTTTAAAATTATTTTTGTTAATATATCGTTATGTCTAATACAGTAGAACCCCTCTAATTCGTTACCTTTGGGACTGTGGGTATGGTCGGAACGCAAAACAGGTCGGATTATCAGAAAAATATAGAAAGGTACGGATTTACAGTAAAATAAACAATTTCTGAACTCAAAAATGACTGTATTGTTCTCTACAATAAAAGCAAACGAACAGTAAGCACTAGAAACTGCACAGTACAGTACAGAAAACATACCTAATGAAAGAAACGACTCAAGAGATGACGGAGCACCAAAGCGGATATGCGGTGACAGCAAGTAAACAACAATGCCGCGACGGCAATGAAGGACAGTGAGCTTCGTGAGTCACTGACGAGGTGGGACAAGTTCGGCTCGAGCACGGTCGGATCAAGCGGAGTGGCAGACCAGCCGAATGCGGACGAGAGGGGTTCTGCTGTATATATTTCGAAAAAGCTGTGTCGTTCTCGCAACCCATTCGAAATGGAAGAAGAATATCTGTTACGAGCCAGTTTGAGTCACTTGTTACAGAGACCTCTCGCACAATGTTTGTTTCAAATGTACTGTGTGTGTGGCATAAGTAACTTATATTTTTGCCAGTGAATAAATTAATTATGTGATTATATCTTTGAATGTACTGCTATTATAATAAATTCCTTTTTCTTTTGCAGATTTCGTCGGATTTGAAGATTTTGATAACTCAGATGAAGACGAGCCAGGTAAATAAATGTTAAATGATTTTGTACATATAAGTATAAAGAGGTTGATTCAGTTATGTTGAGCTGAAGTCAGTGTGTATACGCAACCCAGCGTCGTGAAATTGCCACGAGGCAAGCAACAGTATCTCGTTAGTTACGTAATAGAGCAGTGTGGTCGAGCATAATCTAATGCCACCGAAACTGAACAGATTCTTGAAGCGATTCTTTGTGGCCCTTTCTGATACTAAGAACATGGCGTCGCACGTCCTGAAAATGTGTAAAGGGCGTAATCTTCGTATAGATCGTGCTACTGTGACTCGTATTATATGGAAATAGGCAGCACCGAGTCTTGGGCCCATCACACCGACACTAGCAGCTAGAACTGTTTCCCAAAAGGGTTCATGATTGTAGTCGGTTTTTCGTATAGGGACAAACTGCGTCTCCGAAAGATGGAGCAAAACGTCAAAATCAGACTCATGTCCTGAATGAAATGTGCCAGCATTGTACGGACAGGACGTAAACCAAATTGAACTGCATCAAGACAATGCATCCTGCAACACAGCGAAAACATCGCTGAACAGGAAATAGGAACTGTGCAGTTCCCTTCTATTATTGTGCTTTAAACTATTGTGAAACTATTGTTCTTTCGAATTTCTCAAGCGGTGCCTATCCTATCTTCGAATCTGCACCGTCTCTAGTCTGTGGAGAGCCTGTAAAGAGGAGTAGGATCCCCATAGCAGATCATGCCGCGATCTGCGATGTGACCACAGAAAAATTGCCAGAGGAAAAAAAGAATAGTCAACAGAAAAGTATAAAAACATGCCTGCTATGTGTAGATATCTTAAATGCACGGACGACTCACATAAATATAATTTGAACTGTTTTTTACGTCACGTAAAGCGTATTTTTAACAATCGCAAATGTTTCTTCTCCAGAAAATTTTTGACTTACAAAAACTCATCGCAGAAAGACAAAGAAACTTGTGCCATCGGGAGTAGGATGTAACACCCATGATCCAGCTGCAACTCAGTCTTCTACAATGAAAACTCCGATCCCGGGCAATAACCAGTAGAGGCGACTTGCAGATTGAGCACAACCGATGGGAAATGGCATTTCCTAAGTAAGTGGCACATCCAAATTCGGTTCAATAAGTGAATCAACCTCTGTACATAAAGTGATCAAGAAGTTTTCCCCTCGCGTAGACTAGACTTAGAAATTTGAAACTGACACATGTTACTTGTCCTTTTCCACATAGTCGTCGTGCAAAGGAACGTACTTCTCCAAACAGTCTTTCAGTTTCCACAGACATTCTTTGTAAAAAGTCTCACATCGGTCAGAAAACCAGTTTGTCGTGGTGATTTACTCAACATTCGTGCAAGACGATCGTAAAAATAGTTTTCATTGGATACATAGCGGTCACTTTGGATACACAATCAAGTAAGTTGTTGTTGTTTCTAAAAACGGTAAGCACAAGTTGATTCTCATTCAGACGTTACAACTTACCTTTTGTATCTAGAAGCATTATATATATTAGTATCGTAAGACATATACATATTTACTACGTAAATAACACAAATAAAACAGGAACTTCCTCGTGCTTATATTGTTAGTGTACCCTCCTTCGGTATAGGAGACTCGGATTCGACTCTCGGTGGAGCTCATATAGTTCTGATTCCATGTTAAGCTGTAAGTCCGCTTGTCATTTAAATTAGCTTCGGCGCTGCAAGGAAACTCCAATCCAGTCGAACAACTAATAAAACAATAAAATGTTGGCAAGTAAGAATATTCACATTCGCACTTTACGTGCATATTGATTTCTGTTTTATTCGTTACTTCTTATTGATCGAATATAACATGAATTTAGAAACGTAGCAGACGTGCACGTTAGAACTCCAACCACCACGATTTCTTTGGGTTATTTTGATCGTGGTATTCAAAGGGCAGTTTTTTTTCTTATTTCAGGGATTTTGCAGACACCTTTCAGCCCAGCCCTTTACAGAAAAGTATTATCCCTGGGGTGTTGCATAAGTTATTACCAAAACTTAACTTGTAATGTAGTTATCCCGAAATTAGAAAATTCTGACAAAATTGCTAATCCCTACTGATTAAGCTTTCTACGCCACATGTAGTCCAGACTGTGAACACACAAAATAGTCTTAGTTCTCAGGAAATTTGGATTGGAATCATTGGCATATGGCAAACCTTGTTTTCACAATGTCAGGCTGTCGCTAAATTGTAACGAAACTACTGTCAATTGTTCATCATCATCTGAAGTCTCCGTGTTAAATCATTCTCCGATAGTACGACTGTGTAAATTTGTGATATCTTGAAATTGGATTTAGTGAATTCAAAACTTCGTACGATTTTGTTGAGCTTTTACTTTAACAGATAGAACTGTAACCGGGTTACAATTGTCTGCAAGTCGACTGGTGCTTATTATATGACTTGTTTACTAAGTGGTGTGGTATTAGTATAGCAGTAGAAATAGTTTCTTTAGATCCAGTTTCTCGAAAACTACGCATGAGCTTTTACACGCACGCATATCATTTTATTCTGCTTAATAAGATCTATTAATTCTTGTATGTCTCATCTTTGGAGATTTTTCACTAAAGTTCTTCACTAAGTTCACCTGCACCTTTTTGTTCAAGTAGTAAACACAAAAAGCCCTAGAGCAGTGATAAACAAAGAGCAATATAGTGGACAGTATGTACCTTTAGGTTTCGAAGTAATCTCCATCAGCATCCAACACCTTTTGCCAACGTTCCTGTAGCTTCACAATGTCTGGTGATAAAATTTGGCAGTCGTGGATGCAAAGAAGTTTCTGAGTGCGTTCCGCAGGTCTCTCTCATTTGCGAAGGATCTCCCGCGGAGGTGGTTGTCGAGGGAATGAAACAGGTGGCAGTCTGTTGGCGCTAGGTCCGGTTAATATGTTGCATGGCACAGTATCTCTCGGCAGCCAAGTTGCTGAAAAATCTTCCGGATTCTCTTTGACACATGTGGCTTGACATTGTCGTGCAGGAACAGCACATCCTTCTACCACAATGCACGGTGGACCCTTTGTAACTGCTGTGAGTAGAGGTCTGACCAGGTACAAGGAACTCTTAATGTACATCTTACCAACAGATCCACCATACCACACAAAGTCGTCTTGAGATGTGAGGCTACAACCAATGTCTGGTACGCTTGGGAGTGTCATAGAAAAACCACTTTCCTCTAATAGGGAGCAAGCGATCAAAGATGAGTATGTTCAGGTGCCGAGTAAGCAAGGGCAAACAGGCTAACAGGTTGTCACTCGTCTTTCCTTGGTAGCCGACAGTGTGTGGGGTACCCACTTGCTTAACTTATATGACTTCCCTATCCCATGTAGGTGCTGTCTGATTATTTCAGCGGAAACATGGAACTTTTTTGCAAGTTCATCACACGTTATACCACGTCCTCGTAGATGGCTACTTTCAGATTCTCATCATCCAATAAATGTCGTCGTCCACTGCTACGTTAATCCAAAAGGCTCACATCTCCCGAATGGAATTTCTGAAAGCAATGCCTGGCGGTGCGTTCGTTCACAGCATTTTCTCCAAATGCCTGGCATATACGGCTACTTCATGCGTGTGCTGACAGACCCAATTAAAAGTCATGCAACAAAGACATGCGAACAAGCTGCTTCGATACTGGACGAGTTGTGACTGCTGTATGTACGCAATGTGCTTGTATTACTGAAGATCGATGGTTAGACTAACTCCCGATCGCTTGGCAGGCACGTGCGTCATTTCGTTTTCCCTCTGTGAGCGAATGATTAATGGGACATCAAAAACCGCAGGAACATTTTTGGTTACCTTGTAACTTAAAAACAATGGAAGAATACTAAAAAAGTAGGGGGTCTCCTTCACCCTTTCCCTCTCTTTTCTGTCACTAGACAAACAAAGAAAAGATAGGGAAAGGAGAGAGAGGGGGGGGGGACTCTTGTCTCTCTCTTAAGGATGAAAAAGATTAGAAGAAAGAACCAGAATACTTATTTTTTAGTCTCTATCTCTCTGTCTTTATATATATAAAAGAGAAAGAAAGAAAGAAACAGCTCTCAAAGAAAAGAGAATAGCAGAGGGGAAGAAATGAGAGAAAATCGAAGAGGAAGAGGATGAAGAAGAAAAATAGAAAAGGGAGAGAGAAATTGAAAAAAGAAAGAAATATGTAAAAGGGAAGACAGAGAGATTGAAAAAAGGAAGAGGTAAAAAGGTAGATAGATTGAAAAAAGAAAGAAGAGGTAAAAAGAGAGATTTAAAAAAGGGAGAAAGAAGAAGAAAGGTAGAGAGACAGAGGGACTAAAGAAAGAAAAAGAGACAGAGAGCTTTTTCCTTTTCTTCTCTCCACTTCTTAAAAAAGAAGAAAGAGAGAAAATCAGAAGTGCCAATTGCTCTCTTTTTCACTCCTCTCTTCTCGGTCTTCTTTCCCCTTCCTTCCATCTTTCTCTCTCTCTCAGAAAAAGTTTTTGAAGAAGAAAGAGAGAGAGAAAGAGAAAACTATGCCAGGCAGCATTTACAGAATGCCGTTACATAAGCTAATAACAGTTTTCAAAGCATTTCGTGTAGTGCATAAATGTTTATGTTCTACATATGACGTCATAAATTGCACACCCAGATTTCTGTTCTATAAGGAAACGTTTGGAAACACAATAGGTAGTTTGTTTAGTATATTGTATAGTTACTACCTGACTTACTTTTTACGATTTTTTATATTGTTCACTGTGTTATCCACTAAAATTCAAAAAGATAGGAATGAGCGTAGGGGATAGCCTTAAACGCTACCCAGACAGAAAATGCAGGTGGTTTACAGGCGCCTGTAAAACATGCATAAACAGGCATATTTTTACAGGCGCCTGAAAATGGAACACTTTTAAAACCATGAAACAGGTATCGATTTTTTTTTTTTTTCAAGATCATTGCATGTTCATTTCACGGAAACAAGTAGTTTTCATGGTGATAGGGTTGCAATCTTGCAACGTGAAAAATGCGTGTAAACAATATGTAGAGAGTGGAAAGACATGTACGTAACCGGCATATTCCATGTAGTTGCAATATACGTTACCTCATGAGAATCTGACGACATCTGTTTTTCATTTGATAAAAATGTAATTGATATGTTAAATACATGTGAAATACAGGTGTTAGCAAATTAGTGGGCGTATTAGCGTAATATACATGTAAAGTACATCGCATTAAATGTACATAAAATTTGCGTGTCGCAGGTATTGAACACGCATAAGACATGTGCGTTCCATATATAGAAATAAAATGTGTAAAATTCAAATCCGATTACTATAATGTAGGCTGCATACTTTAAGGAGTAATACTACTATTTGATCCATCTAATCCAATGGTGTACGCACGCCTCTGTATATATGTATCAGCACCATGCATATGTGCATGTCAAAGTGGAGACTTGATGTCTGGGTATTGCATGTTCCCTACGCCTGTAACGTGAATATTTCACTCTCATCAACCTTGTCCATCGCATTTACCTGTTTAAGCTATTTACTCACTACACGTATCTGTTTAATCCATTTATTGGCAGTCATGATCATTGCATGTTTCCATTCATCTGTACATTGCCTGTATACTCCATGTAGATGAGTTCACACTTTGCATGTTACAGGCAATGTGTCCAATTCTATTCCAATGTACTATACATGTGTCAGGACCACACCTGTAACATTAATGATTCACTCCAATCAACCTTGTTCATTGCATGCACCTGTTTAACCCATTTATCATGATCATTGCATTTTCCGTTTACCTGCACATTCCATATAGGTGGGTTCACACTTTGCATGTACACAGAGATAATACAGGCAATGTATTCAGTTGTAATCCCATGCATTATACATGTGTCAGGACCTTGCATAGCGAATGTCAAATTGGAGACTTGTGCCTGAATATTGCATGTCTTCTATGCCTATAACGTGAATGTGTAGCTCCAATCCACCATGTTCACCACACGTATCTGTTTAATCCATTTATTGGCAATCTTGATCATTGCATGTACCCGTTCACCTGTACACTGCACGTTGGGGAGTTACACACTTCGCATGTACACGATAAAGATTAATAAATGTAAAATAACATATTCTACATCTTGTGTTTTCCATGCTATACGCTAATACATGGTATTTACATGTAATGCGAGTGTCACACATGTATATTACATGTTGATAAACAGACACCTTTCTTGTACTTTTCATTCTTACGGTATTGCGAATGTTATCAACAATCCATTCAAGGTACTTTACATGTACACATTCCCTCCATTTACTTGCATGTAAGTGACTACGTGCACATTGCATGTTCTCATTTTAATGTACAGGCTCTGTACAACGCGTGTTTTCGTGCAACATTTCCAACAGAACTTTAATACTTTTTCGACATGCATATCACCTGAAGACAATGTGCCTGCAATATTTTTTTTACATGTGTTTTCACCGAAACAGGCGTCTGTATAATGGCTGTCAAAATCTGAGAAGCTTTTACAGGCAGTTCCATGTAAAGAAAATGCTTTTACAGGCATTGCATGTTTCCTCAAAAAATTTTATAACAGTAATAATATTGTGGATTTATTTAAAACAAAAGACAAATCCTGACCAAAGCATATACTAAAGGGTCATATAAAAAGTCTCCGCGGTTTTTTGGTACATTTTTGAACAAAAAATTTCTCTATTGAAAATCACTTTAATCAAGTACATATTGACCATTATTATCTATGACTTTTTGCCATTTTTCAGGTAACTTCATAATTCCATCGGTATAGAACTTCTGTGATTTGTCGTCGAAAAACTTGGCCTAGTGATTTTCAGCGGCGCTTCGGTCGGCCATTTTTTTTACCATCAGAGTTTTGCAGAGACCAACAAATGGTAGTCAGGCGATGCAAGGTCCGGGATATATGGTGGATGCATCAAAACTTCCCAGCCAAGTTCCATCAATTTGTTCCAAGTCATCAAAGATGTGTGTGGCTGCTCATTGTCATGATGGAACACAACTCCTTTTCTGTTGGCCAATTCTGATCGCCTTTTCTGGATTGCTTCGTTCAAACGGTCGAGTTGTAAACAGTAAAGGACCGAATTGATGGTTTCGTCAGGTTGCAGCAGCTCATAATGGACCACATCCCTTCCAATCCCACCAAACACTCAACATAGCCTTGTTTGCCGACATTGAGTTCCTAACTGGCATAACCGTGGGACGTAAAACTCAAGAAAATTTAACATTAAATAGCTTAACTGTCTTCAAGATTTTTTTTTATCATAATCATTTATTAAGGTTATTGCTGTTTGTGAAACATTTTTCTTTACAAGCAGTTTAACAAACTGCCAGTTAAAGTCTTTAGGTTATTTCAAAAAAGCGGTAACAACGGGTCATCCGTTTGGTAATAGGTGATAAATTGGTAATTCTATTTTTTTTTTTTTAATTATCTCACTTTCCCCACTGGGGACTACTATTTGTACAAAATAATCATTACAAAATTGCATTACATTTGTACAAAATAAGATTTCATTACATTTTTTTTTTTGTGTTCCATCATGTCATGACAATGCGCGGCCACACACATCTTTGTTGACTCGGAACAAATTGACGGAACTTGGTTGGGAAGTTTTGGTGCATCCACCGTATAGTCCGGACCTTGCACCGTCTGACTGCCATTTGTTTCAGTCTCTGCAAAATTCTCTTGATAGTAAAATATTGGCCGACCGAAGCACCGCTGAAAATCACTAGGCCAAGTTTGTCGACGATAAACCACAGAAGTTCTACACCGATGGAATTAAGAAGCTACCCGAAAAATGGCAAAAGATCGTAGATAATAATGGTGAACATGTACTTGATTAAAATTGATTTTTAATAAAGAAATTTTTTGTTCAAAAATGTACCAAAAACCCGCAAAGACTTTTTATATGACCCTTTATTTAATAAATAATAGCATTACAGTTTCGGAAAAGTGTCTTTGCCTTTATCAAATGCATTAGGAAAACAATTTCTAGAACTGCAGCTTATATGTTTCAGAAAAGGAGAGGAGGTCATATCTAGGAACCAATAAGATCCATTCTTTCATTTTTAACAATTTTTAATTAATTACATATTTGCAACATTTAATGATACGACTTTCACTCGAAAGCTAAACTTTTGATTGGCACAACTGTGTTATTTTAATGAAACTTTCACTTTTGAGAACCTTAAATGTTTAATTGGCTTTCTAATATTCAATACACCTGTGTTACCTTTTCTTTCTTTCCTGCTTTATCCAATATCTTTCTCCACACCTGTATATTTACTCCACTGTTCCAGTTCATAAGTTCCTGGCTTTCTTCCTTTCGTATCCATTCCACTTCTTTCCATTTTCTTATAATGCTTCTCTTTCTCTCTCTCCAGCCCTTCTACACCTTCCCAGTCTAATTCATGTCCTGTCTCCTTCACACGTTTATATATTGCATTACTATCCCTCTTCAATCAAAACGTCCTCCCTGAGTGGTTTTTGAATCATTAAAAGTTGCAAAGATGTAGTCAATTAAAAATTGTTAAAAATAAAAGGATGGGTCATATTTGTTCCTAGATACGACCTCCTCTCATTTTCCGAGATATATAGGCGTAGAAATTATTTTCATAATGTGTCTGATGGAGGCAAAGATACTTAGTTGAAACTGTAACGCTATTACCTAGGTATTTATAAGATAGTATATGCTTTGGTCAGGATTTATCTTTTATTTTATACAAGAAGTTCCAAAGCTAGAATGAGTAATATTTAGATTTATTTATTTATTTATTTTTCTGTGGCAAAGCGGTTAGCGTATGCGCCTTTGGCGTGGGAGACCCGGGTTCGATTCCCGGCGGGAGCTCATGTGGTTCGGATTCCACGTTAATCAGTAGGTCCACGTCTCATATAGCCTCGATGCTGAACGAGACGTTAAACTCTAAATCACCTCACCTTTATTTATTTATTTATTTATTTATTTTTTATTAAGGATTTCGAGGTTTCCCTGTTGAAGATCAAGAGGAGTCTCCGGATACAGCAGCTCCAGATCAAGAAGTTGGTAGAGAAAACAATGTTGCTGATTTACCTGACCCTCATTCGCCTTTATTAGATCACGATAGTGGAAGAAATAGTCCAGCTCCTTCGTTGGCGTCGGATACTGGCGGACAAATCCATCATTCATATGAAGAATTGGTTACGGAGCAGCTGCATGCCTTTATGCAGCGGGAACAGGTCAGTGTTATATTTTCACTTTTAGAGAGTGTGAGGATGTTGTAGACATGGAGAATTTTGCGTTAAAAGTTTTAGACAAAGTTAATATTTTGTCTCAGTTTTGGAACGACTTAGGAAAATAAAATCGCCATGTACGAGGGTCACTATGAGAGTTTTGAGATACGCATTGTTGTGGCACAGTATTTGAATTCCAATAATTGCGTTCGGTAGTGGTATCCAGAGCGAAGAAGCGAAGCAAGTTTCAACTCGCCTCCTTATCGGCGTGGGCGTATCGCCTTCATTTGTTTGTTGATGTGAGCAGTATTCGGCTGTCTAGAATAGAGCTCGAAAGGGAAAATTTTCGGGCAATGATCCTTTACGATTTCAAAAGTGGTTTGAATGAGACACAAAGCCTTGATCGTTTGCAGGAGGCATTTGGGGACCTTGCTTCTTCCCGTGCTACAATTTTTCGGTGGTTTGGTGAATTCAGAAGAGGCTGGACATCGCTTAAAGATGAAGAGAGAGCTGGACGTCCGGCAACAGCTGTGTCAGATGGAAACATTGCCGCTGTGGAACAAATGATTCGAGAATATCCTTGAACAACTTTCAAGGACATTGAATCTACAGTGAACATTGGATCGCCAGCAGTAACAAAAATTCTTCATGATCATTTTCGGCTCAGGAAGGTTTCATCTCGTTGTGTGTCTCACACTTTGACTGAACAGCAGAAGCGCATGCGTGTGGAATGGTGTGAAGAAATGCTTGCACGATTTGATGGAGGCAATTCTCGACGCGTCTCTGACATTGTTACTGGTGATGAGACTTGGATCTATCAATTTGACCCTGAAAATAAACCCCAGTCTACAGTTTGGATCTTTCCAGACGAAAATCCACCCACGAAAAAGTGAAGCGACCGCAAAGTATGGGGAAGAAGATGGTCGCAACTTTCTTCTCCAAATCTGGTCATGTTGCAACTGTTCCACTTGAATAACAAAGGACTGTTACTCTCAGTGGTACACCACTGTTTGCCTAACAAAAGTGTTCTAGAAGCTTCGGGAACGGCGTCCAAGAATTGGATTGCGTGGGATCCTGCTTCATCATGACAACGCGTCCGCACACACGGCCAACATCAGAATTCAGTTTTTAGAATCTACGGAGGTCAAACTTATGACTCATCCGCCGTATAGCCCTGACTTGGCCCCGTGGGATTTTTTTTTCTGTACCCCATAATCAAAGATCGCATGTGTGGGAAGAGATTTTGCAGCCCTGAAGAAGCTGTAGTGGCTTACGAGAATGAACTTTCAACACTTGAAGAAAAAGACTGGCAACACTGCTTCCAATAGTGCTTCCAATGCAAAAGTGTGTACAGTGTAATGGTGAATACTTTGAGAAAATGTTAAGTGTTAAATTGATTTTAAGTATGTAAGTTATTTCACATCTCAGAACTTTCATAGTGACCCTCGTAATTGGATTGTTCAAGCAGATTTGTTGGAAGTAGAAAATATTAATTGTAATAATGAAGTTCCTCTAGGAAAGTAGCATATGTTTCGAAAAGAAAAGAAGATTGATTGTTATGTTTTGAATATTGTTGAAGTTTAGTTTGTGAAATTTTTATTATTATTATTATTATTATTATTATTTTGTACAGTTAAAATAATTGATAAATATGTTGGAAAGTATTAGGGGACTCCGTAGTATAGTGGTTAAAGTGTTGAGCTCAGGTCCGCATGGTCCTGGATTCGATTCCCGACCGGTGCGTCCACCCAGCGTCGTGAGACGAACTCAAGAGTCAACGTGAATAAAAAGACGTGACAGGCAGTAGGTCTAGAAAGTGTGATGTTTACTCCATAGGATGGTAATCCAAGTAGAGCAAACATTACAGTAGATAGTCATTAATCGAACCTTTCATCTGAGCGTTAACGACGAAACAAGTTATTACAAAAGAATAGCTTGTTTCACCGCTAACCACACATAGGCAAAAATTCAAATAACAACCTTAAACTTACGAATTGGACAAAATTTCAGCATCATTTAATCTGAAAAACAACTTACAACAATAATTTGCTAGCATTGATATATATATTCCGTACCATGCACAACAAAGCGAACGAACATGAGGCAGCAATTCTCGGGTCAGAGTAACGCTGATGATACGCACAAATTTGATATTATATTTAATATTAACGCTATACTTACATTTATTTACAAGTAAAAGGTAAGATTATGACAACAAAAAATGCTGATGTTTTTAGATTATGAAAATACAAACGGATGTGCTCAATATTACATTTTATATGAGATGTTTCAGCAGCAATGAGAAGACTCTTCCTATTAACTCTCTTGGCGCCTAATGGTGGCTATCTCTCGCGTTTTCTCCTTGTTCTCGCTGCTCACGTGAGTCCCACCTACCATAGCGACGTAAGCACAAGTACGATTGTGATTGGCTGCCGTTGATTGCCAAGGCCACTGACTGCTTCGTCTGCTCGTTGCTGATATCCATCCGTTGCGAGAACGTACAACGATTATTTACACTATTTATTTAAAGGTAGCAGACTTTTAAAATAAAAAGGATTAAATTGTCTGAGCCGGGTACACCAAAAATAATGCACAAATAAGTTTATGACAAAAGATCCTGATACGCCTAAGGAGGCAAGGCGACGCCACTGACCACGTGTTTGTAGCTAGGTTGGACGTAGTTCTGCCGATCGATAACAGATGGCGCTGGAGCGACTCAGGCCCTCAAAACGCTGTTACGCCAATGGTTAGTTAGTTGGAAAATATGGTAGTTGTGTAGATAAGTATGGTAAGACTTAGGGTGTGGGGGCCGCGGTGGCTCAGTGGTAGAGCGTTCACCTCTGGTGCTTGTGGTCCCGGGTTCGATCCCAACCCCCGCCAAGTGAACTTTGTGGTGGACAAACACCGTGTGCGTGGATTTCCTCGGGATTCTCCCGTTTCCTCCCACTTTCTTCATTCCACCATTTCATTCATTACTCATCATCACCGTCTCCTTTAGCCTAACCGGCATAACCGTGGGACGTAAAACTCAAAGATTTCATTTCACTTAGGGTGTGGCGAGAGAGGAATAAATAGCTGACAGCTATAAATGTGTATTATTGGTAGGATTGAGTTTAACCCCTTGCACTGAAATGACGAGTCTATTTCGTCATGGCCTCTCGGTGCCAAATCGCACAATGACGAGCTACACTCGTCATAAAATTTAAAACTATTGTACCATCACGTAGGGTTACTATATTGATGTTTTGAAAGTTATATAATGATAAACCATCTATAATACACTTTTATAACTTACACTTCAATTATCAGAATTCAGAAAATAAATCGTAGTGGAAGAGGTTAAAAGTCAAAATTTGGTCAAAGTTTTTGAGTAACTATGATTAAAGTAAGTGTAAAGATTCGACTATCGCTAATAGATGATAACAGCCTCTTTCCCGGTTACTTTGGAATGTATTTTGTAAGGAACGACAATATTCAGAATAGTTCAATCAGATCTAAGAAATTAATGCTTCCAATAATAAAACGTTCTGATCAATAAAAAGAACCAAGGAACCAAACTGCACGGATTAGTCGCTGATTATGTACTCAAATTTTTGTTATTGTACAAAATTGGTAGAATTATTTTGAATACTGTCTCTCCGTACAAAATACATTGGAAAGTTATAAAGCAACTAGCAGCGTTCACCCCGCTTCGCTGCGGTCACCCCGGAACGCAATAAACTTTGTTACTTAGATAATTTTTACTTTTTCGCTTTCAAGTGATATGATAAAAACCATAGAAGATTGCAGTAAATGTTAACATTATATCGCCTGTCATTTATGTTAACCCGCCCCGCTTCGCTGCGGTCACCCCGGAACGCAATAAACTTTGTTACTTAGATAATTTGTACTTTTTCGCTTTCAAGTGATATGATAAAAACCATAGTAGATTGCAGTAAATGTTAACATTATATCGCCTGTCATTTATGTTAACCCGCCGAGTGACACGGTCATGCGGGTTGCATATAAATACGTTTATTTTTATACCTATGATGAACTAACAAAGGATTTGTACGTTATGGACACTTGAATGGTCAATTATCTCAAGACACTGGTAATTAAAAATTAAAGTGATATGATAAAAACCATCTAGGGTCCAAATCCTAATAACCCCCCAAAAATAAAAGAAATTGGTTCAGCCGTATTAGCGTGATGAGGGAACAAAGGATTTGTGCGTTCTCTTTTATATATATAGATTGTTGCAACTTGTTGATTATTAACGCTCCTTTAAACTTATCTATTGATAACATTTCAAGAGTTTTCACAGATAAGTTATAGCAGTAAGCCATTTAAAAATGTTTTTGATGTTGATGTTTGAAAAATGTTGACCATATTTAAGAGCCTGACATACCAAAAATAATACAAAATTTACCATTTTTCTTTTGTTTGTTTTTCATAAGTGAAAGGAGATAATGAAATGCAACTTACTACAATCATAGATAATGTTATTCTACAACAGAAAATATGAACCTGGAGAATTTTCAATGTTGCCGTCCATAGAAATTACAGTGTTGCCAGAATAGCATCGCCCCTAAAATTTAAGTTAAGGCAGCGACTAGGAAGAACGAATTCAAGTGCATTTGATTACATATCATATTGTCTTGGTATCCTGTGAGCAACTGCTAAATAACATTATTATTTAATTTTAATAACTATATTAAAACTATTTTGTTTATTACAAAGTAAATACAACAATTACTTAAAAAACTAATTCACAGTTTTCTGAAAAGGATCATTAAACTCCAAACAAACAAAATAGAAACATTTATGGAAAACTCAGTGTAATAAAGCTTGATTTGAGAAACATTGATATTAGACTTCTCACTGACTCAGACATGAAGTACGTAACCGAAATGTTAATTTTTTGTTGGTGTTATTATTTTCATTAATGTTTCAAAATCAGTTTGTCATGAAATACTATGGTGTTCTTTTGTTTTATTATTTCAGTTTTACCTAGAATCAACGGATTTAGCCAAGAGAGTTTCCCAGTGGCATGAATCTATAGCTCCCAAATTGGAGGCCGTAGAGAGGAGAGGAACATTTGATATACATGACTATGGAACATGTGTATTAAGCGCATTTCCCGAAGGTGGTGCAGCCACGAAGAAACCACACGGGAAGCTAGAATTTAGGCAGATAGTAGCAGGGAAGCCAAAAGAAGAAGTTGCGAGGTACTTCTTAGCGACATTGCAGTTGGTAAGTTTTCCTCCTATTTGACCTTAAATTCTGAAACTAGTTACTATGTACACTCATGTCCAAAATGATTGTCGCATATCTATAACTGTCTTCTTGTAAGAATATCATTTGATAATGATTTTGCAGGGTACTTTTAATACTGATACTATGTGTATAATCTGGAAATGTATATCTGTGGTAAATTTCATAGGAGAGGAATTACAAATTCGAAAATTAGAATGAGTAAAACAAAATGTTGCTAAATAGACAAGGAAGTTTTATTTTCGTTTTGTTGTTCTTATTTACTGCTCTTTTGACATGAAATTTGCCACATACATGTCTTTGCCGATTATACACATACTAACATTATAAAAAATACCGGGCAAAATCGTTATCAAATTATATTCCTACAAAAACATATTTATAGACATGCGACAATAATTTTGGACATGAGTGTACATATAATAATTACTGTGGTAGCAAAAGAAACCAACATGATAACCAAGCTCGGAAATCGAAGTTGGAATCCGCTCAGTACCCATCGAACTTGGAATCCATTCAGCACGCGTGTATTGGCTTGAATACATACAAAGCTATGCACACAAGTGTTGTTTCCCTGCTAATTGTGATGCGATTCAAACAAAATGGAGTTTTGCTCCAACCTCACCGCAAACAACCATACTAAACCATTATATTAGGGTTATATTGAAAACCATATACTTCAGCAGTTCATTATATTATAGAAAGTATAGTATAAAGAATCTTATACTAGGCGGACTACGCACACAAGAGACGACCAAGGAATTAATAAATCCAATGTATCCGCAATTTAGTTTGAGTATATTTCACAAGTTTTACATCTACATACGTACGTTTTTATTATTGATTAACATTTTTTTAAAGTGTTATTGAGTAATACATAAGTACAAACAGTAACAAGTCTAATTACTCCGTCAATACTTGAGCACAAGCTAATTGCAGGTCTTACTAAAGCGTAGCCATCTTCGACACTGCCGTGTCATTCTTCCCACTCCTCAAACGAAGTCCCGCCCATGGATCTAGAACCCAGGCATAAAATAAAGTTTCAAGCCCCTCGTAACATACGGATGTTTATTCATTTCGTCTGCACATGTATTCTCATTGATCGGAGCCTTATTATGACGTATTAGCAGAGTCTGAAAGAGCACGGAACCAGCTCTTATCACACGGGTAAGGATTAAACATGAATACACTATAATGTAAAAAGAAAGAAAATGCAGAAATGAAACGAAATGCCTTCTTTAAGTCCAATGCACAAAATTAAATGAATATTCTCAAAATTTCATAATGAAGATCACCATATACATAGATGTCCGATAAACTATTGTTGCCAGGGTTCGATGGTTCGGTGGTAGAGCACTCAGTGGTGAGATCCCTGGTTTGACCCCTTCCCATGCGAGTTTGTGGTGGACAACATCGTGTTCTTGATACCATCAATTAAGGACAGAACGTGGCCACGGGTAGTGCGCTTCCAAATGTAATTTGTCTACTCTGTTTATTAAACTTCTTTAACTAACTAACTCTATGGCCTATGGAACCCGGAGGTTCAATGCCGCGTTCACAAAAGCTCTCCACTGACATCTATTCTTAGCCAACTGGATCCAGTTTCTACTTTGTATTCCTGTTTCTGCGAGATCCATCTTAATATTGTTCTCTCATCTGCGTCTAGATCTTCCTAATAGTCGTTTTCCGGTTGGTCTTCCAGTTAAGATTTTGAAAGCGTTCTTACTTTCTTCCGTCCTAGCTACATGGCTTGCCCACCTGAGCCACCTAGACTTGATAACCCTAACAATGTTTGGTAAACCGTATAAATTATGTAGTTGAAACAAAATATAAAAAAATTCATTCGAGATTGTTGTTACTACTTTTGCTACTTTTTTATAACCAGAGAAAAGAAACAATAACTTTACAAAGAAAAAAAAACAGATCGTGACTAATAAAGCGGGATACTAAAATTAGCTTATTATTACTATTTAAATAATGGTATTACAAGCTTTCAACAACTAGGGATACTGTTGTAATATAAATTTTGAACTATGGAGTTATGGAATCCAATGACCCAAACCGTCTCCTTTCGTATATTGACTTCTTTCGGATAAATAGAAAAGGAAAACCTCAGTTAAGAAATAAAGTCAGAAAATACTCAGGACGCTGTCTCAAATGGCGCTCCCATATACGAAGCCCTGTTATATTGTATTATTTAGATTCTGTAAAAGTCATGGACATTTAGCTTCAATATAGAAAATCATAAATAAACATTAGCTGACCTCTTATCGCCTTTATTTGATATTTTATTTTTAAAAAATGAGAAAGTGAAACATTTTTATAGTTCTTGCAATAATCGACATGCTTACATAATTTGGTGAATATCTCTATAGCTTTTATAATGGCAGTCTGTCTTTATAACATCGTAACAACCAAAGGAAACAAGAATTACATATACATTCCACACTATTAACATTTCAAAGTATAGTAAATTTATTTATACAAGCGTGATCAGCCTTTTGTGCAATATATTTCAGTGTATTACAGTGTGAATATTAAGAATGTAATATGTTGTAAAATAGGAGAAGTTAATTTTATACGTATATATTTCTCGATAATAATTTGCTAAAAGGAATGCAACTGTGAATTTTCATCACTATGATCTACAAATCTTAAAAAAAAATCATTGGTTAATTTGAAGAATTTGCATAGGTGGCCTGTTACGTCATTCCCCACGATAAAGTCCTTAGTACATGATGCTATAAACGTTTACTGACACATTATATTTAAGCTGTCCATTATGCTGTCAAACCAAATCACTATAGATAACTTAAGAAGTCCAATTTAGCAATGCGTTCTCTTATTTCTGTCCCCGGAACTTGTTACAATAAGAAGCCCGAAGAAAAATCTTCAACAATCTGGTGTCTCGAAAACTTCCTCCAAATTTATAAATTTAATTTACTGACCTTTATCTGTTGTTAAATTCTAGCAGATATTGCCTTTATCCCAATACCTGGAGCCTGGTAGGTACATCGGAAATCTCAAATTATATCATTAATTTCGAATACAAAATAGAACTTCATTCAAGCGTTGCTAGGCGATAATACAATATTTATATTATTTTTTTCTTCTAAATTATATTTATTATTAAATCTTTTCTTCTTCCTTTGCCTAAATTATTAGAATGAAATAGATTACAGTTACTTCTCTTCTTCTCAAACTTATTAGATAACTAGATATCTGATTTATTTTCTTCAGGTTTTATATAACATCAATAATAATAGTACAACGGATAATAAATATCATTTATAAAGATAAATTACTCTTTTCTTCCTCTTATTTGCAATAGAAGTATTAATATATTTTGCAGTCGACTTCAACTTTTATGGACAAGTCAACTCCATAAAGTGTTCCGACTTTCTATTTATCTGCACATTAGATCACCGGTGCAGATCAGAATTAGTACAACCAAACTTAATAAGAATAAGAATAATGGTAATAAGGAACAGAACAAAACACAATTTTAAACAAAATTAACACAATACACACAGCAATGTAACACGGTCAAAGTGATCTGTTACATTTTTCCCGGGCGCCTGAAAAAAAAATTATTTAAAATTAATTTTTTTTTACTTAAAATCTTTCAGTAACTCTTCTCGCTTTTCTTCTGAACAATCAAATAACTTAATGTTAGTAAAATTTTGTTTCGGTACTTCTTTACCTTTTAAATCTTTAAGTTCCACATTATTGTGGTTAACTTTGGTCACTATATAGGGCCCAGTATACGTGGGCAGATATTTATGAATTATTTTGTTGTAAGCGTCAGATAATGGATGCGTTTTTACCATTACCAAATTTCCTTCGCTGATTGTAATCACAGAGTGTGGTTTCTTTCCACTTCTTTTCAACCGTTTAGTTGAGATTCTAGGTTCGATCTGTAGGTATTGATTCTTCATATCTATTTTGCTTTCCTCAGGTGGCCAAGGAAAATTCTCCTTAAATTTGTCGCTAGCTGAATATGAAAGAAACAATTCTGCCGGGGTACATCCTCTGCTACTATTGTACGAGTGGTTAATCAAATCTTGAGCTAGCTTCAAGCTATCCTTCCATTTAGTATGGTTATTATGACACATCAACCGGATAATTCTGTTTAGCTCTCTATGCGTACGCTCCACTATACCATTTGCTTTTGGGTTGTACGGAGTGGTCATTATGTGTTTAATATTACGTTTGTCACAGAATAGTCTCCACAGTTTCGAAACGAACTGAGATCCTTTATCAGATATAATGTATGTAGGATATGGGAGAATACAGAAATATTCTTTCTCTAACGTTTTGATAATCTCAGATGTGGTAGCCGATTTCAGTGGGAAGTAGCAGACAAAACGTGTATATACATCTACTATTGATAAAATGTAATAATATCCATAGCTACAGGGTAACTTCCCTACCAAATCGATGCATAATTTCTGGTGAGGTTTATCTGCGTCAATGTGAATATCCTCTCTAGCAATGACCCGGTTAGTGAATTTAGTTTTGGCGCATATATCACATTTTTTGATGTGTTTCATGAAAGACTGTTTCTGCTTCTTCCAGAAAAATAATTTTCTTACGGCAGATAAACATTTACTCACTCCAAAATGGCCAGTCTCATGTACTGTTTGTACTACCTTATTAATAAGATTTTCTGGAATTACTAACAACCATTTATTATTGTATTTTCTATCTTTCACAAAGAGAAAATCATTATATAATCGAACATTACTCTCGTTGGGATCGGATTTTAACTTATCAACTAATTTCTGACAATAATTATCATTATTCTGATAATTCCTAAGTTCATCTTGATTTAGCCATTCATCGTTCATAATAAAATTAATTTGACAAGTAACTTCTTCTTCCGGTATTTCGGGGGCATTCCTGCTCAAAATATCAGCAATTTTGTTCTCTGTGCCCTTTATATGCTCAAACGAGAGATCGAACCTCTGAAGTTTCAACAGAAGTTTAGTTGTCCTTGCATCTAAATTTTGCAGTGTGAACGCATAGGTGACAGCCTTATTATCGCAATGAACCACCGTGTGTCTACCTAAAATATAGTATGAAAAATGCTCACAGAGAAATAATACTGCTGCCAATTCTAACTGAAAAATGGAATATGATATCTCATAGGATTTTAGTCTTCTACTGGCATAACCAATGACCAGAAATTCTTCATTTTCGTCATCATATTGTGATAGATATCCAGCTAAATTTTCGAAAGTCGCATCTGAAAACAGATGAAATATCTTTTCAAAATTTGGCTGACTCAATGCAGGAGGTTCACATAACAATAATTTGAGATTCTCAAACAGTTCTAGGAGTTCTGGACTAAGTTGGAACTTTACATCTTTTTTCAACATATTATAGAATGGTCCGGTTAACGCTGCAAAATCCGGGATGAACTTTCGTCTCCACGATAGGATTCCAAGAAATGATTTTAATTTTCTTTTGGTCTTCGGAACTGGAAAGTAACGGATAGCTTCGTTATGTTTTGGATTGGGTTTGATTGTTTGACCATTAACCACATGTCCCAGAAATAAAATTTCTGATTGAAAAAAATGACACTTCTTAAAGTTTAACGAAAAGTTTCCCGCTGTTAAAATTTTGAACGTTTTCTCCAGATGAACAAAATGATCTTCCATATTTGAACTAAAACACATTAGATCATCTAGGTAAACTACAATGAACTCTCTGGTGTCCAAACCAAAATAGCTGTTCATCACATTTTGGAAAATCGAAGGCGACGACTTTAAACCCATGGGTAGCCGGCAAAGGACGAACTGTCGGCCTAAATATACAAAGCTTGTACATTCGTAAGAATCTGGATGTAATTGAATTCCATAATATCCCATGGTAGCGTCCATAGAACTAAATATCTTAGCACCTGAAATTCTATTTAGAATTTCTCCAATGGGTTCTACCTGAGTCTTTGGCGTGATGACTTTTCTATTTAGAAGTCGCAGATCTATAACTGGCCTAACTCCACCAGACGTTTTTCGAACACAGTGAACTGGGTTCCGATATGCACTTGGCCGTTCTTCTGCAATTCCCAGTCTAATCCACTTTTCTAATTCCTTTTGAAAGTCTTCTCTCATAGCTGCGGGATTGGGTACAACTTCCCTATTACAGGTTCTCGGTCTACTAGTTCGATCTTATATGGTTCACACTTGATTAATCTTGGATACTCACTGAAAAGGTGTTTGTACTTCAACAAAAGAGTTAATAATTTATCTTTTATATCATCATCTAGATCGTCCCGTTCCTTTACATAATTTCGTATTTCGATTTCCGATATTTCTCCATTCTCTGCAGGATGATCCCCGTACATATCATTAATTTCACAATTGTTGTTCAGTTTTATAGATAATACTTTAGGATAAACGATATCTATAACTATATCTTCTCCGTTGTTATCTCTCAAGTATATTTTCTTCTTTTCGCTGTCTAACTTGGTATCAAATTTTATAAAAAATGGGGATCCCAATAATAAATCAGCTGTCATGTCCTTAACAACAAAAATTGGTACATCAAATAAATTGTTCTGTATCTTGAGTGTTAAGGTTTGAAAACCCTTCACATTAAATTGATCCTTTCCTGCAAATGCTTTTAAATTGAAAGTTGGTACCGGTTTTAACTTAGCAGATGGGAAAATTTCTTGAATATTCTTCCATACTTTATAATTTAACAAATTTACTTCAGCGCCCGTATCTAACACACAATTTATCTGTTGCCCTCCTATTTCACAATCGATTGTTGGCGCAGAAAATATTTCATACATATTATAATTTTTATCCTCAGTCTCCTCTCGTAACACAAAACGTGCATAGAATTTTATTGTTTTAGTTTCATCGTTATCATCTAATTTTGATTCGGCTGAGGAGAGAAAACCTAATGAGCAGACACCATTATCTCCCCTTAAGGGTGACTGCTTGGTAAGTTTTCCGAATAGTTATCGGATGCAAAACCTTTGTTAGTAGGAGTATAATTTAATCCTATTGGCGTTACCCCTACTGTGGAATACGGAGGATTCAGTACCGATGTCACTGATGTCATTACAGGATTGTTCATTGGAGTAAGTTGCGGAGTTGAGGCACATACAGTAATCGGAATATAGGGTTTATACGCTCCTTTGGGGACATACAAAGGAGGAGGTAGAGGTGGAGGTAAACCTCTTCCATAGTCTGTGATCACTGTAGCTTCGGATGGATTTCTTCTGCTATAATTATTATTTTGTATCCAGCCCCTACTATTCTGTCGGCCTCTCCATCCTCTGTTGTTTATCGGTTGTCTTCTTCTTCCATTATTATTTCTATTATTGATTCCTTCACTCCATTGCGGCAATCTACTCTCTGGGAAAATATTTTTTCTATTCCCATTTACTTCCGAAACGGGCTCAGTCTGCACCGAATGATCAATCTTCGTTCTTTTCGCTTGATCAAGCCTTATTTGTCTTATATTCGGTCGTTTTCCCTGGAATCTATTCCCTATAGGGCTATCATTCACATTCGTTGGATGACATTCCAAATCCGCTAAACGTAGCGTCAATTCCTGTATGGTGTTGATTGATCCCAACTTTAGAATTCTAGCCTCTTCGGTTGGTAAGCAATCTATAATGAGGTCCTTTAATTCTTGGTCACATGGAGAACTGACTATAGAGTGGTAATTATCAATTATGTCCCATACGAAATCCAACAACGAAGAATATTTAGTCTTATCATAACGAAGTGAGTATAATTTTCTCTTTTGGGCCCTCTCTATTCTAGGGGATACGTATTGTGCCTTGAACAAAGTTACAAAATTTTCAAAAGTTTGAATTTGGTCCACAACACTTCTGTACCATGATTTGGCTGACCTTTCCAGACATTTGGATACTATAAACAATTTTTCCTTATCATGTAAATTGAACATATCCATGGTTTGTAACAAATCTTCGAGAAAATTTCTTGCTTCCGTCATCCTTCCACTAAATCGAGGGAAATCCTTCAAATCTCTGAAATAAGATCTCGGCTGCATATTACTAGTAATTAAATCTCGTTCCGGAGAAATAGTAATATTCCTAATACCTACTAATCCATTATCACCTAATTGAGTTTGTGTTTCTCTTCCAGTTCGTTCATCAAAGTCATCCCTACTACAGCTACATCGCTTCGAAGTATTAATTTTGTATATTCTTTCTTTATTCTTAGTATCCTTTTTTCTACTGCCATCAAAATTTAATCTAATATCTTCACCCTCCGAATTAGCAGCAGAGTATATTTCTTTAACTCTAGTCTCTAATTCCATATCTGTATCAGTATCTGACACATTTTCTTTTCCCCTTATAGGTATCCGGGACTCAATTCCACTTTCATTTGGTTTCATATTAGAACTAGATCCAGTTACTCTAACCTCACCTAGATTCCTAGGAATAGTCTTGAAAACTCTTTCATCTGTATTCTTAAACTTTTCTACTCTTTTTCTTTTTTCTATGTTACTTATGTCCTTACCTAAGTTTTCAGAATCTTCTCTTTCATGATGCAACAACTTTTCATTTAATTGTTGATGCAAATCTTGTTCAATTCTCTTCACATTTTCACGAATTAAATTTTCATTTGTTCTTTGAATATCAATAAATCTCTCATTCATCTTTTCTTCCAAAGTTTTATTGCGCTCGCGACATTCAACATCGATTGTTTCTACCTTTCGCGTTATTTCACCTACCGTTTCTTGAACATTCACAGTTGCTTCCTGCACAGCTTTTAGATCTCGTGTATAATTAGATTTAAGTTCACCTACATCTGCTGTAACTACATTAATTCGCATATCAGTAGTCTCTTGCAAAGACTTAATCTCCGCCTTAACATTAGAGATATCTACTGTTAACGAACTAAACTTATCGTTTAACAGTTCCATCTCGGATGACAATTTACTACTAAAATAGTTAGTAAGCTCATCCTTCATCTCGGATATATTATTTACAAACTTATTTTCCATTTCAGATATATTACCGGACAATTCACTCTTCATACCCGACATATTATTTACAAATTTATTTTCCATTTCGGACATACTACCCGCTAATTCATTTTTCATCTCTGAGATCTTATCTGTGAACTTATCGGTTAACTCCAACATTAGAGTACGCAGCAGCTCATATCCGGGTTCCACTCGCACCTCAGTTATATGTTTATCAGCGGTACTATCACTTTGTTCCTGTGGAACGTTACCATTACTATTGTTTTCCGCTGTCGTTGAATCGCTTCCGTCTTCACCTTCACCTAACATTCCCCGTTCGATAGCCACATCATCATCTATTTCCAACGCACAACATTGTGGGCAAAACCAGTCTTTTCCTTCCCGAACTATTTTGTCAATTGTGGTTGGTAATAACCTCATACACCTCGTATGATACCATCTAACACATTGCACACAATTCACAAGTTGTGTGTAACCCTTAGTTTTTTTCTTTCTACAACAATTGCTGACGTCGGGATCAATATTGTCCACTTCAAGATCAACAAATCTTTTCATCGTATTCATATTTCATAAATTAGCATCATGTACTTCGGATTCACCGTGGGAGTCTACATAGTACCTACGCAAATTCTATAATCTGCTTTATTATTCCCAAATAATATCAATTAAGGAAAACAAGGCTTCGCTACAGGTCACGACCATCTAAAACAAAATCCTACAGCTGTGGTCGCCAATGAAACAAAATATAAAAAAATTCATTCGAGATTGTTGTTACTACTTTTGCTACTTTTTTATAACCAGAGAAAAGAAACAATAACTTTACAAAGAAAAAAAAACAGATCGTGACTAATAAAGCGGGATACTAAAATTAGCTTATTATTACTATTTAAATAATGGTATTACAAGCTTTCAACAACTAGGGATACTGTTGTAATATAAATTTTGAACTATGGAGTTATGGAATCCAATGACCCAAACCGTCTCCTTTCGTATATTGACTTCTTTCGGATAAATAGAAAAGGAAAACCTCAGTTAAGAAATAAAGTCAGAAAATACTCAGGACGCTGTCTCAAATGGCGCTCCCATATACGAAGCCCTGTTATATTGTATTATTTAGATTCTGTAAAAGTCATGGACATTTAGCTTCAATATAGAAAATCATAAATAAACATTAGCTGACCTCTTATCGCCTTTATTTGATATTTTATTTTTAAAAAATGAGAAAGTGAAACATTTTTATAGTTCTTGCAATAATCGACATGCTTACATAATTTGGTGAATATCTCTATAGCTTTTATAATGGCAGTCTGTCTTTATAACATCGTAACAACCAAAGGAAACAAGAATTACATATACATTCCACACTATTAACATTTCAAAGTATAGTAAATTTATTTATACAAGCGTGATCAGCCTTTTGTGCAATATATTTCAGTGTATTACAGTGTGAATATTAAGAATGTAATATGTTATAAAATAGGAGAAGTTAATTTTATACGTATATATTTCTCGATAATAATTTGCTAAAAGGAATGCAACTGTGAATTTTCATCACTATGATCTACAAATCTTAAAAAAAAATCATTGGTTAATTTGAAGAATTTGCATAGGTGGCCTGTTACGTCATTCCCCACGATAAAGTCCTTAGTACATGATGCTATAAACGTTTACTGACACATTATATTTAAGCTGTCCATTATGCTGTCAAACCAAATCACTATAGATAACTTAAGAAGTCCAATTTAGCAATGCGTTCTCTTATTTCTGTCCCCGGAACTTGTTACAATAAGAAGCCCGAAGAAAAATCTTCAACAATCTGGTGTCTCGAAAACTTCCTCCAAATTTATAAATTTAATTTACTGACCTTTATCTGTTGTTAAATTCTAGCAGATATTGCCTTTATCCCAATACCTGGAGCCTGGTAGGTACATCGGAAATCTCAAATTATATCATTAATTTCGAATACAAAATAGAACTTCATTCAAGCGTTGCTAGGCGATAATACAATATTTATATTATTTTTTTCTTCTAAATTATATTTATTATTAAATCTTTTCTTCTTCCTTTGCCTAAATTATTAGAATGAAATAGATTACAGTTACTTCTCTTCTTCTCAAACTTATTAGATAACTAGATATCTGATTTATTTTCTTCAGGTTTTATATAACATCAATAATAATAGTACAACGGATAATAAATATCATTTATAAAGATAAATTACTCTTTTCTTCCTCTTATTTGCAATAGAAGTATTAATATATTTTGCAGTCGACTTCAACTTTTATGGACAAGTCAACTCCATAAAGTGTTCCGACTTTCTATTTATCTGCACATTAGATCACCGGTGCAGATCAGAATTAGTACAACCAAACTTAATAAGAATAAGAATAATGGTAATAAGGAACAGAACAAAACACAATTTTAAACAAAATTAACACAATACACACAGCAATGTAACACGGTCAAAGTGATCTGTTACATAGTTCGTCGTTATGAAGTTTCCGCCATTCCCCATTCCCGTTCCTCTTGGGTCCCAATATTCTTCTGAGGATCTTGTTCTCAAATACTTTCAGTCTACGTTGTTCCCTCAGAGTAAGTGACCATGTTTCGCAATCATACAGAACAACAGACATGATTATTGTTTTATATATTTTTAGCTTCGAATCCCTCGACAGAATTCGCGACGACAAGAGATTTTGAACTGAATAATACCACGAATTCCCTGCTTTTAGTCGACATTTAATTTCTTCGTGAACATGGTTTTCGCCTGTTAATATTGATTCTAGATATTTAAAAGTACCCACTTTATCAAAAGTATTATTCGATATTTTAACACATCCTTAATTTGCCGTATTACGATCCCGACGAACTTCCATGTATTTAGTTTTCCCTGCATTTACTTCTAAACCCATGTTCTGCAAGCGTTTAATAAGGCCTCTGCATTTCTTTCTATTGCTCTCCTATCATCCCGTATTAAATTTACATCATCAGCATATGCCATAACCTGGTGTACCCCATTCAACTCTAAGCCCTGGTTGCTATCTTTGATTTTCCTTATAGCGTATTCCAGAACAAAGTTAAATAATAATGTCGACAACCATCTCCTTGTTTCAGACCATTTTTGATGTGAAAGCTCTATTAAACTTGTTTACTACGGTATATGAATAATGTTTATAATAGAAAATGAAAGAAAAGTATTTCAAGGAGAAGTTTAAGTTATGTCAATACGTTAAAATAAAGCAACTGAAATTAATCAACATTGTTACTCTCATTTTCCTAATGGATATACCCAGTTATGAATTTATTACTATACAATTTCATAACAGTATCTGAGTTTATTCTGAGTTTTTTCTTCGAGATTTTTTAAAACCCATTTATACAGAGTGTTTTAAAATAACATTACAACGTTTGGAAGGTGATTGCTGACACCAAGATAAGACAAAAAGTATAGACCAACCTGGGTGCACAAGTGCTTCCTTTCGAAGTTATACGCTGGCGAAAACATGAAAAAATTAACTTTAAAGTTCCATGGCTCCAAAACTATAGGACCTACCGTAGTCGGATGAAGACTTTACTTAGGAACTAATATGTGCTCTATCCAAAATCCATGTTTCAGAATCCCTTTACAAATGGAGTTTGGCTACGGGCATATAATTTGAAGTACTCTCTTCTATAAAATCGTTGTGGAAGCACCTCAGAATTCTGAAACTTGGATATTTGGATAGAGTACATTCTAATTCCTAAGTGAAGTCTTGACCCGACTACGGTAGGTCTCATAATTTTGGACCTATGGATCTTTAAATTTCATTTTTTCGTATTTCTGGAAGCCTATAACTCCGAAAAGAAGCATTTGTGCACCCAGGTTGGTCTATACTTTTTGTCTTATCTTGCTGTCAGGAATCATCTCCCAAACGTCGTTGGTGTTTTGAAGCACCCTGTATATACCCATGTAAACGCAAAATCAAAGAGACTTCCATAAACAATTTTCATTTCCTTTATGAATAGTTTATAGGTACATTTCTTACAACCTATCATTCTAACTTCATGCACTGTCGTGACCTATGCTTCAATAAAGTATCATACTGAAAATATAATAATAATATGTTCATGTGTAATATGTAGAGATGCAAAAAAGCCGGCTTTTTTGAATCGATGGTTTTTTTCACATAAAAAGCCGGCTTTTTTGGGAAAAAAACGAGAATTTTGGAAATTTTGGTTTTTTTCAACTTCATGATTTTTCTATCTAAATAGCTTTCTTATAGTATATTCTATAGTTAGATAAAAATTCCATGACCTGAATGTGATATTTCGCTCTGAAATTCACCATCAAGATGGATGGAGCACATGTTTTACGAATTAAAGCTAACATGAAGAATGTAGTATTTGAGGGTAATTTTAGAGGCTATTTAACTTTATTTTAACTATTGAGTTATCGACATCTTTTTTCTTCTCTAGTTTGTCATCCGTGTTTCATTTCTAAGAGCTTTTAGTACTCTAGCTTCTAGCGCAAAAGTTAAACTTGCCCGTTTTTCTATTTATCCGTCAAAGCGTACGTTTTTCAATATATCCGTCAAACCGTACTTCCACATTTCTGTTATACTGTAGCTGTGAAGTGATTTAGCAATAATTTTCCGGACACAACTTTGAATACCAATTTATACAAATAATCAGTAGCGGATTTAGAAAAGTACTTTAGGAGGGTTTTTTCTGATTGTTTTGTTTCCTAAAAAGTCCTAATTTTATTTGGGAAGTGCTTGAAGTTTATGAGTACAGGCATAACTAATATTTCGTTTCGTTTATATGTTTAGCAATAATCTTCCGGATACAACTTCAAAAATCATTTTATACTGAGAATCAGTGGCGGATTTAGAAAAGTATTTTGGGAAGGGTTTCTTACTAATGTTTAGTTTTTTTTAACATTCGTAATTTTTATTTGACGGGAGCTTAAAGTTTATGAGTAAAGGCATAAATAATAGATATTTCGTTTGTTGCAGACATTCCGTAATTTTGGGGAACGGGCTTCAGTCCGAAAGACCGCCCCCCTAACCTTCGCAAAACCGTCACTGCTGGTAATTAGTAATAATAACGATTTAAAAACAATAAAAAAGGAAGTCGCCCAACTCACAGTACACGCACTATTTCTACATTCACAGATGGAATGAAGAAAAGCTTTGTCAGAATGGTCGAATGCTGGTTGAATCTCGGACTTCCCGATAGAAGCGCAAAAGCTAATCACTCAGTCATGTTTGTTGTGCAGTTGTATTTAGCTTAACTTAAATATATTCCGTAGTCTTTTTTTTTTTTTTTTTTTTTGGGGGGGGGGAGTTCCGTAATGATATGTTGAATCCATCTTGTTAAAAATTCAGAAAACTTGAGGATTGGGTAAACTGTGATGGTGGTTCTATAAAACTTAACTGTAGAATTTCAAGAATATACAGAACCAAAAGCTCTAGATGTGCAGCCTTTAAGTGTATCATATAAATCTAAGTATTTCTCTTATGTTTTATTTTAATTTTATTTTGTTTCAAAAAGAGGGTATGGGATATTTTGAAGTAAAAATACTACATACTATTTTGCTAGTTATTTGTGTATTATTTAAAAAGAAGTGTTTACTTTTAGGACTGGCTGATTTACACCAACTTTTTTTTTTAATAACTGGTTTAAACCACAAAAATAAAAAGAATGAAAAATGCGAATCGTGTGAACTTCATGGTAACGTTTCCAGATATCAAACTACCTGCAATAGTTTTATTTCCCTTTCACCTTTTAATCAAGGTGTCCCATGTTCAATTCTCGGTCGAACCAAAATCCTTCTTTCATGCGTAACCCAAGTAGCGGTTCGGATGTCACTTTAAGCGAAAGTCTTCTCCTTGATAACCTCGGTATTTCGTAAGGATGTTAAGCCTAAATATACGAAACAAACCAAATTGTATATTTCTACATGCCTAAATGCGTGTTGTTTTATAAAGAAGCCAATATTGCTTAAATATATTGATAGAAATTGGCAAAATTTATCGATTGCCTACGTAGCTTCCAACATTAGCTTGGATTGGACTTTCAATGATATCTACGTACCGGTACTAAATTTGTAATTTAATACCTCAGTTTTAGCGTACTGATTATGGTACGTTGACCTTTAAATTTTACATGCAAAGCAATAACAGGATTTTCCCGTTATTGTCTTACATTTCAAGTAATGACGGGATTTTCCCAATGGCTAGGGCGGAAGATTCTCAACTTAAGAAATTTACTGACCGCACTTCTTTAAGCTTATGGGAGTTCTTTCGGCATAACCCCGCTGTTGCATAATAACATCAAAGCGAAACAAACTTAGGCTATTTCTGTGAATATGTAATATAAATACATAAAGCAAAAAATCTAAGTCAAAAAAGCCTGGTTTAAACATCCCCCAAAAAACGGGTTTTTGGCATTTTCAAAAACAGCCACGGTTCTTGCCAACTCTGCTTACTTTTGTATATAGGAGGTTAAAAAATTCTTATTATATACATTGTTTAATCCTGTGGAATTCATAATGTAAATATGTTGAAGAAAAATTGTTTGAAATATTTTTTCGAAATTCATAGTTTATTTTCGATGTTTTATATTATTATCAGCATCAACCACTAATTAAATGATTTTTTGTGTTATAGAGAAGCGATACAAAGACTGTTTTATCAATTTAAATCAGTATTTTGAAAAAAGCCCAAAATTTCCGAAGCAAAAAAGCAAAGCAGAAAAAACAGTTTTTTTTTCCAAAAAAGCCGGTTTTTTTCCGAGCCCTTGCATCTCTAGTAATATGTATTTATGTGGGGGAAGGTATTTCCATATTGTGAAAGAAATCTTGGTTTATTTTTAGTGTGTAAAAACCCTGCGTCCTGGAAACGTCATGCTCCTCTTCCCTTAGAGCAACGTACTGGCTACACCACTGCAAAACTTCATAACCATGAGTCGTAAAACTAAATATGTCATGTCATTTTTTACAAATTATTGATGCCATCATAACTTGGCGCGTCAACATGGGAAGATAATTATTTTGTCAATCACGTTCTCAATCTCACAAGTAAATGCGTTTTTAAATATTGCCTACACTAGTGTGCAGCATGACTGGAAATAGAGAACACCAATAAAGTGATTTCGTGACTGTATTCCCCTGGTATTAAATACAAACGGAGTAAATATTTTCGGGGTGTCTACGACCTAGAAAACTTGGAAAACATGGAAAGTTGCGTCTGGACTAGAGATCTGGAAAACTGCTGAAATTTACTTTTAATTGTTTTTAGTTTTTTCTTTCTGTTTTTTAAAATTTGTAACTTAATGTTCAAAAGAAAACATGTATTGAATTGGTGAATTTAAGAACACTGTATGAGGCACTTATTAATCTGAGAGTAAAATTAATGGCTTAAATGATTATAACTAAAATTATATACTCACCTAAGCATTCAAATAGAATCCAAATGCCAACATTTTAGCAACAGATTGTCGGTATCTTCAGTGCATATTCTTTTGAGGGGAAAAAAAAATAAAAATAAAATAAAAATAAGAAGGCGCGGTAGCTCAGTGGTAGAGCGTTCACTTCTGGTGCATGGGGTCCTTGGTTCGATCCCAATTCGCGCCAGTTGAATTTTGTGGTGGACAAATACCGTGTGCATGGGTTTTCTAGGGGTTCTCCCGTTATCTCCCACTTTCTTCATTCCACCATTTCATTAATTTCTCATCGTCACCGTCTCCTTTAGCGTCACCGATATAACTGTGGGACGTAAAACTGTAAGATTTCATTTCATTTCCTTTGAAAAAAAAAAGAAAAGAAAAGAAAAGAAGAAAAAAATAGAAATCTTACGTTACTTAAATAAGTACATTTTCCTGATCGATCTCCTTCACAGTAGAAATAATGATTTCTTAAGTATTTGCTGTTAACTGTCTTTGTACTATCTTTGTATTGCCGTTATATTAAGAACTTCCAATCATTATTTCTACGAGGTAGATCTTATTCTCTTCGATTGTGGGTAAATGATACGAGGGTCTTATGGTTAGTACAGAATTTTAGCTATAATTATTTGATATGCATCCCATTGCTTCATTAAGTAAGTTTTAGTGATTATTTTGTACAAATAGTAGTCCCCAGTGGGAAAAGTGAGATTATTAAAAAAAAATTGAATTACCAATATATCACCTAGTACAAAACGGATGACCCGTTGTTACCGCTTTTTTGAAATAACCTGAAGACTTTAATTGGCAATTTGTTAAACTGCTTATAAAGAAAAATGTTTCACAAACAGCAATAACCCTAATAAATGATTATGATTAAAATAAAAATTGAAGGCAGTTAAGCTATTTAGTGTTGAATTTTCTAGAGTTTTACGGCCCACGCTAATGCCGGCGAGGCTAAAGGAGTTGAATTTTCTGCTGCTGCAACTTCTAAAGTAGTAAGATTAAAATTCAAAGCAAAATGTTGATTTTTTTTTACGCGAACTGTACAGACTTATACAAAAGTGTGCTTTGTAAGAAACTAACAATAGTCACACGTATTATATATGTCCAGATACTAAGTAAATAGTATTTGTTTGTGATATCTATGTCTATGAAAGGTTAAATGCACGTATTCGCTGATTTACTGATTCATTCAACATGTGATCTCGAAAACTGTTGGACATGGGAGTTTGAAATATTATACAAATGTAGACTGCGGATAAGGCGAGATTTTTCGACATTAGAATCCTAAGGAGGAGGGTGAAGGGAGGGGGAGAAAGCTATCAAATACAAGTTGATATTAATTTTCTATATACAGTTGAAAATAGATAATCCTGACAACAGGTGGGTTTGTATAAGTTAATCCTGCAGTAAACAGAGTGCAGTTTTCAACACTAACGAAAATACCTCATTCGCGATTAAATCTAAAACTGATTTAAGTATTGTAAACTGCAAAATTAATGTGTTAATTGCAGAATCAATTACAGGAAAGCCGAGGGGTCAAACCATGCTAAGTGATCGAGAAAAAAAAGAAAAATTGTCGCTCGACCTTTTTAAAAAAATAATTTCTTCATGAATGTTTATCCTATATCAGGGTACTTCAAAACCACAATTAATTATTTTATTACAACATCCCATGGCGACCCAGCGGCTGCCGCCATTTTGCGTTTTTTCGATTTTAGGCGTTTACGTTGTTTTGAATATCTCAAAATGTATTTGTCTTACCAAATTGAAAATTGCTCGACGTCTCCAACTCGTGCAGAGCTGAAACTTTGATCTCTTAACATTTTTGCCTAAAACCACTTGAAGGGGTGAAATCAGGGACTACAGTAGCAACATTTGTGAACATTGAAGCCATGTTTGGAAAGAGGAAACAACTGATGTAGAAGTCTGAATTTGTGTGTGCATGTAGTCCGGGGTCATAACTTAATATACAAAAATTTACAGACCTATAGCTGCTCCCAAAGGCCTGAAAAAAATCGTAAAGTTGGGGAATTATGTCAATTTGGCATGTTTCACTGTCCAATACCTCCAATGGTCCTGGATAAAATAAATCTGAAAATTTTCTGAATAGTTAGTTCTTTAGTATATCTTAACACACAACAAAACGCGTTTTGTGTTTTTGAGCAGAATGGGATCAAAGTATTAAGTAATGACGCCATACTCTAGGAGGGATTTTGCTCACAAATTCAACTGGAAATTCGTAGTTATGAAGTAGAATAAAGTAGGATGAATAATTAGTCCAGTCAAGTGTTTACAGCGAGTAGGTGTTCACTGACTTGGAAATGTAGATCAAACGAAAGGACAACAGTCTCCTGCATGAGTTGACAGTTAAAACAAGAATAAACAGGATTGAATATCATTGATATAGCAAACAGTAAGAGCAAGGAGTACTTACGGACTTTTTGTCAAGTGTGCATTTTGACTTTCCTCGTTTTCTGCTGATAGCGGCATTCTTCACCAGTCCTGTTGTGGGTGTGATAAGACAGTATTACAACTAGAGGAAAGAAACGAGCTTGAGAGCCTTGACTGGACTAACAATTCATCTTACTTTATTTTACTTCACAACAACGAATTTCCAGTTGAATTTGTGAACAAAACACCTCCTAGAGTATGACGTCATTGCTTAATACTTTGATCCCTTCTGCTCAAAAATACAAAACGCACTTTGTTGTGTGTTATGGTATACTAAAGGACTAACTATTCCCAAAATTTCAGATTTTTTTTTTTTATCCAGGCTCTTGGAAATACTGGACAGGGAAACATGCCAAATTGGCATAATTCCCCAACTTTACGATTTTTGTTTCAGGCCTTTGTACAGGTCTGTAAATTTTTGTGTGTCAACTTATGACTCCGGATTACATGCACATACAAATTCAAACCTCTACTTCAGTTGTTTCCTTTTCTCAAACATGTCTTCAGTGTGCACAAATGTTGCTACTGTAGACCCTGATTCCACTCCTTTCAAGTGGTTTTAATTAAATATGTTAAGACATCAAAGGTTTAGCTCTGCACGAGTTGGAGTCATCCAGCAGTTTTCAATTTGGTAGGACAAATATATGCTGAGATATTTAAAACAATGTAAACGCCAAAAATCGAAAAAGCGCAAAATGGGGGCAGCATGGAATGCTGTAAAAAATAATTAATTGTGATTTTGAAGTACCCTGATACAGGAGATTTTTTGGAGATGGTCTAGCGGTACTTGCTTGATCACTTAGAATGGATTGACTCCAAGGTGATAATTGAAACAAAATCTTTAAAAAAAAAAAAAAAAAAAAAAAAAAAAAAAAAAACCGAAAGGAGAAAAGAAAGTATGGTGATTGTGAAAAAAAATTGAATTCGAGATATCAACGGACTTTCACGTTTCCTGGAGCTTAGATACCGAAAAAGTTATTTTTCAATGTCTGTTCATCCATTTGTCCTAATGTACACTCGCCTAGAGGCCATAACGTCCATCGTATCTAGTCCAATGGACCTATCCGGTTGCAATGATGTGTACAGACATTGGGGAAGATGGCTGAAATTCAGCATAAATGTAGAAGAAACTATGTAGATTCTGTTCCAAAAGCAGATTGTCCTAAAAATGTATGGAACATAGCCCAAAAACACGAAACATTTACATTAAAGTCAATGGAAAATCAATAACAAACAAATAATTCCTCCACTTATTTCAAAAACCAAAAGACAGAGAGGGCTGAAATTCAGCTCAAATGTAGAAGAGACTATGTATGTTCTACATTCAATAAAGAAATTGTCGTGAAATGGATGGAACATAGTAAAAAAATCACGAAATATGAACAGTAAAGTCAATGGTGAACCAATGAAAAAATGAAGTCGTACACATATCTTAAAAACAATAATAAAGCGATGGCTAATTGAAGATGGCTCTTATTGCAAAGACATAATGAAGAGTTTAAAAACGATGTATAGAACATAAGGTAAATATGGTTAGAACATTGTCAAAAATCAAGTTGCTTGAGTAAGATCAATAATAATGGTAAAGTATATGCACCTTCTTCGAATTACCCAGGGCGTCCACGCGGAGGGTACGTGCTTGAAATATCTCTCATCTGAATTTGGAATCTCCAGGCTCGATTTAGTACGCAACGTAACTTTTGACCTGATCACGTGACACAATCTGGTCCTTATGGCAAATTGAATAGACCCTCTAAACATAAGGTTTTGATTGGTTCTCCAGGAGACTTTTCGAATTTTCTTCCTGCTCTTAAAAATAAGGTTAGTTTATTAAAGGGCGGAAATCGAAAATTGCGATTTTTCTCAAAAATTTCTCTAATGATTTTGTTTATATATTATATTTCATTAACAACCTCATGTTATGGTATAAGAAATTTCCGTGGGAAAAATCGAGAAAGGGAGTTTACTTCTTGTGGTGTTTTCCGTGGGCGAAGTTTTGCAAAAAATACCTTATAATTTTGTTCGTACTTCGCAAGAAAATGTTTCATTTATAACTACATCACAACATGATCTAGTTTGAAGTGTTGGAGCGAAAAAATTTAGTGTGGTGACCCATACGTTTTATTTTATTCATCTCGAAAGATAGTGTACACGGACGGTAACGTTAGCATTACTCAAAATTTCTGTTTAAAATATGTTATTCGCCTTATTACTGAACCTGATGTTTCTCTTTCCAGGCAAATACGGGCAATATTGAGATATCGAAATCAGATCCGTCGTTTCTCAGTATGGATTGTATGGAACTAACGTTCTGTAAAGCAGATAGGCCGCATGAAGCTTACGAAAATTACGAAGCGCCATCAGAGGAGTAAGTATATTTCGAATGTTGAGTAGTAAGCATAGGTTTGATTTGTTGTACATAACCTGTAATTCCAAATATTTATTAGTACTATTCTGTATCCGAATATTAGCTTATGGTAGGGACAGAATTCTCAGTGGTGGGCGTACTGGAGAATTACTCATTGAAACTTCTATAGAATATGATAATTTACATTTTTTTCATTCATTTGTTTACTTCTTCCGGATCCATGTGCTTTTGGTGACGGGTATGGTATTTTCTTACATCTCCCAGTCCTCTTGACTGTATCGGCTCCATGCTGATCTTAGTGATGGGAGCATGCAAACGGAATTGTTAGAGCGTTAGCGTAAATTCTTCCTGCGAACAATCATGCTTTTCTTCTTAAAAGTTATAAATACTGCCTACATTTTGTAGATTAATCAAATTCCAATTTTATTAAAACGAAACATCACAAAAAATCGAGCCACAACACTTAAAGGACTGCATGAAATGTGCAAGAACGAATAAGCTAAACTGGATCAGACTGTGCTGAATAGAAGACTCCTTCAATAAAAGCTCCCATGTCGTGAATTGTTCATCGTCAAGGCTGTCATATTGAGCATGGTCAGTGGTGGATAGGGGGTTCCTCAGCCTAGGTGCAATTCACTAGTATAAAGATGAAATATTCCTCTTTCTTATACGTCACAGGCTTTTTCGGCAAACAACCTGCTTCAGCTTTACAATCAACTTGAGATATCCTTGTCGGTCGGAGATCTAAATACTTACCACTACCTTGGGAGTGCATCAGAACTAACGATCGTGGCTGTTAGGTAAGGAAATCCTTTGAAGAGAGTTGAATGTTCGTTCTTAATCTCGGTGGTCCTACACACTACACACTTCAGGGAAAGTTATTTTATGGTGTGGGTGTTTCCAGAGCGATTTTTGCTGGGAAATGGTGTTCCTCAAGGCAGTGTTCGTAACTTTACAGTTTTATTATCGTTGTATTTGTTGTCGTTCGAGCTATCTTCAGGGTATCATGAGACAGCTTCAACTGACAGACATTAAATCCTCTTATTCGTTGGTCGAACGAGACAGGCTTTCGGTTTTCCGCGGAGAAAACTTAATGTGTACACTTTTACGCCAGCGAACTTGCTTTCTTGATGTTCACCCGTATCTGGTTGACACTTATCACTCTGTTGATTTCTGGATTTGATTTTTGATTGTCATTGATGATGATATCTTTTTAGTACGCATTTTTGAAAGAATTATTTCGAGATAAATGTTGTTGTTCGTGATTATAGTATATAATTTGAAATGAAATGAAATGAAATTTTGAGTTTTACGTCCCACGGTTATGCCGGTTAGGCTAAAGGAGACGGTGATAATGAGTAATGAATGAAATGGTGGAATGAAGAAAGTGGGAGGAAACGGGAGAACCCCGAGAAAACCCATGCACACGGTGTTTGTCCACCACAAAGTTCACTTGGCGGGAGCAGGGTTTGAACCCGAGACCCCTAGCACCAGAGGTGAACGCTCTACCACTGAGCCACCGCGGCCCCAGTATATAATTTGACTCGTTCCCCCTGGCAAAGGTGATCACAAAGGATTAACACATAAGGAATAATAAATATAGTTAAATTGTATTTGTGTGACAGAGAAAAATGACATACATGCCACACCTTATATTTATTAATGGCAAGAAATGAAATGAAAAAAAAATACTTTTCTATACTTCTAAAAATTAATTTTGTAATCAATTTCTCTGATCTGTGTTCACAGATGAATTGTTGCTCCTTATGTACAGGGTGGCCAGAGAGTCTCTTTAAACCTCCACATATTTCATCCCTACATTAATACCGTAATACGTAATAATAACGCTTTGTGGTCGACTTGCAGGGTGAACGCATCATTGACACACTAAGTTCTGTACACGTTTTCCTTTCGTGTTGATGGACGATTAGAACGAGGAGCGTCCAAAACACCTCCAAGGCGAAAAACTTTCTTCTTCCACGTGATCAAAGTCTGACGACTCGGTAGTTCCGTCAAGGACCTACACACTTGCCACTAAGTACTCTTCGAAAGTGAAATCACTGACATTGTTCATCAAACACGGAGAGGCGAGACAATGAACTGGTCAACGCACAGACTTTATTCTCTCCCCTTCACGTGAGGACTGCTATTGCCATATCAGTGATCAGGATGGGAGGTTCAAATCGTAAATATCTCAACATCTTACATTGTTACACGCATTTAATTCGAGTGTAAAGGCATTTTTTGGCCACCCTGTAGAATGTTAGCTTTCTTCATTTTGTATATAAATGGGATTTATAAGGTAAGTTTAGACATATCAACAAGTTTGTATATATGATGTAACCATAAATTATCCTCGATTTTAGCCTACAGGACATAACGGCGGCACGTTTAACTAAGCTCTTATTTCATTTTATTTTATTTTATTTTAGGGAACGAAAACGATTTGAGGAGAAACGGAAAAAGGCGAAGCGGAAAGGAAAGCCGACCACAGATGATGATGATGTGATGGTTCAAGATATAATAGTGAACGGTGATTGTGATGTAGTGTGTTCTAGCACATCATCATTGTCCATTCGAAACACAGTGTCCAGTAATAGATGAATATAGTTGTGTAAATAAGAAATAAATCTATGTATACGTGTGTATGAGAGAGAGAGTGTGTGTGTGTGTTGTATGTGTGTTTGAGTGGGAGCAAGAGAGAGAGAGAGAGAGAGAGAGAGAGAGAATAAAACGTTGCAATACGCACGTTTCTTACAAGTGCAACTTGAAATATATGTACAAAGTATCACTGCCTACGAGGAAAGATGATACTGTAATATTGAATATTCTATTTTCTTAAAAAACAAAACTGTCTTTGTATTATAAGAATATCAGTGTTACCGTGATCAATATGGTAACTTTATTTCCGTGCTTTTTTAAATAAAGCACATAGTTTTCATGAATGATCAGCATGAAATACAATTGACGGAATATGCATACTGCTATTAATGAGAAGTAAGTACACAGCGATATGTAGTTCCCACTGTGAGAGTTCAGTAACACATATATATATATTTTGTGTTGTTTTTTTTTTTTTTTTAAATATAGTTTTAAAGTAGAAATATAGATGACAAATATATAAGATCCATTAGCACTGTGATGATTTTCTACGAGCCGTAACGCGCCCAAAAAAAAAAAAAAAAAAAAAAAAGAAGAATGACGTATTAATAATTTCGAAAACGGGTTTTGTTTACTTTCGAAAGGAAAAGAAAGTATAACTTGTAAAATAGTACAATTGTAGTACTTTTTATACGTCTTTTTGTTAAAAAACAAAAGAGAAATATGAAGTATTGTGCGTGTAGAAAGTGATTTTCATATTGCAATTTTTCTTGTGTTGAATTTTGCAGTGTAGATCATATTTTTTTTTTTTCTAAAAAAGAAAAACATTAGTTTGGGTTAATTAGGTGATTGCACGGTAGTTTAGAAAAATGAGTGAAACAGTTTTGAATGCATGTTCAGCGGTGAATGTCTGTCCCTTTACTCTCGTTTCAGCGTGTACAAAGTTTTTTTTTCTTATTATTATTATTATTTTTAGTTTTATAAAAATAAACTTTGATATCGAAGCTTGTGACAAGAAAGAAATCCAAAGAACATAGGTGATAGTCAAAACAGAACAAAAATTAGTAATAACTTATTAATGTAAGATTATGTTAAAAGTAATTTTGTTGGATAATTATTCCGCCGACCATTTAGACACCTCTTCGACGGTCTAAATATATGGAAGTCATTTTTCGGCGACTTCCACATATGTAAACATATAAATCGGAACTATAATGAAAAGGTCTTCATCACAAATGTTGTAGCCCTTTGTCCCTACTTTAATTTATTTGTACACAGCCTTATTCAAGTTTCCGTGACTTTTTTTTTCCTACATGTATCAGGCGACTAACACTTTAATACAACAGTATTATCATTTTGTATACACTGGTACCATGAATTCCTGTAACACAACATCGTTGCCAAGCTCCAAATACGTTCTTTTATTTTCTGTTGATAAAGGTCGCGTAAGTGACAGGGCAAGTGGGAACTACAATTTATCTTCGTTTTGATTACTCAAAATAATAATAATAATAATAATAATACGAGGGCTATCCAGAAAGTCCCAGACGTTTTGAAATAAAAAAGAAACAGAATGAACAAACAAAATTGTATTATATACACTTGAAAGGTACACTCTTAAGTATTTTTCCACATAATCGCCATGCAAATTAAAGTACTTATCATACCGTGGCACAAATACCGACGCGGTAGCAGTTCGGCGTCAGTATCAAAGCGTTGTGTAGCGAGACATGTCTTCGTCGCTGGAAAGAGGAATGGTCGCTTGCCGCCAAATTCGGGCTGTATGGTGGGTGATCGAACACCTTCCCCCCAATCCAAAACCATCCAAGAGCTCTCGAGTACGCTTGGCCGTGTGTGGACAATGCGTTGTCGTGAATATATATATGTATATTTCATGTCCATACACTTCACACAGTTCGCGGTCGACTTCAATTGGCTTGTTTTTTCTCAACATAAACTTAATCACAGAACGCACGTCACAAGAGGCGGGATTTTCTATTGCAGCACACATTGTAACATGTCACAGAAAGCACAGTAAGAGTGTCACAGTGTTCACGCTACCACAGCTGGATGCGTACAGAGTGTGGCAACGTTTTGACACCAAGATGGCGAATCTAGCCCAGCCCACTGTCGCGATAAGTCAAAACGTCTGGGACTTTCTGAACTGCCCTCGTAATAAAAAAATGTTCTGAACCGTAGATTTTATTTGGCAGATGCAGCACTTCTTTATAGAGAGTAATATCAGGTCTTTTTCTAAAGTGAATTTTCCAATTAATTTCTTTTGTAATGGTTTCATGCATTTACTTTTACTTTACTGGCAGGAAAAAAAAAAAAAATAACATCAGTATTACACTCTTGCATGTAAATCTCGTCGGTTTCTTTTAAATACATATTGTTAATAGATTTCTTCGTAAAGTTTGCAACAAAAATATATATATACTTTTCAGTTGAATTGGATCTCTGTAATTCAATTACTATTGTATAATAACTTTTTTTTAAAATTAAAGATATTATTGTAGATGGTTGTATATAAATGTACATAAGAGTTAAAAAATAATATTTATCAAAAAAAGAATTTTTAAATAATTGTTTGGAAATATGTAAAGTTTATTTTGTCTGTGAATATTTTTCTTTCATATTTTTGTTATAAAGAGAAAAATATATTCTAAAATGGCAGCATAAATCTTCAGACTATAAAGATTCAAGTTTGTATTTACTGTGCACTTCAGCAAATGAGATCCTTGATTTTTCTTTTAAAAAGTATTTTCTTCTTTCTTTCTAGACTTTTTCTTACGCTTTTATTGGCTTTTGAAATCTGTACTTTGAACTAATATTAAATTTAATGAGAGGGATGGACATATATTGGTATAGTTTAATGCAAATCTTTTTATACACAATTCTAAGTAACGTGTAATTTGAATGTGATAGGTTGTGTACGTGTGATGGTTACACCAGTATTATTATTTCTATTATTAGTTACTTATTAATACAATATTTAATAATTGTAGAGATGTGACATTTTATCTTGTACAGTAGTCAAACTTAATCTGATGAGCGTTACAGGGTTATAGTGAGTAATATACAGGGTGTCTCAAAAGTCCCCTGACATAGTATAACTCTGTTATTATCAGAATTACAACAAAATGTAAGAGGGGAAACCGTCTCCAAATATGATGTTTTCAATCTAAAGTGAAGGATTTTTTTTTTTTTTTTTTTAATCGGATGAAAGGTTTGGGCTGTACACTCTTTATGCGCCCAATATTAAATGAAAATGCAAAGTTGCCATTTACGTAAACCCACAACATAAGTAAATGAAGTTACTGTCTTTTACGCTAACGTGTCGATGGCCACCCCATTTCAAACACACACCCGGGGGGCGCGGTGGTTCAGTGGTAGAGCGTTCATCTCTGGTGCTTGGGGTCCCGGGTTCGATCCCAGCCCCCGCCAAGTGAACTTTGTGGTGGACAAACACCGTGCTCGTGGGTTTTCTCGGGGTACTCCCGTTTCCTCCCACTTTCTTCATTCCACCATTTCACTCATCTCTCATTATCACCGTCTCCTTTAGCCTAACCGGCATAACCGTGGGACGTAAAACTCAAAGATTTCATTTCATTTTTTCAAACACACACCCATTCACCATACTCTCACAAAATTTATCCACCTCCCAGTAAATGGCAACGTTGCATTTACATTTAACATTGGACGCATAAAGAGTGTACAGCCCAAACGGCTCGTCCGATTTTAAAAAAAATTCTTTACTTTAGATTGAAAACATCATATTTGGAGAAGATGTCCCCTCTTATATTTTGTTGTAAGTCTGATAATAACAGAGTTATCCTATGTCAGGGGACTTTTGAGACACTTTGTATTTTTCTTTTGATATCATGTCAGATCTACAAAAGATGATAATGTGTGGGAAATTCGCTAAGAATTTAAGAAGAGTGTGAAATGTAAATATTAATAATTTCATTTTTGGTTTTTGGGAACGTTCTATTTATCATAAATATATTCTGCCAACAATGATGGGTTCCTTGCCATAATTTTGAGGTTTCCACAAACTGTGGTTCCCGCTAGTAGAAGTCACCTAATAGCTCAATAATGTCCATCTGTTGTAGTTCTCGTAGTCGCTTCTCTGTGTTTTTTTTTTTTTTTTCTTCTTTATCTGCTTCAATTTCTCACGTTCCTAAGATTAAATTTCTTCTTAGGTATAAATTAACCCATTCGTTTTTCTTTTTTAATGGTTGTAATATTTATCATCTTTATCCAACATGTTCAGCGTTTCCTCGCTGCTTTCCTGTTCCAAATAGGTAATTTTCTTCCATCTTTTCCACCTTTTGAGTGCTTTTACACTTTAATACACTTTAAAAGATTACTTTTTTTCCCCTTGTAATTGTATTTCGATTTGTACCGTACATACAAACCCCGACAAAATCTTTTTGATGAGTCTCCCCGTTTATTCTTGATTGAAGGACCATCAAATGCGGAGAGAAATTTTAATTCAAGGACCCGATGGTTGTTGAAGTGAACAGTGTACCTAGGTATCTGTTTAGCTCTTTTGCGAAAAATTATTTTTTCAATAGGCTCTCTGTTTTTAAAGAAAGAAAAAAAGAAAACAACAAATTTTATAATTTTAAATGTTCATGAATAAAAATAAATGTTCATTTGTTTGAATTGCTAGCTAATGTAGAAAATTGTACTTTGAAAACACTTTTATTCTTTTGTACTCGGAATCAGATGAATTCTCTTTTAAACACCTATTTTTGATGCTTTCACACGATACGAGTTTGTTTTAAAAGGTTTGAAAAACATGAAGTAAAAATAATTTTGCACACATTTTGTTTTACTTATTTGTAAATGTTTGTAAAAACCTAGGTGAATATTATGGAATTCAGAGTGGTTAGCGCATCAGTATAAGCCAGAAACCTCAGTTTGATTTGCTGTCCAGTTGCAACTTTTCTTTACTCTGTATTTACAAGATATCTAAATTTTCTTGCCGTTCGTGATCACAGAAACAGATAGACATACAACATATAGTACATAGCCTTTAGGTCTCGAAGTAATCTCCATCAACATCCAACACCCTTTGCCAACGTTCTTGCAGCTGCGCAATGCTCTAGTGATGAAACTCCGGGAGTCTTGGACGCAAAGAAGTCTATGAGTGCTTACCGCAGGTGTACCTCATTGTTGAAGGATTTTACACGGAAATGGTTGTCCAGAGAATGGAACAGGTGGTAACCTGAGAGCACTAGGTCCAGTGAATGTGATGAATGCTTCAGTGCTTCTCAGTCAAGTCGCTAAATGGTATCCCTGGTCGTGTTACCACGTGTGGTCTTGCATTATCGTAGCGGTACGACAGGTGACCCTCCCCCCCCCAAAAAAACCGGACTTTTGTTTTAAAAAATTAGTTTATTAAGGGTTTTACAAAATTCTTTCCATTAGATGCGATGGACTTCTCCACCCTTCTTTCCCACTGTTTGAAGCATCTCTGGAATTCTTCAACTTTGATATCGTGCAATACCCACTGCGAAGCTCTTACAGCCAATTTACAGCGTCCACATCGTCAAAACGCTTCCCTTTTAGATTTTATTTTTCATTCTCGGGGAACAATAAAGTCACATGAGGCTAGGTCTGGCAAATACGGAAGATTAGGAACAATAGCCTACATCTGAGAGCCCAAATAGCGGTTTACAGACAAGGCCGTATGTGCGGAGACGTTGTCATAGTAAAGGAACCAGTCACCTGATCGCCAAAGTTCCAGGCGTTTCCTCTACATGCCCTCCTGCAAACGTCTTAAAACTTCCAAATAAAAGTGCTGGTTAACAGTCTGACTAGGGGGGATAAATTCCCGGTGCACAATTCCACGAACATAAAAAGAATCATCGTTTTAATATTCGACCGCACTTGTCTTGCTTTTTTTGTCTTGGAAGTTGGGGGATCTTCCACTGGCTAGATATCACAAACTCTCATCACTTTGCTTGTAATGATCTTGGTCAAAAAGTTTGGATCACTTTCAATCTGATTTTTGAGGTCCTGGATCAAATTCAGACGAATGTTTTTTGATTCCGTGTAAGCAGGAAAGGAACACAGCAGCAACATGTGTCATTTGCAAATCCTCAGTCAAAATACACTCGCTCAAACTCACTCCTGTCTATTTTGAAGTTTTGTCGATCATGAAACGACGATCCTCGTTTATTTTTTGGCGGACTTTTTTCAATGTTTTCATCATTTTGAGATGATGAAGCATGATCTTCAACACTCATCTCACCACGTTTAAAGCACTCAAACCACTCGAAAACTCGTGTGCCGCTCATAGCATCCTCCTTGAAAACCTATTGAAGCATTTGGTAAGTTTGTTACTTTTTTTTTTTTTTTTTCCTTAAAGAAGGAAGCAAAATTTCAAACACACTCTTGTTCCTTTAAATTTGCCATAACAATTTCGCAGGCGGCAACCGAGAACAGTTGAGAAAAACAACACTGCGATCAGACGTTAAACTTTACACAGACACCCCTTGAACAACTGATTTGAAAAGATCTTTACTAGACCCACCTAGCAGGAGAACTCTCTGCTACACCTAGAAACGGCCGGGTGCTTTCAATCCGATTTCTTATGGGTCTCGTCTCGTACAGCACGCCCTTTGCAATTTACCAATGCTGCAACCGTTGCAAGTGCTGCGAGTACAGGTTCATAGTGATGAAATGGAATTATTCCTGGGATACCTAATCCATATATATATATAAAAAAATTGGTATGTCCACCGTTTTTGCTCCATGGAGATCCGTCATTGAATGACCCAGTAGTAGATTTCTTTTTACCAATTCCGGTTTCAATAGCCCAATAAAGGTAAAGATGGATTTAATTCTTCGGATGCTATGGTTGCTATATCGTCTACGGTCTTGAAAATTAAAGTGGCAAATATGTAGCACAGGAGCGTCATTTCAGATTTTGCTTTGGGGGGGGGGGGAAAGACCCCTTGATATAAGCAAAATTTCGCGTTTTTCACTGATTTACTACTATTCTATTGATAAAATCTATATATATCTCAAACTCATGGGGGGGGGCAAATGCCCCTCCCTGCCCCCCCTAAATGACGCCCCTGATGTAGCACTTCCGGTTTCAATAAAAGGGTAAAGATGGAAGTAAACCTTAATGTCTTCGTTGAATCCATTATAAATATACATTTCTCGTCATCTCTTACCATGTTTACGATGGTAGTATCGACAGATGGACGAACAATCTCTCTTAAAAATGGATGTAGATTACTGTCTGTGGTGTCCAGTGATTTATTGAAAACAATAGATTACATTACGTCTAAATGCAAGTAACTTCTGTTCTGTATTTACCTTTTTTCTTTTTTTATTTATTGAGTGAAAGGGTCGAAATGCAACTGTCCGGAATTTTATTTTTATTAAAGTCATTGAAATATTTATTTTGGGACACTTTACCCCGAAAATTATTGACACATCTCGCTAGTGCTTAAAACATGTTTTTGATCTTGGGACACGTGTTGCCAAGCGGCTCATAGTATACGTACTTTATATATGATCCCAAATTCAGTTCTCATTTGAGGTAAGGCGAGCACATTTGTTGCGAACTTACATTAAACACTGTTCATGTCTTTTCTTCTGAAATGTTAATCCTCAAACAAAAGTTTTTTTTTTTCTCACAGTTACAGTATGCATTTTATGTTGATGCATATTGGTGTGCAAAAATATAACATAATTACAGTTCGTGCAATAAAGGCTGATCTGAATGGTCCCAGCTACCGCAAGCGTGCATGTATATACGTATGAACAAGCATCACATATGAAGGACGAGTAGAAAAAAACAGCTTTAGGGCAAGGAATTAGAGGTTAATGAGAAATAACCTTAAGTAGGCATTACCTATGCAGAAAATGGAGAAACTTGAGTTGCTATGGATGCTGATAATCAATATGGCATCTGATCATCTCTGATAGATACTTGTGTATATAGCGATGTTTTATGCTTGCAATGAGGACAGCTGGGAGACTTCCCAGTTCTCCCCCAGGGCAGCACAGAACTCAGGGAATCGTTCGTAGTGGCGAACGTCGGGCAGTAATTCGCCTCCCCAATTCATCCCACATGTGTTCCATGACTATACCAATCATCCTATGCGTTGGATATCTTCCTCCTGAAGAAATTTCTCCTTTAGACTTGCTCGATAATGTGCTTTATCATCTGTGAAAACGAGTTTTGGATCCATTGCACCCCGAAAGAGCCATATGTGGAGAATGTAGCGCCTCGTCTCTGTACCCGGACTAGTGACATTATTATAGCCGAGACAATCCCGGACTTACAGTACATCACCTGCCTCCCAAAGAATTGTTCTAAACTCCAAATGTCACCGTTTCCTTCCAAGACACGAGTTGATCTGATTCGTGTGATATTTCCAATTTCACGCGTTTATTAATTATCGATACCCAACTGATAAGAATAATCCTTTTTGTCACTCACTTTTGGTGAGTTTTGGATATATTATTTAATTAATTCTCCTATTTCAGCAAGAAGCGAGTGTATGACTATGATGAATACGTATACTATAAGTTTCCATAGGGTGTTCCGATTTTTAAAGCTAGCAACATGGGAGTCCTAACCTTCGAAGAGTAACTCTGCACGTATGCTGCCCATATTAGTACACTATTACCACTACATTGGTTCCATTCCGTGATGTTATTTGGATTTTATTATGTACCATGTTCTCCGTTCAATAGCGTGTGTTCCAAATTAGTCTGTAAACTCAGGGTGCGAATTGGCGGGGGGGATGCCAGGGATTTCCCCCCCTGACAAAAGTCTTTCCCACCCTGGAGAAGAAAAATTTTATCCCTGGCAGGGATAACTTTTCCCCCTCTCGAGTATTTTTAAATGGACAGAAAGATAAGATAGAAAAAGGGAACAATTTTTACTTTGCGTAGCTAACCTAAATATTACTTGAGTGAAAATTTATGAAAAATCTCACATCTCAACTGTTTTGTACTTGTAAGTATATATATATATATATATATATATATATATATATATATATATATATATATATATATATATGTGTGTGTGTGTGTGTGTGTGTGGGAGGACTGGGTGCGCATATGGGTGAAATTCATCCCCCCCTGGGAAAATTTTTCAATTCGCACACTGTGTAAACTGGTGTCCCGACAAAACGTACCAGCGACAAAACGTACCACTTGAATTTTCGCGACAAAACGTACCACTTTTGACGACCTGTCATAAATGACAACCTGTCATGGATTAATTAAAGCATTTCTGATATTTATTCCACGACAAAACGTACCACTTATATAAATTACAACCTGTCTTGGACTAATTAAAACATTTCGGATATTTAATCCACGACAAAACGTACCACTTCAAGCTTTTTTTTTTCAGCGTGTTCACAGATCATTCTCTAGATCAAACAAACTTCTCTTAAAGGTTCTGTACGTGACAAACGTAACATTAAACACGTTTATCAACGAGTAAGAGAACACGAGTCTTCCAAAATACATTAGACCAATGTGGGTGCTTACATATCTAACAAAAGAGAACATAATGTTAAGAAACTACTTCCTCATGAACAGGTAAAACAACGGCAGTATAAGGTTGACAAGAACAGACAGGTAATGTATCGAGTTGTCAAAGTGTAGAAACTCATTGGTAAAAGAGGGCTCATTTACAGAGGAAATGTAGCAGCCTATAGACTGAAAGACACAGCTATAGATCATGGAAACTTTTTGGGTATTATTCCTTTCTTAAGCAAATTTGATCTTCCGCTTAAAAGTAATTTAGATAAGGTCACCGAGAAGAGTCATATACGAGGAAGTAAGCAGGATAGTTGTCGCATAACTTTTACTAAACACGGTGAATTTTGTTTTGAATGCTATCAACACACTTATCAGAGAAGATATTTCGAAAGAAGTCTCTCAAGCTTCAATATTTTCTGTTCGATTAGACACTACTCAAGATATAGTAGTTTCAGGCCAGTGCTCTGTTGTTTTACGATATGTTCTTAAAATGGTTGTTAAACAAAGTATTGTTGTCATTGTAAAATGCATATCTACCACAGGCCAGTGTCCTTGCGGTTTACTGCAGGAAATTCTGCAGAAGTTGAACTTTGTTATTAAGAAGTGTACCGTATTGGAAATTCAACCGATGGCTGGTTGAAGTAACATGTAAGGACAATATTCGGATTTTTTCAATTCACCTATGATCAGTTACACTGTGATTCAGTTGATTTTGAGTTTAACGGCCCTTTTAGCAGCGAAGCTATATGAGACGGGACATACTGATTTACGGGAAATCCGAAGCACATGAATTCCTGCCAGGAATCGAACCCAGGTCTCCCACGAAAAGGCGCATACGCTAACTGCTTAACCACTAAGAAACTCAGTTACACGTGTGGTGTTACGCTCATATACTCAATCATGTCATATGTGATCTGACAAAAAATTGCATTGATTCTGTATCATTGTTCTGCTGAATGACTGTGCGATATTTATGCGTGAGTCTTATCAGCGAATAGACATTTGGAAGATCAAATGTTAACAAAGGCGTCTTACAGTTATTGCTGAAACAAGATGGTAGAAAACACACTGTTTTTCAGAAAAAGTTTGGTCATTTTTCGAACTCAGAAAGTGCTTTGTATATAGAGTTGACCATAATAATTAAGAAAATTGCTTCTACAGAAAATATCAAACCAAAGGCTAGGTGTAAAGCGAAAGGATATATTAAAGATCTTCTCAGGTTCAAAACAACTCGGACAGCACAAATGTTCCTTAAGATATTTCAAGTGACGACCTCTCTGTCAAACTATCTCCAAATAGAGGGTGCTGCTAGTGTAGTCCTATCGGATGGTGCAGACTACTCTGTTCCAAGTGAAAGAGTAGAGAGATGATTTTGAATCTGTTAAGAATGCAGCATTAAGCTTTGCAAAATGGACCAATAACAAATTTGAAGACTTAGAACGTGATTTCTTTCTTTTTCTTTTCTATTGACCTGTCGACAATTCGCCTTCAGAGATGGACAAAGATTTTCTTGTAAACATGAAGATGAAGCTGCTTCTATCCAATGACCAGGAATTGCATCGAAGCATTCAATACAATATTGGACATGGTAGCTTCGAGTATTTCTTCAAGATTCAAGAAGCAATGTACTTTATGGATTATTTGGACCCTAGCCACTTCAACCAAGTAACAGAACTTCCAGACGTGCCTTTCGATAAACTTACATATTTTCTGAAAAACTTCAGTAAAGAAGTTTGGACTTTTAAAGGACGTGGATATTCTTGAAAGTCGGTCTTGATGACGAGCACAACCGAGAAAGAATGACTGTCCTGATGGTGCAAGTGATTCAGAATTAGGATAAAATACATTTGTTTACAAGGAAAGCGAATGCAAAACGTGTTGCAAAATTGCCCAATGTGCTGCTTTTTAATTTTGCAGAATTGTAAATTTAGCAGTGATACTTATCCAGGTTTCCAGCATACAAATTTTTATTGACTTCGCCCGTAACTCAGGTAACATGTAAAAGAATTTTTTCAAAACTTAAATAAACTAAAATACATTAAAAATAGGATAACGAGTACCATGTCTCAGGAACATTTGAAAACATTTATGTTGATGTCTATTGAAAAAGATTTATTAATAAATATTTCGAATACAAAAGTGATAGATACAGTAGCATCAAAAACTAGTACACTAAAACATCTGCTAATTTTGTAATATAGTATACGTTCTCCTTGAACTTCATATAATATTTTGAACAATTTAGAATAATATACTGATGAAAGAATATCAGGTTTTAATTGTCAATTGTTAATACTATTGACTTACTGTAGAAAGAAAACTGCAATTGATTTGTGACATTGAGATGCTAGTGGCCCTTGTGGGAGAAAGCGTCCGCGTCCCTCTAATAATGCCTATCCCTCTCTGGTCCAAAGCCTGGATAAAGTGTGGTGGAAATCAGCAAATATTCAAATATTGCATATGGAAGATTCTCGCTGGTCTTGGTCTGGCGGGAATCTTGCAGGTATTATCTTGGTGTTGCGAGAATCTTGCAGGCATGATCTTAGTCTTAGCCTTAGTCTTAGTCTTGGTCTTGCATCGCTATTTTTCTCACCAGCAATCTGTTCAACTTTTAACCTTATTTTGGCCGGTATGTATATACTTATATACCGTCCTATCAAGTGGTACGTTTTGTCGCCTGTCATTATTTGATGACTGATTAGAAGACTCTTCACAAGTAGCCCTCCAGGCAAGTGGTACGTTTTGTCGCTTGTCATTATTTAAAGTGTTTTTAGAAAACCTTTCACAAGCATCCCTCAGGGTAAGTGGTACGTTTTGTCGGTGGTACGTTTTGTCGCTAGTACGTTTTGTCGCGTATTCGTGTAAACTGAATCACAACTTGTTGCAGAAGAGTATGTTAGTCTCTCTGGTCGAGTGACGATGTGTCTCGCTCCACTGCAAGCAGACCCGCCGTTGCCTCTCCACTTCACGCGAGCACGTTTTCCAATGAGTTGTGTGTGCACACCACATTTCCTTCTGCGATCTTCAGAAAACACGCACCCGCACGAGCAGTGTGCACAGGTGGGTTTTAGGGCGCTACTTTTTTTTTGGAGGGGGAGGAAATGATAAATTTGGGGAGATTGGCACCGCTGCGTTTCACTATTACATTGATAGCGATTGCCGCTGTTCTCGGACTATTTATGCATTCATTGCCCTGTTTTCCTCAGTATGCAACCTATCCTTTTGGATAGTAGTGTATTAACACGAACTTGGTTAACACTTCATTTATGGTCTGCTGCTCTACTGTGTGCACAAGGAAAGGTGGCTTCTGATAGTTGGGTAGAGCACGTGGAGTATTGGAGGCGCTGTTGCCAGAGGCTTCTCAATAGAGATAGCAGCTCTGACTACAAACTTAAGGGGATGTCTACCCACTTGCAAGTGTTTCAGGATCCCTATAAGATAACACGTAGATATTTCTATGTGAATATTTAACAAGATATTGCACTTACCGTCTCAAAATTTTCCATGATATTTTCCAACAGCAATACCTATATGTTCATGGTTTCTGTTTTTGATTTAATGCCCCAGATCAATTTAGATTAATTATAATGTATACTTCCGTTTACACTTGGCAACGTAGAGGATAGAATTTCTCCAGGAATTGAGAGCTCTCTGCTGAACCTCTAGCCCTAATAGTCTTCGCGTCACGTGGTAGTGATTTATGAGCGCTTCTGGCTAAAAACAAATGTTGGCTCTGTTTCTTCCTTTTTTTTTTTTGTCAAAAACTTGTTTTGGGCAGCTTTGTCCTCAGTTTTGTCCACTGCCTCTATCGAGATAGCAGTTATACAATGGAGATCGTTTGCAGATCTCATAGCAGATAATGTAACATTCTTTGAAGAAACTCGAAGACTGACATACGAGCCGCGTGACAATTTGGGTAGGGAATCTGGAGCGTTGCAATTTTGTGTTGTGAAGTCCGCCTTATCACACAAGACGAAATGACCATGAACAAGAGACTTGTGAAGGAAGAAGGAAAATGTTCTTAGTAATTGTATCCAATTGTTTTCACATTTTTCACCTTTCCCCCCGAAAGATCCCTTCGAAAAGGGAAAGAGGGGAGGGTGATTTTGTGACCCTTGAGTTTTAGAATAGTCTTGAAACGAACTGCAAAGTGCACTTACTGGAAATTCTACTGTCGTTGTGCTATAATATCTGTGTTGCAAGAAGTGTGACAAAATGAAGGAATCAAAGAGGAAAAGAATTTGGTACTCTCTCCTTCCAAAAAAGAAGTCTCGCCAAGCTAATTCATATGTGTGGTCGATCTCAGAGTATGGAGTTCAGAGACTGGATAGTTAATATTTACCATTCAGGATTACCTTACAACCAATTAAATTCCATTTTCACCTAGCTTGGGCTGGGTTTGGGCAACTCCCTCTTGTGCAGTCGCCTGGACCCAGATCAGGCTCGTATTTATGGACATGTGTCTATTTCCGGATCACTTCGGAATTGATCCTTCGTTAATAACCATTCAAGTTCATTACTATATTTCCTGAATTATCCAGTAATCCTTTCTCCTCCAATCCTTTATCTTTCTTCATTTTTTCTCTTTTTCTTTTCTTCTCTGCCTCCCTCTGCTACTCTTCTTTCTCACTTTTCTTTTTCCTAACACTAACAAAACTGAAAAACGGTGTCGTGACGGGGAGTAGTCGCTATCAGCACGGTCAATAAGTTGTTTCGATAGTTTTTTTTTCTTCGGGAGTCCGATATGGAATGATTAACGGGATGATCTACCTTTTCTCGGCACAAAATTTTTTATATTGGACCTTATGGGGAGAACATGGCTACCGAATTTCCTCAGTTTCTAAGGAACTAGGTATCTCTAATGGAAAAGAAAAATTTTGCATCATTCTACAGAAGTTGATTAACGGGTTGAAATACTTAAATTGTACATTTGTCTGCTAGTTTAGCAGAAATAAATTATTAAAAAATAAATAAATTAGTTTCTTTTTATATAAATTATAATATGTCTAACTTTGGAACCAATTATGGTAGGAAGATCAACTTTTTTTTGTTTTATTCCTTGAGAAGAAACGAGTCTAATAGTTTTAATCACAACCATATCTGATACGCCAATTAAAAAATAGTATTTTAATATAAGTATTAAAGTCCACCTGTCAAGAAGTTTGACGAGGGTAAGTCACGCCCCACTCTAAGCTTGGCCGCGGAAAGGGCGGGGGTTTGTGAAATGGAGGGGGAAGGGGGTGGATGTCTGAATGAAACAGGTTCTCGACCAGTTTCTGAGATTACCTGTCAGCTGCCAAATACTGTTAGCTTTATAGAGTTTGTCTCCCTCAATGGTTCCATACTAAGAGACTGGACGATGTGGTGTGAAGTATCCTCTTTTCCCCGTTACCTCTGGAAGTTCATCAAGATGCATTCTAGAGTGCGGGGGAAGAACAGTATATATCAGAAAACGCTGTTATTTTGGGATTTTTTTCCCTTCCGGACAAATATTATAGCATACAGTAGTGGCAAAGGGAAGGGGGGCAGAGGGGTGCCCCCACAGGATTCGGACAATCTAAAGTCCTGGCCCCCATATATAGGTGTCCGTAAAAAAATGTCCACTAAGTTTTTTTTTTTAAATAATGTCCTGGGAATATATTTCAAATTTGAGGTGTTTTCCTGGTAGCCGTCATTTTCCAATATGGCCGCCGCCCTACGTAAATCGGTAAATCTCTTTCTCTCTCTCTCTCTCTCTCTCTCTCTTTCTCTCTCTCTCTCTCTCTCTCTCTCTCTCTATATATATATATATATATATATATATATATATATATATATATATATATATATATATATATATATATAGGCATATATAGGCATATATATATATAAAGAGAGATATCGTGAACCAAGGCACTTAGAAAGATAATTTTGGTGTCAAACTATAGGTTTCTGAGGCCGATGAATTTAAATATGGCATTGTTTATTGCCACTTAGAAACCTTACAACCTGGCAACACTGTTGTCTAACGATTAACTGTACAAAGTTACAAATGCGTATATGCACGCATTATTCTAGGATTTAGCGTACTTCCTCAGGACTAAACGAAACCTACTTTTTCTGGTAGCTTTCATCACGACAAGACATATTTTACATGGTAACATGAGAGAACATTTGTCTAAATCCAATATGGCAGCCAATATGATGGCTAATTACTAGGCAACCAAGTAATGGACTTATTCAAATGCCCAGTGGCGTATTTACAATTTTGTTTCGGGAGGGGCTTTGCTAACTTTCGGGGGGACTTTGCTTGGAAATGTGAAAATTCTGCAAGATATTTCATTTATTTACTATACTAAGTAAGATTTCGGGGGGGGGGTTAAGCCCGGAAGTCACCCCCCTAAATACGCCACTGCAAATGCCTGTCAGTCCTAATTGGTCTAGAGCCTAGAGAATGGGAGAAAGAGGCAGGATACGGTCTCATTGAAGAAGTGTCTCCTGAGGGGGCGAGGGAAATTTAAAATACTCCATTTTAATTATTTCTTGTGAAAATGTCATATATTACCTTTTACAGCCCGTGACGACAGTAAGATTTCTGTGATTCGGCCAATCCCTGTTCCTACTTGCAAATGCCTGATTTATAGCATTTACGCTATTAGTAAGCGCTACTGAGGTCAAAAAGAGTTGAATTAGATTTTTGGAGGGGCGCATTGTTATAGCATGTTTTCTAACGCACAAAGGGATGTTCTGAATGGGGGTAGCTATGTGTATGTTTAGCCAATGGAGCCATTTGTATCTTCGTGGCTTTGCACTCTAACTCCAAATAATAATAATAATAATAATAATAATAATAATAATAATAATAATAATAATAATAATAATAATAATAATAATAATATAGCTTTTGCCTCCTGAAAATAACCAGATGGTAAAGTTATGGTCAATACATTTTTGGAATTCGAAGGCATTTTAGAATGCTTGTCTTTCATCTGGCTATCAGAAATAATTGATCACCATTTTCTCTACATATCTATAATTTTCTTACAGGGTAGAAACACCTCCTCGGAAGAGAGAGAGAAAGTGGCCGAACTTGGGCTATTGAACGTGAGGACAGGATGTTTACATTCGCATTGACACCTGCTGTGAAAACGGTCCCTTCATATCTCTCGGGACGAAAACAGAAGAAAAGGGTGGGCGCGGATGCCTTACCCTGGTCAAACTTCTTGACAGGTGGACTTTAATACTTATATTAAAATACTATTTTTTAATTGGCGTATCAGATATGGTTGTGATTAAAACTATTAGACTCGTTTCTTCTCAAGGAATAAAACAAAAAAAGTTGATCTTTCTACCATAATTGGCTCCAAAGTTAGACATATTATAATTTGTATAAAAAGAAACTAATTTATTTATTTTTTAATAATTTATTTCTGCTAAACTAGCAGACAAATATACAATTTAAGTATTTCAACCCGTTAATAAACTTCTGTAGAATGATGCAAAATTTTTCTTTTCCATTAGAGATACCTAGTTCCTTAGAAACTGAGGAAATTCGGTAGCCATGTTCTCCCCATAAGGTCCAATATAAAAATTTTTGTGCCGAGAAAAGGTAGATCATCCCGTTAACCGTAGATCATCCCGTTAAAGGTAGATCATCCCGATCATCCCGTTCGCGTGATTCTAGGTTCGATTCTCTACTAGAATACTCAAATCATTGGCGTTTGCTCATCGTTGTGAGGCAAGCTGGGGAGCCACGTGATTAAAAGACGTGACAGTCTATAGAATTAATATAAATGTATACACAGTACAAATGTTGTTTGACAGTAGTAAGGTATTTCGTTGATATGTATATACTATTTCTAGGATATGCATACATGTATACGTTGATATGTATACATTTCTTTGTATACGACTTTTATAATGTATAATGTATTCTTATAATCAAGAACGAAATTTTAGAATTCTTCTTCTTATTATTATTATTATTAAGTATTCTGCCTTTTGGCCGGTCCTGGGACTGATGAGATTTTTTTCGTTTCTTCTTAATTTTCAGTTTGGACCTTGAAATATTTCTTCCATGTTTCTCGATTTTCAGCTTCTTCTTAATAATAATTAATTATTAATGCTTAATAATAATTAGGCATAACAATGTTAGAAAACTGAAATATTTTAACAGAGCAGTTGATTTCCACGAATGTCTAATAACAAATTTTACCACCCAAGTGAGATTTATACCACTTGACACTATGGTTCGGAACTCATGACTATCATATTTGTGTTACAAGGTTATTTTCTAAAGACAGCTGTTTATTAGTCTAAAATCTAAACTCAGCAATACAGCCCATAGGGGCCTGGACATGCCAGCTGGTAAACATTCACAACCTAGAAGATCGTGATCAGTGCAATGACATCAAACAATCCTTTCGTCTTTCTTGGCCAGAGATCGCTACCACTTTATTCGGATAGTTCTCCATTTCTTTCACGATGTTGACTCAACTTCGGAAGTTGTGAGCTTACACAGGCAATCAAATCCTATTCTACGTACAATGGAGACACAATATAACGAGATTCAGCTAAGGAAAAACTCCTAAATAGTCATTAGTAGGAAAAGAAGCTGAGTACTATTCAGGAATGAATTGTTGATCATCTCTTAGGGGGAGGATATTTTCGAGAAAATGTACGCATGGAAAATAATAATAATAATAATAATAATAATAATAATAATAATAATAATAATAATAATAACACAGCTACACAAAAAGAATAAAAGTTCTGTGCACCAGACCCCAGGGTATGGATTCAAAATATTTTGGTACCCAGAATCCAAATTTCGAAACCCCAGGACGATTGACCGTGATATTTTTTTAAATGGGCGATAAACATAAGCAAACGTAAAACAGCACTTACGTTCTTCGCCCATAAAACAAAGTTGACACGGTCAATCGTCCTGGAGTTTCGAAATTTGGGTTCTGGGTACCAAAATACATCGAATCAATACCCTGGGGTCCAGTGCACAGAACTTTTATTTATTTTGTGTGGTTGTGTAATAATAATAATACTGTATAAGGAAAAGGAATGAAGACGTACTAAAGGAAGCTAATGAAGGACGACAGATCATGAAAATAATAGAAAAAAAAAAGAAACAGCATACTTGGACATCTTATTCGGCACTCCGATTGGATCACCATGTTGATAGGGGAAAAGGCAGGAAGTGGAAGATCAAGGATAGAAAAATCTATAAGTTTTACGTCCCACAGTTATGCCTGGTAGGTTAAAGGAGCTAGTGATGTTGTGATAAGAAGGAAATGCTGGAATGCAGAAAGTGGAAGGAAACGGGAGAACCCCGAGAAAACCCCCACACATGGTGTTTGTCCTCCACAAAGTTCACTTGGTGCGAGCTGAGATCGAACTAAGGACGCCATGCATTAGAGGTGAACGCTCTACCACTGACCCACCGCGGCCCGATCAGGGATAGATGCAGTTACGAAGAAGAGACCTTATCAAATTATAAAACAGCTCTCCCAGGGGAGAGAAAAGTTTTAAAATTTCCTTCTTGCGCATCAACCTATGATTGAAGTGAGAAAGATTATTATTATTATTATTATTATTATTATTATTATTATTATTATTATTATTATTATTATTATTATTATTATATCGAGAATGTACTTCTGGGTTTCCTCCTTAAAAAATACACACACTATTTCCAATTATGGTTATCCTACTTTTTACAAATTTGTCTTTTTTTCCTCTGTCTTTCATTCCCATCATGCGATGGGTGGGCCATAGAAGGTGACGCCTTTTCTGTGGCCAGAGTGATCAAATTTGTCTAATTCAATATTGGTTTAAATAGTATTAGTTTTCAAGCTACATATATGAGTTCTTTGACTAACTGAATAGTGCACGCCCCTTCTGGCTCACTCGCCACTATTTAACATTAAATTTAGCAGATGCCTCGATATACTTGCATAAGTTTATTATTTCTAAAATAAACATTACGTAAAAGGTTATTCAAATTGATATCAAGTTTTTCTGACATTTGTATATTACGCATATCTTTCTTAATTTGCATTACTCACATTACCCCAGAGAACGAACAAATTTTAGAGTTCTGGTTTGAACTTCTCTTACAATAATAAGCAAATATACGAGGAGCGGAAGGGAGGATATTTTCTGGACTAGGAAGGAATGTGTGCGGGTGCAGAGCAGAGGTCTGCACGGGCCGGAATTTTCAGCCCGGGCCCGGCCTGTGAATTTAGAATGTGAGGCCCGACCCGAGTCCAAAATATGTCTTAGCATTTAGGCCCTAGCCCGGACTGAGCTCTGTGATAATCAAATGAGCCCGAAATAAGCCCGAATTGCAGAAACTTAATTATTAATGCAAAATTGTATTTTTATTTACAGCAATTCGAGGTTTGATTTTGCAGTTGTGTTTTAAAAGTCCTCCAGAAAGAACGGTGCAATTTGTATCGTTTTACACTATATTTACAAAGTTAGGCCCGAAAATGTCCGAGAAATATGGTTGTATATTTAAAAATTCACAGCCCGAACCCAGGGGCGTCATTTAGGAGGACAGGGAGAGGCATTTGCCCCCCTCCCGAGTTTGAGATTTATATAATTTTATCAATAGCATAGTAGTAAATCAGTGAAAAACGCGAAATTTTACATATATCAAGGGGTCTTGGCCCCCCAAGCCAAATCTGAAATGACGCTACTGCCCGAACCCCTCCCGGGCCCGAAGTGATACATTCTTTGTAGGCCCGAGCACGTGCAGACCTCTAGTGCAGAGGCGTTTCAAGTGGTGGGCGACTGCCCACGGCCTTGCATCTTGAGGGACCTCGCAAAGACCAACGAGCCTAAATCGATTTAGCACTCACTTTTGTCGATGCAACAATAGAAACAAATATGAATTCGGACTTAATTACAGAAAAACAATACGCTTCAAACTAACTTTTCATCTATTCGTATATATTAGATCGCTAGCATACGCGACAGGCGGCGAGTTTATTTTAAAATTGCAATAATGAATGTGTATAAGTCTTTATCGTTGAGATGAATTGTTTTCGATAAATTTTATTATAATTAGCAATTTTTAAAAAAGGGGGCAGGAAGGACTCGTAAACCTTATTCGCCTTCTGTGTAGATGGTATGGTAAAAATCAATACTGGATAATGAAAGTGTAAGTGTAAAGGCTAATATGGAACAGAGAAACAAAAGAGAACTTCTTCAGAAGGGAATTGGGAGGGGAGGGGATGAGAGTACAATGCTGTGACGCTTAAAATGCGTCTTGATTTGTATACTTCAACAAACTTTTCTTATTAGATTACGCAATTTCTCGTTTCTTACTCCGATTATTCAAAGTATTCAAATGTTCTCGGAGGGAGTGACCGCCCCTCCCTTTAATCCGTCCGTGGTGTCATTCAGTTTGGCTTTTCGCTACTAATTCAAAGTGCTTTCCGAAACAAGTTGTCTTCTTGTGACAGCAGGGGGTGGAAGAAACAAACAAACCGTGAAAGGAAGAAAGAAGAGGTTTTGGGCTCTTCCAGTCCAGACCATTCTAACCACTGAGAAGTGAGAATCACAACGTGATTTTTCTGGTAAGAGCGTCCTTTTAAAAGCAGCTAACAAGCAAACAGATGGTCAGCCCTCTCCCCTCTGCAGCATACTTTTTATTCTCTGTTGCCAAACTTACTGAAGAATATATTGCAATTAATCTAACGCATGTAACGTAAATTGGAGACCGTGGTTGGATTTATATGGGTCTTGTGTATTTGTATTAAAAATTTCAAGTTATTACCTGCAATACTTTGTTAGAAATTACCATATTAAATTTTACATGTTATCAAATGGAGAGTTAGAAACCTAAGCGGAGATGGTAGAAGATCCCCTTAAGACGTTTAACTATTCGATTTTTCACGAAGCTTTGCAGCTCTTTAAACAACGCAGACGGCAGTGTGTAAATGTTGCCAACTAACATACTAAAAAGTTTATAGAAAACCTCGAGCTAACAAATTAAGAAACAAACCGAAGAGCGGGAGATTGAAAATGAAATGGCATGGACTTCTGATAGATTACCAAGATGCATTTTCTCTCTCCTGAATCTTTGAAGCAGCATATAAATATAGACACAGAACACTAGGAAACATGACTGCCCGCAGCGGGGAAGGGGCCAAGGGGATGTTGCCTCCCTGGGCTTTGAAAGGTTTTTGGAAGTGCATGTCAAGACATACTAATTTGCTTACTTAAATGTTATAACACTTAATATATTCATATTAAATAATATAGTATCTGGTATTATAGATTATTTAATGTAGTTAATAAGCATACGCGAGTAAATAACTGTTGTTTTACTTTATGTATTATGTGCCCTCGTGTATCAAAATATTGTATATTCGCGACTGAGTTTGTGTGTCGGTCTTTTTCTCCCCCTCCCCCAAAGTGGAATCAGTATTTTACCTCCTTGAAAAAGTCCTGCGGACGTCCATGCCTAGACGCCGGGCTGAACAATCTCTTAAATTTTCCCTGTAACTGCAAATCATGGCGAATCGTGGTTGACCATAAATCTTCGTGACTCTCAAGTAGAGGCAAGAGAACATGTGGATAATTGTTCATTAAAAAAAAAAAAAAAAAAGCGAAAGAGTTTATTTATTGAATGGATTACGATTTTAGTATCCCTTGAAGATTTTTTCAGATATTTTGTTACTCCTGAGAACTAACAATAATTCTTACGACTCTTAAAGGTTCATTTAACCCTTAACGTACCAAACCTAACTCGTCAATGTTGTTTACCAAGCTGGGGTCTTCTGGGGACCCCAAGTAGGCCTATTATTTTAATATCTCAACACGGTATTGCAACTCAAATTATTATTTTTTGGATGTCTAAAAGCATACCTAAGTTAAATGAGCATTGTTGACATCAAATATTATGTTTCCTTGAGCAATATTCAGTTTTTCGTACAATTTTATACTTTTGTGTTCGTAAATCTGAAATACAAGTTTAACAATTGAGCTTTTACATTTTCAAGTGTGTTTTTATTTTTTGTATTTTTTAAACGAACGCATCGTTGATCTAATTATGTAATAGATAGTATATCCCAAACGGATGCAGGACATAAAAAACGAGAATAAATTGATTCTTATAGTTGCAGCAGTATCACCAAATATCACCCTTTGGGGTCCCTAGAGGACCCCGCTTGGTATGTTAAGGGTTATGCCCGATCGTTTCTTTTAATCGATATGCGAATTATAACCAGGGGTAAAAGTGGGGGAACGCGGGAAAACGCCATCCCCGACCTCGAAAAAATATGTAAGAAATTAAAATGGGCAATGATAGGCGGGGGGACGGCGTGACGTCATGCCGCTTGCTACCGTACCCCTACCTTTTCAGATCCACTTTTACCCCTGATTATAACATATAGAATTAACATCAGACGTTACGCTACTTCGAATCGGTGAAATTGCTTTTATCTTTATTTCTTACTTATCTTTAAAATAATGGGCCTACAACTTTTTATATCCAATGAAAGGCTCTCCAATTATCTGAAGTATAATGCATTTAATATATTAAATAGAAATTTAGTACAAGGGCTCAGTTTTTCTTTTGGGTAACATAATGAACATTTGCAGCCCAGTTCTCTGAAACTGACTAAAGAGTCTGACTACGATTCTTCACAGGAAAAAAAAAAAAAAAAAAAAAAGAAATATAATCAGAAGTAACACTTGCAATGAGCCAAATGACCATTATTCTTCCATAAGAAAATAGTCCCCAAGAAATTCCACTTGTTCAACCTAAGTAGCAATTATTGTATTTTTAAATCACACTAAGAACATTTTAGTTTGAATTAAAAGAAAATAGTCCCCAAGAAATTCCACTTGTTCAACCTAAGTAGCAATTATTGTATTTTTAAATCACACTAAGAACATTTTAGTTTGAATTAAAAGAAAATAGTCCCCAAGAAATTCCACTTGTTCAACCTAAGTAGCAATTATTGTATTTTTAAATCACACTAAGAACATTTTAGTTTGAATTAAAAGCACATCTCTATATGTGGATTGACATCTTACACAAAAATTTAAATTTAACAGGAAAACAGCTACACCCACTGACAAATACGCTATATTTGATGATGGCCATGCAGGCAGGAAGGTTACCAGTGAAGGATTACATGCACGTGCAGAAGCAGAAATATTGCGGGAAACAGACGAAGCATTTTCTCCTGCACCAATCGCTGAATACTCGTGCGCGGAGCGATATAAATTGAGTTACGCGGTTTGTTTTTGAAGAGTGCAAAGGTTTGAAAAAGCGAGTAGTCGTCTCAACTACTGGCAACAGCGCGGTCAGTGACCTTCGTTGCCTAGAAACAGCGTGAAAGAATACTGCTGTGATTGGCGAACAATCCTCCCTCTCATTTTGTTTACATGTGCAGCTATCTGTCAGAGCCCACCTTTCAGTAACTCGATAATAGTTTTACCTGATTCCATTAGTGTTCCAAGAAAATCATATTTGTAAACACCATTGTTTTGCACATTTTTTTTTTCTTCTTGTAATTTTTAAGTGTGAGCACTGATCAAGCCAAGAGGTAACCCGGAGGAACGAAATTGCCCTAGTGCCATACTTCCGTCTGGTTTATTGTGGATTATCAGTATTTTCGAATTCCATTGTTTTGCATCCTCATATATTGAAAGGGCCTGAGCGTAACTGAAATCATAACTACGAGGAAGGATCAGGAACAGATTACAAGGCAGATATTTCTGGAGTTTTGTCTATTATAGAGGAATGAGGAGTGTACGGTAATTTGAGTTACATAGAGTTAACAACAGGGACGTAGTGTCCATTAAGACTAAGGCTTAGCCTATCCATTTAATTATATATATCAGCCTGAAATGTTGCTTTTGGACATCGATACAATTAATTTTATTAAAATGGATTATGGATTTATTTAATGATGCGCTGTTTAAACATCATGCGAGAATAGATTGAAGCTTCTGCAAGAACACATTGTAGGCTATGGGCCGCTAGCCTTCCGCCTTTCTCATGTAATCTTCAGAATGGGGCGGTGACAATCGCTTTCCCGTCACCCTTAGCAGACGAAAACCATTAGCAATACACAAATTCAACACGAAACAACGAAAGTGGACGAATGCTGACGAAAGGCTAGCCTTTCGGGTGTTTGGGAAAACAAACGTGACAGGACGCGGTCTTGTAAGAAAGCATAAAACAGAGAGACTATGAAAAATTTAGGATCTCGCATTCAGTCAAGTTCGGACAAAGAAAGAAAAAAAGAGAGGGAATAAAAATCTTATTACGAATAGTGCTAATACATCAGGGAGCTTATTGCGTAGCGGTTTGCGTTATCGCAGCGTAAAATTTGCATTGATATTTGACGGTAATTGACATAGCAGGTGTAATTGTTATTTTATTTTTTGCGTTGCGTTGCGACCCGCAAGTTTTGCGAAGATTGATCCTGAATGAGGCCTCAGATGAAGTATAGTTTCTTTTCTTTCTTCTTTTTTTTTTTGTATTTTCAATCTAAAAATAGCTTTTTCTGTAAAAAAAAAAAAAATGACTGTGAGCTGCAGCACTACTGTTTTCCATTAGTATGCTGATAGGTGTTGTTGTGGATAAAGGTGAAGCGCTTTAGTTTGTGTCTATGATTTGGAGAATTTAAAATTAAGATAGCCCTATATCCGTTTTTATTTGTTTCTTTGAAATAGTAATACAGTGTATATGTGGTATGCGAGTATCTTATATATAAGGAAACCGTATATGCAAGGGAAATATGAAGCAGAACTACTCTTATACTTTTTCTTGTATTGTATGAAAAATCTATTGCATAAATTAGCATTTTTCTGTCAAACATTACAGCCAGGTCCGTAGTCAGAACACTAACACGTGATCGTTTAAATAAAGGCCGGATAGATTTTTTTGGGGGGGGGGGCGCAACTTGAATTCATTTTACATTCATATATACATACAACAAACAATTGCAAATTTCAGAGGACTGGGGCACTCCTAGCCACCCTCTAGCTACGAATCTAATACCAGCCTACCCATTTCAAAACTTCACGCTACGTTACTCGGATGGGTTTGATATTTTCTTTCATTATCGAAACATAGCAGTGACACCTGTGTGCGTGCCAAAATACAGAACCACCAGACAACTGTACCCAATTTGTTTTGGAAACAATAAACCAATCTCACATGTGCGAGAGGAAGAATAGCACAGCGGAAAGATCAGGTATTTACTCACGGTCAGTTCGCAGCAGGAGTCCATAGTACCAGACCCTTTTTGTTTCATTTTGTCTTTATTAGTCGTTTGTGCTGGCTATATGCCTGCTTAGTTGGTCAACACTGAGATAAGTCAGTGAAGGAATTGTTCATGTGAGAGAGAGAAGAGCAAAAGAAGAAAAAATGAATGAATGATAAAACATACCAGAAAAGTTGAGAATGTCAGAATTTCCCGTTTTCAGCCTATTTTAAAGAAAAATTCCCGCATTCCCGGCAGTGCTCAGAATTTCCCGTTTTACGGGAAATTTCCCGCCAACTGGCATCACTGGTTACTAGTTGGCAACTGTGCAGAGTTTCAGCCACCCGCCACCTACGACACTAGTTGTATGTAAACACAAATGGCGACTCGTTTGGAAAACTGGTCTCGCGAAGAAGTTTGCTCAGTTATTCGATTTCTGTGGGCGAAACATGTAACCGTGGCTGAAGTTCACCGGCAGCTGTAAGAGATTAATGTCTCGTCAGCATGTCGCAGAATGGTGTCGAAAGTTTGCGGCTGGTAGAGAAAATACCGCCCACAAGAAGCGCAGTGGCAACCCAAGCACGGCATCAACCAGGAGCGGCTCGATACCATAATCTGAGGTAGTTCTGCACAGTTTGTGTATATTGAATTTCCCGTTCGCAGTAAATTAATTATAAAATGTGCATACACCAACCAATATAAATTTTTAGCACTCTAATCGTTATAAATGACAATTATCAGGCACATAGCCAAGAAGGAGGGGTCCGGGGGATCCGGATCCCCCCCTCCTTCGAAACCATAAATAAGAAATAAGGAAGGATTAAACAAAAAGAAACGAAATAAAGAAGAATCAGGGTTAAAAATATAAAAAGCTATAGCAAACTTTTGGTTACTCTTTCTTATGAGCACATATGTATTACTTGCACTACACAGTGGCAAATGAACAGAATATCCTGGAAAAGTCAGGGAATTTGAAATTTCTAGAAAAGTTACGGAATTCTCAGAATTCCTGCTACTAGTCAGGAAATTTAAAGCTTTCGAAAGCATAGTGCCGTTCTGTAACAGTGTGGACATTTTTTATCATAATTTTTCGACTTTGCTTCTCTGCAGAATCAAACATGTTATTTCAGAAACAATTTTCTACTGCTCCTTTAACCTGTCATTTGGAACATACAGTAGTTGATGGAATAATGAAAACAAAAAAGTTACGTGGAAAGAAAGTTCTGTTAACATTTGATTCAACAGAGAAAGGAACGCAGATATTGTAAAATATTTTACAAGACATTATTTGATATGTACTTTTTATGACAGTTGAGGTCATAATGAAAGGAAAAATGTTATATTTGAATGAACAAAGGAAGGAACGTAAATATTGTTAAATCTTTTTCGATACTTTTTTTATTCTTTTACTCGAGATTTCCTCATAGTTTGTTTTTAAAATACTAACATATCCTCATTTAATTGTTTTAACAAACCAATATATGTTGCCAGTAAAATAGTTTAGAATGATCGAGTCCCTGATGTGATGACCACAGTATTTCATGTGACGCCCCCCCCCCCTCCCTTACGAAATCCTGGCTACGTGCCTGACAATTATAATTGGAAATTAATACATATATATACAATGTTACTGTATCATGCAACCAAAACACTATTGTTTTGATTATCGCGTGCCAGGACGTATTTAGGATTTTGTTTCGGGAGGAGCTATACACAACATATGATTAAATATTTTATTTTATTTTATTTTATTTTATTTTTATTTTTTTTTTTTTTTTTTTTGATGCAGACAAGTTTTAATGAATTTGTTGAGTCCGATAGCTACCTCTTAATACGCCACTGTTGTGTGTAACAAACTTTTAAAATACCATATCCATATCGTAAGAAACATACTGTTTTCAGATATCAAAAATTTCGGATTCACGTAATATCTACAGGCAGAAATTTTATTAATACTACTGAATTATCGTTTGTAATGAAGTCCATCCGACATGTCTTCTGCTGTGCAAAATGTTCTATTATTCTATCATTAAAGTTAGATCTGGTTTATATAAAATCAAACTCGATTGATAAGGCAGCACAAAGAATTGAGTTTTTAATGGCACATTGTGCTTCTCAAAAATATTTTAAATTAGGGAAGCAATGTTCTGCTTCAGCTATTGTCATTGGGGTAGTTAAAAGAATTTCCAAAAGTTTTATGGTTTCCTTAAAATTGTTACACAAATTGTGTTTGTTCAGAAGATTTGCACAAACTTGAACGTGGAATACTTTTAGTTTTAAAGCGCATCTTTTTCAAAAGCAAGAGAACGGCGCCTCATCACGTCGTGTGTCTTCGGCTTCTTCGGAAGTATTCGTGAGTTCTAAGCTGAACAAACAAGGAAAACGTAATACAGCGCGACTGGTGAAGATTTTGGTCTCAATGCTAATGCATAGGGTAATCCGTGCACAGCTCTTGCAATATTATTAAGCTTCAGAAGGTATTTCCAGCAATACCATACTATGTAGCATATCCAGCAGTACAATTTCAGGACAATGTTAGACCAAATAGCATCATTGCGTGTTATTACCTTGATTAAATTAAGGACAATTCAACTCAATTGAAAATACATCTATTCCACTAAAATAGCTGGTAGTTCTACAGCACTTATAGAAAAGCCGCCCCTGGCATCAACAAATTTGAATAAAACTTGCGTGGAGGAACTGATTCAGGACAACAGAAGGATCACGTTATGGCATCTGATGGCAGAATTGGGAATGTTCGGAAGCGTTCGTCACATCGTGCATGCTATTATGCAATATCGCGAAGTTTGTTTCCGACGAGTTTCACGATAGTACTTTTTTTTTTTTACCAGGAGGGAATTTCAAATTTACCGTACTATGCGACAAGTGCCTCAAGCAATATGCAGACTGTCGAAAAATAATCTAATGTGTGTACTATCTGTTGGCTGTATTAATTGTATGAAAGAATTATACACGTTTCACTGCAGGCTTTGTAACAGTGGCGGCTGGTACTATATGTTGCATGGTTGTGCAACCGGATATTTCTTTAATACTAAAGATATTTTTAAGTATTAAAGTAGTGTATCAGTAAAAAATAAACCTTTGCTCTTGAGCGCAAAACAAAATTGATGCATTTCTTAAAAAAAAAACTGAAAGAAAGAGAGATATATACAAATCCAGTGGCAGCGAGCGTTGCCACTGGAAGCAGTAACATTGAGCATATGGCAGCGAGCTCCTATCTCTGAACATGGGGAAGTGGATTTATTCTTGCATCGCTGTTATCCTGCCGTATTACGCTCTTCCAGTTGCTACTTCGTTCGCAACGTATATAGTCAGCTTCTGTAGTAGTTACGAATTCCTCCGTTTGGCAGCGCTTGACTCAATTGATAGGTTGAGTGAGATATAGACGCTTGGAAGAAAGAAGTTAGTCACCAAACAGAAACTCGCAAAGAGCAAATACGCGTCTGTGGTAGCAGGAGCGGATCCAAGCTGAATATTTGGAGGAGGGCGGTCGTTCGAAGTCAATAGATTTTATTTTACATTTATAATACAAAGGTAAAAATTCTTGGGATAGATTTTATTTTTAAAATAAAAAATATATCCTATTCTGGGGGGGGGGGGCGATCGAGAATATCTTACCACTGGTCTAATTCCTAGTTGTGTGCCGGTCGTGCACATGATCCCGTGTTCGATTTCCGGCGGAGAGCATAAAAAATTAATCTCAAATTATTCACTTTCAATACTCATCTGTCATCTTTAGCCTAAATTGCTGGAATGTTAAACTGTTTTTTTTTTTTTTCATTTTCGAAGGAAAAAATGTTATATTTCATGCTTCTTTATAATAGAACAGCAGACAAAAATACGCAGTTACTGAAAATGAACTATTTGTCCCTTATATTCATACAAAGAACTGCTAACAAAATGCATATTGTCGGAGGAGAGAGGTGTTTCTGTACCTTAAAGAAAATAAAGCGGAAAATATTTGCAATAGCGATTCTTTCTATTCAGAAAAACGGTGAGCAGCATTTCAGATTTCAATGAAGCCATAGAAAAATTTGAAGCTCGAAAAGAACGAAGAAAGACCTTCCATTTTAAAATAATGCATAGTTTACTTAAATAATTTTGTTTAACTGTGTGCATGAATATATGCAATTTTCTTGCTTTTTTTTCTTCTTTTTGGGTTAACGATATCATTCATGGCTTACAGCACATGCTATATATTCGATTTATCTTTTGTTCAATAACATGAACGTAGAAGTTTTTGTATATAAATAGTGTATAAACGTACATTGATAGTGGTTGTTTGAAAAGAAAAAAAGGAAATAACTTATATATTAAATCAATATTAGAGAATACACTAATCAATAAATATACAAACGGAGCTTATAAGGACTTTCCTCTTCATATTTCCTGAATATTTTTTGGATAAGACTCAAGAATGCTGGGGGGAGGGGAACCCTTGCGCGTAACTACATACCTTTGATATTGCAACATGCAACCGGTACTTCTACAGACCACGAACCGCTACTGCTTTGTAATATTACTTTCTGATCAGCCTTCGTATGTATGAGTTAGCAATGACGTCTCTAGAGAGGGAACAGGGGAAGGCCCTATCCACGGGGGTCTAGGGGGCCGTCCCCCCTAAATTTTCACAGTAGGCTTGCAAATGAATTATAATATGGTGATGAACCATAATATGGTTTGATCGGGCCTCCCTTAACTTCTACTGCCTTCACCTCCGAGATATGTTGTAATGTAGGTCTAATAATATAAAATTATTATTTTCGGTACATACAAAAATAACTGCCTCAAGAAAATATCTCGTCCCCTCCGCTTGCCTTCTCTTCAGGAAATTAAAGCAGGCGTCGTCACTGTGACCGAGTATGTAATAAGATTTCAAAAATCCTGAATAAAATCCAATTCTCTTATGGTAGGTGGATTCAATATCAGACTATGTAAATCAAATTGTAATGTTGAAAGGAAGCAGTTTCTGCTTCTGAAAGAGCTAATAGTACTGTAGTATTAACCTCTCCAAGAAACTATGCGCTCAAACTGGTATGAGTCATAAAATTGCACATAATGGTTATAAAGAATATTTATTGCGGCTGTAGCGCATAAAATTGTTCATAATTCATTCATAGTACGATTAAACTACAGTATAATAGTCTTCTGCTAAGAAATAGTATTAATATATTTTATTTTTACACTTCTAGCCCAAGTACGCTGATAAGGAAGATCAAAACAAAGAAATAAAAACAAATTTTCCAACAATATCAAAACAAAAGTGCGGATTGGTGTATATGCAATGACATTACGTTATACGGAAAGTGTTAGTACTTCTGAAAGTATGATATTTTTCTACTGTATTTTAAAACGTCGTTCGTTTGTCATCCCTCTAAGTGTATTATGTATGTACACTCATGTCCAAAATGATTGTCGCATATCTATAACTGTCTTCTTGTAAAAATATAATTTGATAATGATTTTGCAAGGTACTTTTAATATTGATACTATGTATATAATCAGGAAATGTATGTTTGTGGTAAATTACATAGGAAAAGAATTATAAATACGAAAATTAGAATGAGTAAAACTAAATGTTGCTAAATGGACAAGAAAGTTTTATTTTCATTTTATTGTTCTTATTTACTGCTATTTTGACATGAAATTTTCCATATACATGTCTTTGCCGATTATACACATATTAACATTGTAAGAAAGACTGGGCGAATTCGTTATCAAATTATATTCCTACAACAACATATTTATAGACATACGACAATAATTTTAGACATGAGTGTACAACACCTTTTTTTTCTTTATCTAGATAAGTCAATCTGTTAACGGGAAATGTAAAATAAGTCAGAGTTTCATTCAAGATGACGGTGGATGTTCTAATGATAAAGGAAACATCTTTTAAAAAATAAGAAAAGTGGTGTCCGTCCATATATGATCAATCAGGAAACATACCTATACATTTTAATTGTGATTATTATAATCAAAACTTCCTTTAAAAATGCATCATTTTTGTATTTTCAGCTTTACGTCTCACGTTACAACCTGTAAGCTTAAGAGGCCTCATCCCGGCGAAATTAAAATACCGCTAATTTTGCTGTAATTATGCGATATCTTGAAGTAGATAATAGATAATCGAAATGTGGAACAAGACCGCTCTAGACAATATCATGAGATATCGTTATCACGACTCACTTATCTGCTTTCGATTTCGAGCCATTTTGAAAAATCGGTATTTATTTTCGCGTTTCTAAACAGCTGAGAACGGAAAGCCACTTGCTGACTTGTGATAACGGTACCTCACGCAAAATAATATTGTCTAGGGCGCTCTTGTTCCACATTTCAATTATTTTTTATCTGTTTGAAGATATCACATAATTACTGTAAAATTAGCGGTATTTTAATTTCGCCGGGATGAGGCCTCTTAAGGAAAGGGATAATTATTGGAATTAAATGGTTATGAAAGAATTGGTCCACCAATGCTGCTGTCCACCACACGATATTGTCCACCACAAGATCACATGGCTTGGGGTCGAACCAGAGATTTCCACACCACAGCTGAGTGCTGTACCACTGAGTCACCGTGCCTTTTCCTACATTTTTAGTCAGATTGGATGATTCTCGTATCTAGTTCCGAACGTGAAGGATATGTGATTGTTGTTGTGAAAATATCGTTATGAATTATCTACTCATGTACAGTATTTTCAGTAGTTTATATGGCTGGTGGAACATAGTGACACTTTTTGTGATGCCGTAACTAACGTGTTAGGGATCATTTTAGTTGTTGAGAACTCGTAAAATCATATTATTTTCTGCTGTGTAAGCGAGAGCAGATATCCTAAACATACGCAGAAATTTATTCAACACCAATTTTGTTAGATGTTTGGAAGGACATCTGGAAACAAATTGCGCATCTCGAAAATGGTGAATGTTGTGAGAAGGCTTACGAATTGTACGTCGAAAAATAACGAAACTTTTTTTCTTTACAGATAACTATTAGCTCCATCTATTGAAGCAACATACCATCGGAAAGCTTGATAATTGCTCAACAAAACGAGACCGCAATCATGAGGACCGTTTAACAGTGTGTCAAGTTATAGCAAGAAAAGTGTGTGTGTGTGTGTGTGTGTGTGCGTGTGTGTGTGTGTGTGTGTGTGTGTGTGTGTGTGTGTGTGTGTGTGTGTGTGTGTGTGTGTGTGTGTGTATAGTGTTACCTCGTCACAAAAAAACACGTTGGAGCAAAGAGACAATATTAAATTTTGTTTCAAACTAGTAAAACATTTACACAAACACTGGAAATGATGAAACAAGTATATGGTGATGGGTGCTTATCTCGTACACGTGTGTTCGAGTGGTATACGCGATTCCGAGACGGTCGAGAGTCTTTGGAAGACTACCCAAAGCCAGACAAATCGAAAACAAAAAATCGCAATGAGTTGGAACAACTGCGTGAAATGATCGCCCACGATGCGAATTCGACTTGAGATGGATGGCGGAGGAATTAAATACGACGAAAGATATTATTCACGAAATTTTGACAAAGGATTTAAAGAAACGGAAAGTCTGTGCACGATTGGTTCCGCATACCTTAACTGACGACCAAAAACTTGCTCCCGTTGAATATTGCAAGGTCCTGATTAACACAGCCAGACGGAACAGAACATTCCTGGAATCGATTGTAACTGATGATGAGGCTTGGTGCTTCAAGGGGATGTCTACCCACTTGCAAGTGTTTCAGGATCCCTATAAGATAACACGTAGATATTTCTATGTGAATATTTAACAAGATATTGCACTTACCGTCTCAAAATTTTCCATGATATTTTCCAACAGCAATACCTATATGTTCATGGTTTCTGTTTTTGATTTAATGCCCCAGATCAATTTAGATTAATTATAATGTATACTTCTGTTTACACTTGGCAACGTAGAGGATAGAATTTCTCCAGGAATTGAGAGCTCTCTGCTGAACCTCTAGCCCTAATAGTCTTCGCGTCACGTGGTAGTGATTTATGAGCGCTTCTGGCTAAAAACAAATGTTGTCTCTGTTTCTTCCTTTTTTTTTTTTTTTTTTTTGTCAAAAACTTGTTTTGGGCAGCTTTGTCCTCAGTTTTGTCCACTGCCTCTATCGAGATAGCAGTTATACAATGGAGATCGTTTGCAGATCTCATAGCAGATAATGTAACATTCTTTGAAGAAACTCGAAGACTGACATACGAACCGCGTGACAATTTGGGTAGGGAATCTGGAGCGTTGCAATTTTGTGTTCTGAAGTCCGCCTTATCACACAAGACGAAATGACCATAAACAAGAGACTTGTGAAGGAAGAAGGAAAATGTTCTTAGTAATTGTATCCAATTGTTTCCACATTTTTCACCTTTCCCCCCGAAAGATCCCTTCGAAAAGGGAAAGAGGGGAGGGTGATTTTGTGACCCTTGAGTTTTAGAATAGTCTTGAAACGAACTGCAAAGTGCACTTACTGGAAATTCTACTGTCGTTGTGCTATAATATCTGTGTTGCAAGAAGTGTGACAAAATGAAGGAATCAAAGAGGAAAAGAATTTGGTACTCTCTCCTTCTAAAAAAGAAGTCTCGCCAAGCTAATTCATATGTGTGGTCGATCTCAGAGTATGGAGTTCAGAGACTGGATAGTTAATATTTACCATTCAGGATTACCTTACAACCAATTAAATTCCATTTTCACCTAGCTTGGGCTGTGTTTGGGCAACTCCCTCTTGTGCAGTCGCCTGGACCCAGATCAGGCTCGTATTTATGGACATGTGTCTATTTCCGGATCACTTCGGAATTGATCCTTCGTTAATAACCATTCAAGTTCATTACTATATTTCCTGAATTATCCAGTAATCCTTTCTCCTCCAATCCTTTATCTTTCTTCATTCTTTCTCTTTTTCTTTTCTTCTCTGCCTCCCTCTGCTACTCTTCTTTCTCAATCTTCTTTTTCCTAACACTAACAAAACTGAAAAACGGTGTCGTGACGGGGAGTAGTCGCTATCAGCACGGTCAATAAGTTGTTTCGATAGTTTTTTTTTTCTTCGGGAGTCCGATATGGAATGATTAACCTGAAAATGAACATATACAGAAAGAATAATAATAATAAAATTTATTCATGATTTCAATTATCAGATAGGAGAATATTGTATTTCTTCCTTACTTCGGGCGACTCCTCCTTCCACCCACGAATAAAATTACCCGTATACATGACAATAGGAAGGTATTTCGTTGAAAAATATGCTTTTTGTAGGATCATTTTAATTTCAGGCATATAGTCATTCTACTCCTTTTCATAATGTAATTAATATAGATGTATGCACAGTATAAATGCAATGTGTTAGAGATGTAATAAACTATTTCGTTGATAATTGTTTTTGGTAGAATCATTTGAATTTCAAGCATAACGTCATACTAAGGGGTTCCATAGTCCATAGTCTTGTGGTTAGAACTTTTGACTCCTGTTCGCGTGATTCTAAGTTCGATTCCCTACTGGAATACTCAAATCATTGGCGTTTGCTCATCGTTGTGAGGCAAGCTGGGGAGCCACGTGATTAAAAGACGTGACAGTCTATAGAATTAATATAAATGTATACACAGTACAAATGTTGTTTGACAGGGGAGCAGGAAAATTCGGTGTAGGAAATTTCGGTGTAGGAAAATTCGGTGTAAGAAAACTCGGTGTAGGAAAATTCGGTGTACAGAAAATTCGGTGTACGGAAAACTCGGTGTGGGTAATGTTCGGTGTAAAGAAAGATTCGTTGTTGTAGACCGTAGGATTTATTAAAAACTCAACTTTGAGGATAAATGAGCGTATTAGTTTTAAGTTCAAACTTTGTGTAGAACGTACTTTTACTGTCTGCTATACCAAATTTTGAAAAATTGTGATCGTGAAATAATTTGAATTCTAGATTTCGACGGATTTTAACATTTCATGGCCCTTACATGACGAGAAATTTGTTTTTTGATGTCCGTTTGTGTGATTTAGCGAAGCGACCATCGCTACCAATCGACATTTTATTTAAAACTTAAGTTTTTATGCTGTTTTTGAGGTTGTCTCCTAGAATTTTCTATTTCCAAAAAAAAAAAAAAAAAAAAAAAAAGTTGTGAGACGGGTAAAGTTGAAAATTGTAGATTTTTCAAAAATGTTCTGACGATTTTGTCTATTTTATAAATAAATATTCAAATTTAAATTCTTCAAAAACGACATAGTTTATTTATGTTACTCAAAGGTGTAAAAAGAAATGCCTCAACTAAAGTATCTACGCCTGATTGGAGGAGAAGTCAATAAGGAGTCAATAGGGTTGCAGTATTTGTTTACCTTAAGACAAACAAACTAAAGTGTCTGATTGGAGGAGAATTAAACTATTTATACAAATATTATATGGTAAAACCATCCTGCTTTCTATTGCCCTTTCCACTAAGACTTTTTTGATCAATATATTTTTGCATCTTACATATGTATATACAGAGTGATACTCACGGATTCATTTGGCTCTAGAATTTCCAACTGAAGTCCGGTTTTCATGCGGTTTGTTGCAAATTATCAAGAGAGAATGGGAGATTTATGGGACTATGTTTACTGGTTTAAATTCATCCGGGGTAATATCGAGCAGGCTGCAAGAAAAACAGCAAATATTCGCCATTGTACGTTACAGTTCGAATGAGATATTGGTAATTTGATGCGAAATTGAAGAATACAAATTAAGTGTTAGTGAGAATACAAATTAAGTGTTAGTGAAATGAAATGAAATCTTTAAGTTTTATGTCCAACAACATCCGCCAGCGGTGTCCGATGCTTCCCTGCCTTACTCAGAAGCGATCCTGTTTCCTGCAATTTATTCACTAGCGACCATATTATGTTCCTGTTTGGGGCAGAAAGTGAGGCAAAGTTGCGTGTAGCTGCCCTTTGCGTAGCAACAACAGATCCCGGCCTCCAAAACCTTTTTAACGATAAAATAAAGTTGCTTCAAAGAGTACATTATTGTAACTGTGTCCTGATCATATTGGTACAGTAGCACAGCATAATTCTCAACACAACGGCCCAGTTTCCTGTTTCTTATTGACCGTCGCGAGGTTACCATCTAACGAAGAAACTCTAATCTCCATACCGCACCTCACCTAATTCCAATTCGGTACAGTGGCAAATATTTGCTGCTTTTCTAGAGGCGTGGCCTATATTACCCCAAATGAATTTAAACAAGTAAACATAGTTCCATAAATCTTCCAACGTTCCTTGATCATTTGCCACAAACCGCATGAAAATCGGACTTCAGTTAGAAAATCTAGACCCAAATGAAATCCATGAGTTTTAAAAGAATCACCTTGTATATGTTCTATGATGTACTATATAGGAAAGGTGTTTTTAGTTGTTCCTATAACTATTATCTGAACTTATAGTTGTAATTGTTTTATTTCTGACAAAAAGTGTTAGCTTCATTGTGTGATGAAAAGTAGTTTATAGTAATACCCCGCAAAAGACATGCAAGAGGTATTGGACTCAAGGCAGAAAAATAAATTTGCTTTTCTTGAAATAGGTAATAACATTTTATTCGTTACATTATATGGTTTTCGTTTTCACAATATGAAATGTCGTAAATTATCGTAAGTGGTAATATTCAATATGTATTACACCGAATCTACCTTACACCAAAATTTCCCCACACCGAGTTTTCCGTACACCGAATTTTCCGTACACCGAATTTTCTGTACACCGAATTTTCTTACACCGAGTTTTCTCACACCGAATTTTCTTACACCGAATTTTCCTACACCGAATTTTCCTAGACCCGTTTGACAGTAGTAAGGTATTTCGTTGATATGTATATACTATTTCTAGGATGTATACATTTCTTTGTATACGACTTTTATAATGTATAATGTATTCTTATAATCAAGAACGAAATTTTAAAATTCTTCTTCTTCTTCTTATTATTATTATTAAGTATTCTGCCTTTTGGCCGGTCCTGGGACTGATGAGATTTTTTTCGTTTCTTCTTAATTTTCAGTTTGGACCTTGAAATATTTCTTCCATGTTTCTCGATTTTCAGCTTCTTCTTAATAATAATTAATTATTAATGCTTAATAATAATTAGGCATAACAATGTTAGAAAACTGAAATATTTTAACAGAGCAGTTGATTTCCACGAATGTCTAATAACAAATTTTACCGCCCAAGTGAGATTTATACCACTTGACACTATGGTTCGGAACTCATGACTATCATATTTGTGTTACAAGGTTATTTTCTAAAGACAGCTGTTTATTAGTCTAAAATCTAAACTCAGCAATACAGCTCATAGGGGCCTGGACATGCCAGCTGGTAAACATTCACAACCTAGAAGATCGTGATCAGTGCAATGACATCAAACAATCCTTTCGTCTTTCTTGGCCAGAGATCGCTACCACTTTATTCGGATAGTTCTCCATTTCTTTCACGATGTTGACTCAACTTCGGAAGTTGTGAGCTTACACTGGCAATCGAATCCTATTCTACGTACAATGGAGACACAATATAACGAGATTCAGCTAAGGAAAAACTCCTAAATAGTCATTAGTAGGAAAAGAAGCTGAGTACTATTCAGGAATGAATTGTTGATCATCTCTTAGGGGGAGGATATTTTCGAGAAAATGTACGCATGGAAAATAATAATAATAATAATAATAATAATAATAATAATAATAATAATAATAATAATAATAATAATAATAATAATAATAATAATAACACAGCTACACAAAAAGAATAAAAGTTCTGTGCACCAGACCCCAGGGTATGGATTCAAAATATTTTGGTACCCAGAATCCAAATTTCGAAACCCCAGGACGATTGACCGTGATATTTTTTTAAATGGGCGATAAACATAAGCAAACGTAAAACAGCACTTACGTTCTTCGCCCATAAAACAAAGTTGACACGGTCAAATCGTCCTGGAGTTTCGAAATTTGGGTTATGGGTACCAAAATACATCGAATCAATACCCTGGGGTCCAGTGCACAGAACTTTTATTTATTTTGTGTGGTTGTGTAATAATAATAATACTGTATAAGGAAAAGGAATGAAGACGTACTAAAGGAAGCTAATGAAGGACGACAGATCATGAAGATAATAGGAAAAAAAAAGAAACAGCATGCTTGGCCATCTTATTCGACACTCCGATTGGATCACCATGTTGATAGGGGAAAAGGCAGAAGAAAAACCAGGAAGTGGAAGATCAAGGATAGAAAAATCTATAAGTTTTACGTCCCACAGTTATGCGTGGTAGGTTAAAGGAGCTAGTGATGTTGTGAAAAGAAGGAAATGCTGGAATGCAGAAAGTGGAAGGAAACGGGAGAACCCCGAGAAAACCCCCACACATGGTGTTTGTCCTCCACAAAGTTCACTTGGTGCGAGCTGAGATCGAACTAAGGACGCCATGCATTAGAGGTGAACGCTCTACCACTGACCCACCGCGACCCGATCAGGGATAGATGCAGTTACGAAGAAGAGACCTTATCAAATTATAAAACAGCTCTCCCAGGGGAGAGAAAAGTTTTAAAATTTCCTTCTTGCGCATCAACCTATGATTGAAGTGAGAAAAATTATTATTATTATTATTATTATTATTATTATTATTATTATTATTATTATTATTATTATTATTATTATTATTATATCGAGAATGTACTTCTGGGTTTCCTCCTTAAAAAAATACACACACTATTTCCAATTATGGTTATCCTACTTTTTACAAATTTGTCTTTTTTTTCCTCTGTCTTTCATTCCCATCATGCGATGGGTGGGCCATAGAAGGTGACGCCTTTTCTGTGGTCAGAGTGATCAAATTTGTCTAATTCAATATTGGTTTAAATAGTATTAGTTTTCAAGCTACATATATGAGTTCTTTGACTAACTGAATAGTGCACGCCCAGTAGTACTCCCCCGCGTTTGCGCGAATGACTCATCCTCACTCTCTTTTACGACCAGGGTGAAAGGTCAATGACCTGGCCCAGGGTCAATGACCTAGGGGTACTTAGGACCACCCCCTCTAAATTTTGGCAGGGGTACCTTGGCCCACCCCCTAAATTTTGGCAGGGGTACATAGGACCACCCCCCTTAAATTTCGGAAATTGCCAAATCTAAAAATTTGGTATGGTAGCCTAGGACCATAGTATGTACCTCTATCGGTATTGGGTGTCTATGTCGTTCCCTTTCATGGGTAAAAAATTGCCAAAAAGTCAAATTTCGGGGGTTTTTGACCTAATTTATCCCCTTTGATGAGGTGTTATTACCCTATATAGTTATATGGGCGTATACAGGGGTTCATTACCTTTCATAAGACATGGGTATATTTGTGCACCCCTTGAAAAATTTGGGAGGGAGGTCAAAGGTCAATGACCTGGCCCGGGGTCAATGACCTAGGGGTACCTAGGACCACCCCCTCTAAATTTTGGCAGGGGTACCATGGCCCACCCCCTAAATTTTGGCAGGGGTACATAGGACCACCCCCCTTAAATTTTGGAAATTGCCAAATCTAAAAATTTGGTATGGTAGCCTAGGACCATAGTATGTACCTCTATTAGTATTGGGTGTCTATGTCGTTCCCTTTTATGGGTAAAAAATTGCCAAAAAGTCAAATTTTGGGGGTTTTTGACCTAATTTATCCCCTTTGATGAGGTATTATTACCATATATAGTTATATGGGCGTATACAGGGGTTCATTCCCTTTCATAAGACATGGGTATATTGGTGCACCCCTTGAAAAATTTGGGAGGGGTACCTTGGCCCACCCCTTAAATTTTGGAAATTGCCCAATTTCAACATTTGGTATTATAGTACAGGACCCTAATATCTATTATGATAAATTTCGGTGGTCCACCTCGTTCCCTTTTAGGGGTACAAAATTGCCAAAAAATATAAACGTAAGCAATACGTTATACCACGTGTTTGGTTTTTGGTCGATTTTATCCCCTTTGATGAGGTGTTATTACCCTATATGGTTATATGGGCGTATACAGGGGTCCATTACCTTTCATAAGACATGGGTATATTGGTGCACCCCTTGAAAAATTTGGGAAAGGTACCTTGGCCCACCACTTAAATTTTGGAAATTGACCAATTTAAACATTGGGTATTATAGTACAGGACCCTAATATGTATCGTGATAAATTTGGGTGGTCCACCTCATTCCCTTCTAGGGGTACAAAATTGCCAAAAATTCAAATTTCGGGGGGTTTTGACCTAATTTATCCCCTTGGATGAGGTGTTATTACCCTATATAGTTATATGGGCGTATAGAGGGGTCCATTACCTTTCATAAGACATGGGTATATTTGTGCACCCCTTGAAAAATTTGGGAGGGGTACCATGGCCCCCCCTTAAATTTTGGAAATTGACCAATTTAAACATTTGGTATTATAGTACAGGACCCTAATATGTATCGTGATAAATTTGGGCGGTCCACCTCGTTTCCTTCTAGGGGTACAAAATTGCCAAAATATAAACGTAATCAATACGTTATACCACGTGTTTGGTTTTTGATCGATTTTATCCCCTTTGATGAGGTGTTATTATCCTATATAGTTATATGGTCATGTATAGGGGTCCATTACCTTTCGTAAGATATGGGTATATTTGTGCACTCCTTTAAAAATTTGGGAGGGGTACTTTGGCCCACCCCTTAAATTTTGGAAATTGCTCATTTTATATATTTGGTATTATAGTACTGGACCCTAACATGTATTATGATAAATTTGGATGGTCCACCTCGTTTCCTTCTAGGGGTACAAATTGTCAAAATATAAACGTAAGCAATACGTTGTACCACGTGTTTGGTCTTTTGGCCCAATTTAACCTCTTGGATGAGGTTCTATTACCTTATATGGTTATATGGTTATGTATAGGGGTCTATTCCCTATCATAAGACATAGGTACATTTGTGCACTCCTTTAAAAATTTGGGAGGGGTACTTTGGCCCACCCCTTAAATTTTTAAGACATAGGTACATTTGTGCACTCCTTTAAAAATTTGGGAGGGGTACTTTGGCCCACCCCTTAAATTTTAGAAATTGCTCATTTTATATATTTGGTATTATAGTACTGGACCCTAACATGTATTATGATAAATTTGGGTGGTCCACCTCGTTCCCTTTTAGGGGTACAAATTGCCAAAATATAAACGTAAGCAATACGTTGTACCACGTGTTTGGTTTGACCTAAGTTATCCCCTTGGATGAGGTTCTATTACCTTATATGGTTATATGGTTATGTATAGGGGTCTATTCCCTATCATAAGACATAGGTACATTTGTGCACTCCTTTAAAAATTTGGGAGGGGTACTTTGGCCCACCCCTTTCAAAATTCGGTAAACGTTTTCTAGGACCCATTGGTGTTCCTCTTATGGCCAAATATTCAAAATTTAAATGTTATTGACCGGTTTTATTATTGAATAAGTACAGGATTTATTACTTTTTTTCATAAGACACAGGTGTATTTGTGTACCAATCTTAAATTTTGGGAGGGGTACATTTCTTATTGTCGTATCAATAATTGGTAATTGTTCTTTGGGTAAATCATTGTGATCACGTGATCAGTTATTAACCTATGATGGGATTAGGAGTCCAGGACATTGGTACATTAAAACTTTGTAGTATAATTTAAGAATTGTCAAATGAAATTACGTCATTGGTTTTGATTATTCACGCCAAATATAAACGTAAGCAAGACGTTGTACCACGTGATTGTCCTTGATGAGGTAGTGTACAGGGATTCATTTCCTTTGTTGTGGTACTTCTTAAGTTTGAGTACACACACTTCTAGAAAACAGTTGGTTCTACTCAGGTAAACAATTGACGGACATTATTGACCTTATTGAACATATTAACTCTAAGACTTAGGTATATCAGGAGAAGTATTCTTTAAATTTGGGAACGGTGATAAGCAGAATTTTAACATAAGGCGCGAAATTAGAAACAATACATTGAACTTTAGTCACAGCTCATAGTCTAAGATCATTGGTGGTGATTGATTTGAAATCTGATAGCTATCCTTATTGAATCTTATGACTCATAGACGAAAGGCAATACATGCTACAACACTGGCAAAGTTATTGTTAATGCAATTTGATTGGTTGATCACTATCTTTCCTGCAATCTGATTGGTTGATCACTATCTTTCATGCAATCTGATTGGCTGATGATTTTCAAATCTTTGCTGTATTCAGTTTTAAGTTTTGTTTAACATTTAAAAATCTTGGTTTCGTTCAACATTTTGCACTCACTGATAAATATGATCAAAACCGTTTATTTGTTAATCGAATAGTTAAAAACCGGATAAAGTTTGACGGTTAACCGTGAAACGTAAATTTTTTTTAGTTTGAAATTTTTTTTTGTTTGAAAATTTTTTCGTTTCCAAATTTTTTTTGTTTCAAAATTTTGTTTGAGATTTTTTCGTTTGAAATTTTTTGTTTGAAAATTTTTTCGTTTGAAATTTTTTGTTTGAAAATTTTTGTTCGAAAATTTTGTTTAAATTTTTTGTTTAAAATTTTTCGTTTCCAAATTTTTTGTTTGAAATTTTTTGTTTCAAAATTTTGTTTGAATTTTTTGGTTTGAAATTTTTTGTTTGAATTTTTTTTTCGTTTCAAAATTTTGTTTCAAAGATTTTTGTTTGAAATTTTTGTTTCAAAGTTTGAGTTGACATTTTTAAAAGTTTGTGCACTTATTAGTAAAGAACCGGAACTGTTTAGAACAAAAACCTTTGACAACATTGTGGTGCAATAGTACACGTCAGAACCTGGGGTTGTACTTGAAATGAAAAAACACAATTCATTGAAATGGATCATTTTATTACACTCCACATACATCCATACCAGATAGTGGTTCTGGATATTGTCGATACAATGTATTTTGAACTTCTTGCACTAGTTTGTCTTTAGCATATAATTTAATTCCAATTGAAGTCTTTTAAGGTCTAATGCAATATCAATTGGTGGAAACTCAATGTCCATTTGATCACAAATAAACTGTTTATCAATACAGGTATGCACTAGCCGGAACTGTTTAGAACAAAAACATCTGGCAACGTTGTTTATCATGGTGCAATTGTACACGTCAGAACATGATAATGCAACGTCATCAGTTTTGCATCATCGTTCGAGTTAGTATTCATGATAACGTCATCATGGCTACTTGTCTGCAGTTTCTAAACACACGTGATGTGATGAAATCATTTACCAAGATTACTGATTTACAACAAAATGTACCTTATATAATCTTAGCTAGCCAAATGATCCCTACAAAGTTTGGAGTAAGAATCGTAGTGAAGCTTGAAAATGATAAGAATATAATTTTACCAGCAAGATATTTACCCATGGAACCGTCAGAACAAGAAGAACTGCTGCGTTTCTTAAATACTGGATCTGTATCTTTATGTTACAAAGGATTCTTGGGTCGAAGTCATCAACTTGAATTTAGTACACAGCCGGATTCGTCAGCCATTGTGATGAAATCATGAATCAGCACATTTCTTTCCAATGACGTCAGCTGTAGTTGTATGAATGTGGTTGGTCGGCATGACGTCAGCAACTGTGATGAAATCATGAATCAGCACATTCCTTACCAATGACGTCAGCAATAACTATAAACCAGCAAATACAGTGTCATCCCACGAAATCATTTGAGCAAGTGCTTTTCAGGAGGAAAGATGTGTACTTCTAACGATAAAGAGTTCATCTTCGCAAGCTATTATCCAATAAATATATTTCAAACAAAACATGTGATGATTGGTATCAGTGCTAGAACATTTGACCCAGTGATTCGATTGGGCAAAGCAGAACAATTTGGTGTACAACTGACCTGTGAAGAATGGCAAATATTATGTTCACGAATCGACCAAATGAACGATGAGCTAAATGTGACCATAGTCAAATCATTAGGCTCAAATCATGAAGTGGTGCTGCGTACAGTCCTCGAAGAGAAGATGGTGCTGTTACGTAAGAAGAGTACATTCCATGTCCCTCGCAATATGGTGTATCTAACGGAAACTGAATGGAACAAATTTATCAGCGTATTTCAGTGTGTGAAACATGCAGTGGAAATGTGTAACAAAACAAGTATATTCCTGAAAAAGTACTATTTTGAAAAATGTGTTATGCATATTGTACAACATGTATCTAGATATTGTGATGGTTGTCAACATCGTTCTTGGGTGCATACCTGTATTGATAAACAGTTTATTTGTGATCAAATGGACATTGAGTTTCCACCAATTGATATTGCATTAGACCTTAAAAGACTTCAATTGGAATTAAAATTATATGCTAAAGACAAACTAGTGCAAGAAGTTCAAAATACATTGTATCGACAATATCCAGAACCACTATCTGGTATGGATGTATGTGGAGTGTAATAAAATGATCCATTTCAATGAATTGTGTTTTTTCATTTCAAGTACAACCCCAGGTTCTGACGTGTACTATTGCACCATAATGTTGTCAAAGGTTTTTGTTCTAAACAGTTCCGGTTCTTTACTAATAAGTGCACAAACTTTTAAAAATGTCAACTCAAACTTTGAAACAAAAATTTCAAACAAAAATCTTTGAAACAAAATTTTGAAACGAAAAAAAAAATTCAAACAAAAAATTTCAAACCAAAAAATTCAAACAAAATTTTGAAACAAAAAATTTCAAACAAAAAATTTGGAAACGAAAAATTTTAAACAAAAAAATTTAAACAAAATTTTCGAACAAAAATTTTCAAACAAAAAATTTCAAACGAAAAAATTTTCAAACAAAAAATTTCAAACGAAAAAATCTCAAACAAAATTTTGAAACAAAAAAAATTTGGAAACGAAAAAATTTTCAAACAAAAAAAATTTCAAGCAAAAAAATTTCAAACTAAAAAAAAATTTACGTTTCACGGTTAACCGTCAAACTTTATCCGGTTTTTAACTATTCGATTAACAAATAAACGGTTTTGATCATATTTATCAGTGAGTGCAAAATGTTGAACGAAACCAAGATTTTTAAATGTTAAACAAAACTTAAAACTGAATACAGCAAAGATTTGAAAATCATCAGCCAATCAGATTGCATGAAAGATAGTGATCAACCAATCAGATTGCAGGAAAGATAGTGATCAACCAATCAAATTGCATTAACAATAACTTTGCCAGTGTTGTAGCATGTATTGCCTTTCGTCTATGAGTCATAAGATTCAATAAGGATAGCTATCAGATTTCAAATCAATCACCACCAATGATCTTAGACTATGAGCTGTGACTAAAGTTCAATGTATTGTTTCTAATTTCGCGCCTTATGTTAAAATTCTGCTTATCACCGTTCCCAAATTTAAAGAATACTTCTCCTGATATACCTAAGTCTTAGAGTTAATATGTTCAATAAGGTCAATAATGTCCGTCAATTGTTTACCTGAGTAGAACCAACTGTTTTCTAGAAGTGTGTGTACTCAAACTTAAGAAGTACCACAACAAAGGAAATGAATCCCTGTACACTACCTCATCAAGGACAATCACGTGGTACAACGTCTTGCTTACGTTTATATTTGGCGTGAATAATCAAAACCAATGACGTAATTTCATTTGACAATTCTTAAATTATACTACAAAGTTTTAATGTACCAATGTCCTGGACTCCTAATCCCATCATAGGTTAATAACTGATCACGTGATCACAATGATTTACCCAAAGAACAATTACCAATTATTGATACGACAATAAGAAATGTACCCCTCCCAAAATTTAAGATTGGTACACAAATACACCTGTGTCTTATGAAAAAAAGTAATAAATCCTGTACTTATTCAATAATAAAACCGGTCAATAACATTTAAATTTTGAATATTTGGCCATAAGAGGAACACCAATGGGTCCTAGAAAACGTTTACCGAATTTTGAAAGGGGTGGGCCAAAGTACCCCTCCCAAATTTTTAAAGGAGTGCACAAATGTACCTATGTCTTATGATAGGGAATAGACCCCTATACATAACCATATAACCATATAAGGTAATAGAACCTCATCCAAGGGGATAACTTAGGTCAAACCAAACACGTGGTACAACGTATTGCTTACGTTTATATTTTGGCAATTTGTACCCCTAAAAGGGAACGAGGTGGACCACCCAAATTTATCATAATACATGTTAGGGTCCAGTACTATAATACCAAATATATAAAATGAGCAATTTCTAAAATTTAAGGGGTGGGCCAAAGTACCCCTCCCAAATTTTTAAAGGAGTGCACAAATGTACCTATGTCTTATGATAGGGAATAGACCCCTATACATAACCATATAACCATATAAGGTAATAGAACCTCATCCAAGAGGTTAAATTGGGCCAAAAGACCAAACACGTGGTACAACGTATTGCTTACGTTTATATTTTGACAATTTGTACCCCCTAAAAGGGAACGAGGTGGACCATCCAAATTTATCATAATACATGTTAGGGTCCAGTACTATAATACCAAATATATAAAATGAGCAATTTCTAAAATTTAAGGGGTGGGCCAAAGTACCCCTCCCAAATTTTTAAAGGAGTGCACAAATGTACCTATGTCTTATGATAGGGAATAGACCCCTATACATAACCATATAACCATATAAGGTAATAGAACCTCATCCAAGAGGTTAAATTGGGCCAAAAGACCAAACACGTGGTACAACGTATTGCTTACGTTTATATTTTGACAATTTGTACCCCTAGAAGGAAACGAGGTGGACCATCCAAATTTATCATAATACATGTTAGGGTCCAGTACTATAATACCAAATATATAAAATGAGCAATTTCCAAAATTTAAGGGGTGGGCCAAAGTACCCCTCCCAAATTTTTAAAGGAGTGCACAAATATGCCCATATCTTACGAAAGGTAATGGACCCCTATACATGACCATATAACTATATAGGATAATAACACCTCATCAAAGGGGATAAAATCGATCAAAAACCAAACACGTGGTATAACGTATTGATTACGTTTATATTTTGGCAATTTTGTACCCCTAGAAGGAAACGAGGTGGACCGCCCAAATTTATCACGATACATATTAGGGTCCTGTACTATAATACCAAATGTTTAAATTGGTCAATTTCCAAAATTTAAGGGGGGGCCATGGTACCCCTCCCAAATTTTTCAAGGGGTGCACAAATATACCCATGTCTTATGAAAGGTAATGGACCCCTCTATACGCCCATATAACTATATAGGGTAATAACACCTCATCCAAGGGGATAAATTAGGTCAAAACCCCCCGAAATTTGAATTTTTGGCAATTTTGTACCCCTAGAAGGGAATGAGGTGGACCACCCAAATTTATCACGATACATATTAGGGTCCTGTACTATAATACCCAATGTTTAAATTGGTCAATTTCCAAAATTTAAGTGGTGGGCCAAGGTACCTTTCCCAAATTTTTCAAGGGGTGCACCAATATACCCATGTCTTATGAAAGGTAATGGACCCCTGTATACGCCCATATAACCATATAGGGTAATAACACCTCATCAAAGGGGATAAAATCGACCAAAAACCAAACACGTGGTATAACGTATTGCTTACGTTTATATTTTTTGGCAATTTTGTACCCCTAAAAGGGAACGAGGTGGACCACCGAAATTTATCATAATAGATATTAGGGTCCTGTACTATAATACCAAATGTTGAAATTGGGCAATTTCCAAAATTTAAGGGGTGGGCCAAGGTACCCCTCCCAAATTTTTCAAGGGGTGCACCAATATACCCATGTCTTATGAAAGGGAATGAACCCCTGTATACGCCCATATAACTATATATGGTAATAATACCTCATCAAAGGGGATAAATTAGGTCAAAAACCCCCAAAATTTGACTTTTTGGCAATTTTTTACCCATAAAAGGGAACGACATAGACACCCAATACTAATAGAGGTACATACTATGGTCCTAGGCTACCATACCAAATTTTTAGATTTGGCAATTTCCAAAATTTAAGGGGGGTGGTCCTATGTACCCCTGCCAAAATTTAGGGGGTGGGCCATGGTACCCCTGCCAAAATTTAGAGGGGGTGGTCCTAGGTACCCCTAGGTCATTGACCCCGGGCCAGGTCATTGACCTTTGACCTATGACGTCACAAAAATTTTTGCTGACTCGACTAGATATACGTCGGGGAGTACTACTCGCCCCTTCTGGCTCACTCGCCACTATTTAACATTAAATTTCAGATGCCTCGATATACTTGCATAAGTTTATTATTTCTAAAATAAACATTACGTAAAAGGTTATTCAAATTGATATCAAGTTTTTCTGACATTTGTATATTACGCATATCTTTCTTAATTTGCATTACTCACATTACCCCAGAGAACGAACAAATTTTAGAGTTCTGGTTTGAACTTCTCTTACAATAATAAGCAAATATACGAGGAACAAATTTACCATTATTGACGATGCGGAGGGGAGGAGATTTTCTGGACTAGGAAGGAATGTGTGCGGGTGCAGAGCAGAGGTCTGCACGGGCCGGAATTTTCAGCCATGGCCCGGCCTGTGAATTTACAATGTGAGGCCCTACCCGAGTCCAAAATATGTCTTAGCATTTAGGCCCTAGCCCGGACTGAGCTCTGTGATAATCAAATGAGCCCGAAATAAGCCCGAATTGCAGAAACTTAATTATTAATGCAAAATTGTATTTTTATTTACAGCAATTCGAGGTTTGATTTTGCAGTTGTTTTAAAAGTCCTCCAGAAAGAACGGTGCAATTTGTATCGTTTTACACTATATTTACAAAGTTAGGCCCGAAAAAGAAATATGGTTGTATATTTAAAAATTCACAGCCCGAACCCAGGGGCGTCATTTAGGAGGACAGGGAGAGGCATTTGCCCCCCTCCCGAGTTTGAGATTCATATAATTTTATCAATAGCATAGTAGTAAATCAGTGAAAAACGCGAAATTTTACATATATCAAGGGGTCTTGGCCCCCCAAGCCAAATCTGAAATGACGCTACTGCCCGAACCCCTCCCGGGCCCGAAGTGATACATTCTTTGTAGGCCCGAGCACGTGCAGACCTCTAGTGCAGAGGCGTTTCAAGTGGTGGGCGACTGCCCACGGCCTTGCACCTTGAGGGACCTCGCAAAGACCAACGAGCCTAAATCGATTTAGCACTCACTTTTGTCGATGCAACAATAGAAACAAATATGAATTCGGACTTAATTACAGAAAAACAATACGCTTCAAACTAACTTTCCATCTATTCGTATATATTAGATCGCTAGCATACGCGACAAGCGGCGAGTTTATTTTAAAATTGCAATAATGAATGTGTATAAGTCTTTATCGTTGAGATGAATTGTTTTCGATAAATTTTATTATAATTAGCAATTTTTAAAAAAGGGGGCAAGGACTCGTAAACCTTATTCGCCTTCTGTGCAGATGGTATGGTAAAAATCAATACTGGATAATGAAAGTGTAAGTGTAAAGGCTAATATGGAACAGAGAAACAAAAGAGAACTTCTTCAGAAGGGAATTGGGAGGGGAGGGGATGAGAGTACAATGCTGTGACACTTAAAATGCGTCTTGATTTGTATACTTCAACAAACTTTTCTTATTAGATTACGCAATTTCTAGTTTCTTACTCCGATTATTCAAAGTATTCAAATGTTCTCGGAGGGAGTGACCGCCCCTCCCTTTAATCCGTCCGTGGTGTCATTCAGTTTGGCTTTTCGCTACTAATTCAAAGTGCTTTCCGAAACAAGTTGTCTTCTTGTGACAGCAGGGGGTGGAAGAAACAAACAAACCGTGAAAGGAAGAAAGAAGAGGTTTTGGGCTCTTCCAGTCCAGACCATTCTAACCACTGAGAAGTGAGAATCACAACGTGATTTTTCTGGTAAGAGCGTCCTTTTAAAAGCAGCTAACAAGCAAACAGATGGTCAGCCCTCTCCCCTCTGCAGCATACTTTTTATTCTCTGTTGCCAAACTTACTGAAGAATATATTGCAATTAATCTAACGCATGTAACGTAAATTGGAGACCGTGGTTGGATTTATATGGGTCTTGAGTATTTGTATTAAAAATTTCAAGTTATTACCTGCAATACTTTGTTAGAAATTACCATATTAAATTTTACATGTTATCAAATGGAGAGTTAGAAACCTAAGCGGAGATGGTAGAAGATCCCCTTCAAGCATGATCCGCAAACAAAACGCCAGAGTGTTACGTGAAGGTTACAACGATACTTTTATTTTTAACATCTTTATTTGTAGCTTTATATGTGCACAAGCTCTTCAAGAAAGGAAGAAGAAGAATATGAAAAGAGAAATAGACGTAATTTCTTTTCTGTTTTTATGCGATGATATTTTGTTATGATAGTGATTTGACGATATGAGTTTAGTTGTCATAGCAACGAAAAAATAAATAATATTATAATAGAGGATCCATCTCGTGAAAACTATATGTACAATTTCTAAAGAGTGTAAACGATTAACTTGTTTCGTACTGCAATGAAAGGTAATATCATAACGCAGTGTGTAAATGGATTTTGAAAAATTAGTAGCCTTAGTTATATAAATGTATAAACTGATGACCTTTTACGTTATAAGGTTCCCAGATCCTCTGAAAGCAAAACAAAACAAAACAAAAAAAAAAATTGCACATTCAAAAGTCACGTGAGAAGACAATGTTGATTTGTTTTTAAGGTTCCAAAAGTGTTATACTTCAGGAATTCGTTCCACAGGGTCAAACTGTTAATGGTGAATATTATCTGGATTTTATGGAGCATTTGTAGAAGCAAATCATTCATGTAAGGCTAAGGTCTGCCAGGGAGTTGGTCTTCGTTGCACGACAATGCACCATGTCACAGACAGTTCGTGACTTTTTGTCTTAAAAAAAAATCTGTGTGCTTACACCTCCTCTGTATTGGCCGTGTGACTATTTCCTATTCCAAAAATTAAAATTGTCCATGAAAGGAACCTTTCATGACAATGTTACACACGTCCAGTCTGCCGTGACGAGGGTCATTGAGGCGATTCCGAAAAAGGATATTGAAAATTTTATGCTAACATTGGTTGAACGTGCCCAGCGGTATTGATGCGGAAGGGATGTATTTTGAATAAAAAGAACTACAATTGGTAAAATACCTAATTTCGTTTTAATTTCGTTTTGTTTAAAAAGTTCTGTTATTTTTTTCGGAATCGAATATGAACTTAGTGCAAATTAAATTTTGTATTTGTTTAATTTGTAATGAAACCTGATTTTTTTTAAAAAAAAAAAAAGTTTAATCCTACAATTATGCACTGAGGTGATAATGGGATGAACGATAATGATGGAATGAAAATTTGGGAAAGAAACAGGAAAATGCCGAGAAAACCCACGCACACGGTGTTTGTCCACCACTAAAGTAATATTAAGTTTTCAAGGTCTGCCCGAAAGTAATGTCACACATTTTATTGTGAAGTGACTATATGTTGCAGCGCGATCTGTCCGCTGGGATCGATGGTGGTGTAAGGCAACTACCGACTGAGTGCTTGCTCAGTTGTCTCCGAGCTGTCGGAGGTCAAGAACGATCGATTTCTAAACCTCTGTTTCGTTTCTTGTACAAATCGCTATGCAGCTACCTGGTCAAATCTACCGCTGCCGCAGCCACCCTACAGTCCGGACTTGGCTCCCGCAGATTTGTTTCCCTGTTTGAAATTCTCCCTGAAAGGACACCGTTACAAAACAATTGACGACATGAAAAGCAGCTTGTGGGTTTTAAACGCACTACCTGAACAGACCTTCCAGGTTGCCTTCGCAGATTGGAAATATCACCGGCAAAGATGTATAGACGCAGGAGGACAATATTTTGAATAAGTGTACTGAATATGTATTATTATTATTATTATTATTATTATTAAATTTAAATAAAATGTATCTTTTCATACTTGTAGACTTGGTGATTACTTTCCGAACAGACCTTGTATATAATGATAAATTTTGCAAGGCAAGGATCATTTGAATACACAGACAAGAATATGCACAGAGTCAAGTATTAGTAACTTTCTATATGTGCTCTTGAAATACATTTTAATCTTCTGCACGGTGAAAGAACCAATCAGCGTTCGATTTCGTCGCAAGAATTTGGCGCTGTCATCGGTTTTCCCACGTGACGTCATGATTAGTTACACAAATCAGCATGCTTTCATGGCGTCATTTGTCTGTGGATAGTAGATTCTGTGCGCGAAGATGAGAAAATTAACCCTATCGCATATCCATCTGCTAGAAGCTATTAATGACTTAAATAAAAGTAACCGCATATTTATTTCATTTCAATTTCTTGGACTACTGTATCTAGGTTTGAGTATTCATTCGACTGGTTATTTTGTTGCCTATGACTTCTTTACTACATACCAGTTGACGTTACATATAAAATTCCCACACAGTTGACGTCAGATTGAAAGTTAGTTCCTTCGTCGCAAATAACAGGTACTACTGTGTACTATAACGTGAGATTTTAAGTTTTCCGCCGCGCTTACTGTGTGTGTTTGAATAGTTATCTTACCTTATCACAAAAGGCGGCATAAGCAGCACATCCCCAACATCTACACACTTATATGATAAACATTTGTGAAGCAGAAGTCAGGTCGTTTACAGCGAAGTTCCGCCACTTGTTGTCGCTACAGTCGATTAATAGAAAACGAAAGATTATTTTTCAGATTTTGTAGTTGTTACTGCTGTTGGAATTTCGTACATGAGTTCAAAAACTGATATAGTTGAAAGGAAAAGATTAACAGCAATAAATTAGGGTGCTATCCCAGTTTATGGGGACATAAATTTGTAAAAATCTACGGAAGAAATGTTACTTGATTTCACAATAAGATTGTAAGGTAGAAATACAAATGGAAAGTGTGTTCTTTACCACTAATGGGGCGTTTACACTTAGTCGATTTGCGTTCGATTCAGTTGAATTGACGTCACTTTCAACTTAATCGACCGTGTAAACAAGACTTCAACTTAATCGCTTGTTGATCGAAAGCGACTAATCGACTAGCAACTGAATTGAAAGACGTTCTATTTTCTGTGGTCGATTCTATTTTCTTCTGCTATAACACTGCAAATTGTACCAATTACTTTTTGCTTGGACATCTTTAAAATTGCCAGTCGATTTCGAATCGACCAGAGGAGAGCGAGTCGACAAGCAGCAATCAATTTCGGTTGAAACAATTGAACATATCCATCGATCTGATTCGGCCTAGTTGTTTCGATTTAGTCGCAAATGCAGCGAGTCGATTTAGGCGTGCGACTAAATCGACCAAGTGTAAACGCCCCATAAGTTCTCATAAGGAAGATATGATGAAGTGCTATGTGAAGGCATTGTAGAAAGTGATCATAGACGTGTCGCAAATCTGTCACATGCAAAGCTATGCCATATAAAGTGTTTTACAAGTATCCTCGTTAATGTGTATTCCCACTGTCGTTGATGCTTTTGCTCCCTAGAACTCACTACCGCACGGGCTCTCCTGCTGCGCTCCTCCCTGACTCGGTTAGATAGCATTCGTTCATTTGGATAATGTTAAGCAGAAGGAGACCAGCTATTTTTTCTATAAAAAAAAAAGAAAAAATGTTATAATTTCGATATTTCCTGTTCACATTAGGTTAGTTTAGTTTATGTTAGATTATAGTAGTGTAGGGTCCAGCATAATTTTTTTAAAAAATATGTTACAATTTCGCTTATTTTTATTAGGTTAGTTTACATGAGTTTAGTTTAGGTTATTGTTAGATTTGAAAAGGTTATGTTAGGTCTAAGACCTTGCATCTTCTATTTTCCCGTATTTTATTTATTTATACGTAATTCTGGAACCCTTCTGCTAAACATTTACCGTTCAGTTAGTGGCCACCTAGCACAAATTGGTTTGCGTTTTCTAGCTGCTTAGTGTTTTATGCACTGAAATTTTTGTGCCATAGACCTAACACGTTGTAGGCCTACTTATACCGGTACTAAGTTCTCCTAAAGCCAATCTGCACGTATTAATGCAAGCAGTAGCGTAGCCAGAATGTGTGTTTGGGGGGGGGCCCAAGTGCTGTTATAGGTACATATAGAAAAATTACAAACAAAAAAATATATACACATAAAAATATATAAAAAATTACAAACATCGAAGTACCAAAGTACATTGTCGGACCTCTTTGGGGGGTGCCCGGCCCCTCTGGGCCCCCCCTTCCCTACGCCACTGAATGCAAGACCTTCCTTAAGAAACAATTTCTAAGACAGTACGGTAAGAGTGCATACTTCAGTTACATTAGTTTTCAACATACTTCAGTTACAAGTTTTTTATTATTATTATTATTGTACTATGAGATTTTTGCTTTGTATTTGTTGAGGGGTTGGATTCTTTACAGAATTAATAGTAATTAATACGTGGGGGCCAGAAAGCCAGGATCTTGCCCTTGGTTTTACATTCTAACTGATATATAAAAACTACAGTCACAGACTAGTATATACAGTTTAAAAGCTAGAAAGTTTTAGAAGTCACATCGTCCGTACTTTCGGCAGCTGATAAATATGGAAGGACATGCTTTTAGCTCCCTTTTTGCTGACTTCTCTGGGAATGCTTCGTCTATGTATTCTTGGTCAAAAATTTATGTCTACCCTGTAAATGGTCACTATTTTCAAACTTTAGGTGTTCCATATTTGTGTCGAATATTATCACATTAGGCATTCGATTGTTTTTCCAATACTGTATTTGCATTAATGGTATCATGTGACCGTTCGTGTTCCTGTATCTTTCCTCGTGTGTTGTGCAGTAAATACATTGATTTTTCATAAGACCTTTAGCAATCGTGTCAACCTGGTGATTACAATTATTGATATTCTAAGCATTTGTGTTTCTATAGTGTTTCCTGTCTTCTAGTGCAGAAAGAGCACATTTTGAAGGAAGATTATACAATATTTTCACAAGGATTTGGAGAGTGAGCCTGGATTTGGACGCATGGAAATTTGTAGTTTATTTGTTAAGATTACGCTAGAGGACACTATAAGATTATAATCTTACTATGTCCGTTCGTTACTCCACGCAATAACGCTTGAAGGAAAACGATTTTTTTGCGATTGACAACTAGAGCTATTATTTTGACTTTGTTAATGGAGGCAATCCATTTTCCTCGGGGGTAACGGTGACTTTAAGGGTGGACATCCATATTCTATACCTGGAAATACGTGCCAAGGTTAACAGATAGAATTTTTGGGGAGGATTAAAAGTGTTTATGAGGTTAACATATTTTGCTTTGTTAAACTTCAAAAAACATTGATAGGGTTAAAACCTCACTTATTTGAAGTACAAGAGTATATAGTATATACAGGGCCGGATTTAGGGGGGTGCACCGGAGCACATGCACCCTCCCCCTTCACTGTAAATATACACTATCTAAAATGAGAACCTAGCAGTGGAAAACCAACATTCTACGAAACTTTCTGCTGTCATGTGTCCGTTTGAGACTTAAAAGAAAGCTTAGTTTTGCAAAAGCAATAATTTAAGTCTATTTTCTGAAGGTTGAAGGAAAAGGATTCATTGAGCAAAGTAATATTCCTCATTCACACCACACAGATGCCTAAAGTCAATTATGAACTTAAACATTTAAATCAAATGTAGTGGTAGTTATTGGTGCACCCTCCTTCAAGAAATCCTGGATCCGGCCCTGCCTAAACCAAGAGTTCCTAATCTGTTTAAAATCTGAAATATTGTTCTACTGATGTATGATTCACAATATAAAAACTGTGAATTGATAAAGCGATTGTACGAACATTGAAGAGTATTAACGTTTAAAGGTACGAAAGGTCTTCGTGGACCTCTCGTGACGTGGTATCATAACTTTTACATGAAATTAACAAATAAATCAGGGAATATATTTTGTACATACATTTACAATACGAAACGAACAAAATTTCGGGACGAGACGAGAAAAGCCTTTCGAGAATCAAGACGAGAAAGTATTCATGAAGAATACAAACGAGACGAGGAAACTTTATTTTTCTTTGGGCTCGCTTCATGGGCAGCACCAGCCACCATTTAACCCAAGGATGTTATAAAATAGAGGATCTACCCATACGTGTCTTCATCATATGAACTCAATGAAGCCATAAAAACAACCGAGCATCGTCTGAGCCGGCACGTCTGATTGGCTACTCTCGTTTCCGCTATGATTGTTGGCTCGAAATATTGCGATCTTAGTGGCGCGGAGTGGGTAGAAGTAGGTGTGGCGAAGCTGTGACGTATGGCTTCACGATTTTCTTCTATGGGCAGATCCTCTATCTTATAACATCCTTGATTTAACCCAAGACTGAAATCCACTACGACAGAGTATTGATCATTTCCGGCCCATGGACGATTGTAATGTCTTTCATTACCTGGCAATGCTGACCGCGAAAGTTGTTTTTGAGAGAGGGGAGAAACAAATAAAAATTAAATGGGAACAAATCAAAATTCTAAGCAAATAAGCAGGTTGTGGTGGCACTGGTCTGTGACGTCTTCATTGACATGTGATAGCAGGCGGCGTCATCTTGGTGAAAACCAACACTATCTAGTAGGATATGCTTTCTCTTCCCTCGAATAGCTTCTCTCAATCATGAACTAATATTTCAATAGCATTTTGTCCCCAACCAATCACCTTACAAACTGCTGTATGGTCATAATAACGGTCCTCGCCAATCAACGCACGCACTCGTGCTAGATTTTCATTTGTCACCTCGATTACAGATCTGCCACTTCAATGTTTATCTGTAGCGAGTTTTTTTTTCCTCCCGAAATTTCTTCATCCATCTCCTAACATTGTTAATGTCAAATGCCGCCTGCAGTCTGCTATGCATCTCTAGAGCTTGCCAACTCTGTATTTGCAAGCACTTGTTTACATCTCTGTTTTTCTCTGCTATTTCTTTAGTTATGTGCAAATAATAATAATAATAATAATAATAATAATAATAATAATAATAATAATAATAATAATAATAATAATAATAATAATAATAATAATGATAATAATAATAAACTGTGCTTTAGCAAATTAGCATATCACATGAGTGTGGTTTCATTGTAATTCGATGACAATATGAGGAGTTATTACGGCAGAAGCACAAGTTTTGAAAATAACCCTCGTAGCACGCTTATTAATTCGCAAATATAAATCAGAATGCCTTTGTATTTGTTACTTAGGGCGTGGGACAGCATGAATATCATTCTGAGTGTTTCCTAGAACAGGATTTTTTCTACTTTTTCTGTACTATTGTTACTGGTACTCTGCGTGCAAAACTAACTGAATATATTACACAAAACTATATAGATACTTTATTACGGCACGTGATAACTGTTACATGTACATGAATTTACGAAAATATTGACTACATACATTCAAACACATATATGAAAATATGAAATAAGCAAATATATATATAATACTTCAATCCTGAAAGAAGTATTATAACACCATCAAGTATTAAAAATAATCTATCAACAGATCAATGTGTATATATAGTTTATCAGCCTTAAATAATGACACTATCCTATGTCACGTGCACAACACTTTTTATTTGGTATTTATTTTATACTGTAAGATCTTGGACTTTCACTTCTGAGTCAAACTGTTAATTCCATTGCAGATACTGGGTAAGAAATTAGTCAGATTTGTCCTTCTTTTTGCATGCGACTCGGTTGACTTGATTGCGAACCACACCACTTGCTGTTCCAATCACTCCTGATCCAATAGAGCACGTGGTCGAAGCAACCATTTTCACTGTACCTACTCCCAGTCCGACAGCTCCAGCACCTGTAAAACGACAAATTATTATTATTATTATTATTATTATTATTATTATTATTATTATTATTATTATTATTATTATTATTATTATTATTATTATTACTATTTCCTAATACCGTAATATTATATATTCTACAGTATTATACGAAGACGTCAAGAAAATTCCAGACGTTTTGGTCTATCGTGGGAGTGAGTGGGGCTGGAGTCATCTTGGTGTTAGAACGTCACATTCAGTACACATACAGCTCGGATTTGGTGCCAAGGGACTACCACCTCTTCCCAGTGATAAAGTAATGGCTCGCTACACAACGCTTTAATACTGACGAAGAACTGCACACTAATGTCAGCCAGTGATTGAAATCGCAGGCTGCATATTTCTACCGCGACGATATTGAAAAATTTGTGCCACGGCATGACAAGTGCCTTAATTTGAATGACGATTATGTGGTAAAATAGACTAAGAGTGTACCTTTCACATGTATATAATACAATTTGAATTGTTCATTCTGTTACCTTTTTTACTTCAAAACGTCTTTTACTATCTGAACAGCCCTGGTACAAGGCAAGTCAAAATGATGGAAATTTATTTTGTGAAATCTAATCAACGTATGTTATTGTGAGATATGTACTAAGAAAGGTAAGCTGCCAAAATTTTCTTTGTACGGAAATGCCGTTGCATACTAATCACTAGGACCCGGAAGTTGAAGAACTAAAATTTTCCTAAAAAGACCTAAAGGTATCTGAAAAAGGACATAAACACTAGAAAAAAGGACGTAAAAATAAGACACAATTTAATTGAAATTACATATTTAATGAACATAATGCTCAAGGAATACAAGTTTCTGGTAGGTTATCAGTCTGACCTTCTTCCACAAACTGAAGTACAAACTAAAATAAGAAAACTTCCCCACCCTCACTCCTCCTTGCTGGAGGACATTGTTACGCCTCCTTATCTGACTTCTGATTGTTGCAGATCTGGTCTTATCAGTCCAGTCGTTGAAGAATGTCTTTTCATTGTATTTTCTTTACTAAAGAAAAAATGTTTAAGAGTTTAAAAGATGGAGATGATTCGAATTAATGGCCAGTAAATTTATTGTTGAAAGATGATGTGAAAAAAAAAAAAGAAAAAAGACGTTAAGACCTATGAAAAGCTTTTAAAAACAGCAATAAACAGTAAAACGCTGAATCCCCCCCTAAAAAAAAAGACAAATAAAATCCACCATTTTCTGGCCTACAATGACCCAAAACGAACATATGTTAAGCCTCGTCTTCGGGCACTCGTAAAAAAGAGGATATTTCCTCAACTTCCGGGCCCTACTAATCACAGACTTGTTTACATGATAATCAAGCACACACAAAGATCTCGGTTCTGCAGTCCACACCATTTTCCTTAACTGCTCGCTGCAGGGGCGTAAATAAGGGCCCCGCAGACCCCGCATTGCGGGGGGCCTCAAGCAATCAGGGGGCCCCAAATCGTAAAATGGAACGTAGAGAAGGGGCCCCGCTCCACGCTGTCTGCGGGAGGGCTCCCAAGCCTTTAGTTACGCCACTGGCTCACTGCTGACTCTTAGCGGTAAAAAGTGAAAATACTATGGGGGAACTAAACTTTCAAAGTTAACCTTTCGAAGCGCATGTCTCACAGTAGCATATATTTATCATTAGGATTTCACAGATTTACAGAATAATTCTGAAATCGGGTCCATCATTTTGGCTTGCCCTGTATACCAGGTGGACGATGTATCTTGATATACCTTGCAATTTTTACCAAGAAACGCTGAAAATTTGTACCATGCAAATAGTTTGGCATACTCTATAATACCAGAAGGTTAATGATGTTGCGAAATCAACACAAAATTGTATCTTTTCAAATAGCACTACGCCAGGTTCTTACACATTTTAAATCAACACGTTACAAGAAAACTTACAATATTACATTAATTATTCGGTGTTGCATACTAAGGACGCTACAGCATTATAAACATCCAAATTTTGCAGGTTTCTAGAGCAATAATAAATCAAGTGGGACAGATGGGTCAAAGCACATCCCAAGTACTTTTAGTATCTATAATGCTATGATCATGATACGATGGATTTCGAATGAATACGAACAAAGTTAGAATGGATTAAAAATTTGAATTTTTTTAAAAGCTTTTATTTCTAACAACTGCTAAGATAAGTATCTCATTCAAATGCATATATTGTTTTCAATGGATGTGAAGATCGCAATGCCATTTACAGCAATTTGGTATCTTAAATCGTTCTGGAGATATCGTAAAAACTGTTAAAGTTTGCAACACCGTTTGAAATTATGTAATTCCGAGTACTTGTAATTAAACCTACCAAATAGTATTATTGTAATGTTATAGAATCAAAATAAATAAAAAAATGTTTAAAAAATTCTTATTGAAGCACCATCATATTTTACCATTTTTCATTGCTATAGCATCAACTAGTACTGCAAAAATAATCTCTGAAGCAAAGCAAAAAGCAGACGATGTAGGCCACCTGCTCTTTTAGCAGTGCTCTGATTGGTTAATTCCTAGATTCCCTCAGGAGATAATGAAATGAAATCTTTTAAATGAAATGAAGTTTTACGTCCCACGATTATGCCGGCTAGGCTAAAGGAGATGGTAATTATGAGAAATGGTGGAACGAACGTGGGAGGAAGCAGAAGAACCCCGAGAAAACCTATGCAGACGGTGTTTGTCCACTACAAAGCCCACTTGCAGCGAGCTAGGATCGAATCAACGATCCCATGCACCAGAGCTGAACGCTCTACCACTGAGCCACCGTGATCCGTCTCAAGAGATAATGTACTGATAACACTGTCCAAAAATAACTACCAATATTTCCTACTGGCATTATTCAAGAAAATACAATATTGTGTATATGTATACATACGCGAGGGAGCAAGCCTATCCAAAATTAAAATCCGAAAGCCGCCTCTGAGGAGACATCGTCTCATATAGTCCCGATGCTGAAAAGGCACTTTTAAATCCCTCCCCAAAAAATCAATCAATCGTAGGAAACCTATTTAATGTACCATCTTTTCAACAACTCTAATCAGTATTAGCCCACTTATGTTACAGATCTCCTACAAATGGTACGGTTCAATCCCTGTACGTACATTCAAATTATTTTTGCGTGATGTATTTAAGGCCAGTGTCAACAAGAGATAATGGCCAATGGACAGGTTAAAATTTCCAATACTATTTGCTGTTCATTTGCTTTCGCTGGGTTTCAAAGTCGTGAGCTGCATATGGAACTTATAATAGTTAGTGTCTGCATTGACTTATAAACAGTGCTTTTGTGTGTGGGGGGGGGGGGATACGCGTACCCTTTAACTTTGGGACAGATGCACTCCATATTATGCGAATTATGGAATCTGCAGATTTAGATGCTAAGCACATAGTGATAGTAACTCACAACCTCATACTCAAGCATATCTTAATAATTTCTTAAAAGACTTGTGACTCTCGAAAGACTAAAAAACTTCTGGGATCACGTCTCAGAGAAAATAATGTACTTACACCTGGTACATAATATTCAGCGTTCAGAAATCACAGTGAAGACTTCAGTGACTTTTTTGGTTGAAGAAGGCTTAGTGGTGTTTTGCAAAGACATCGCAGTACTATTGAAAAACTGGGAGTTCAAATGTTTGCAGCAACGTAAGCAGCCCGTAACCACGGGGAGCTAAAGAGGGCTGGGACGCCCTAAATTTTCACGGTAGGGCTTGCAAATTAACTATAATACGGTTGGACCGGCCCCCTAACTTCTACTGGCCCTCCTACATTTTTGGGCTGGCTACAGGCCTGGACCTAAGAGGGGAAACTTTCTAGTGGGATCGAAGAACACTGTGAGTGAGCATTTGGTTGACCCATATCACATTTTATTACCTCCACTATACGTAAAATTAGTACTTATGAAGCAGTATGTGAAAGCATTGAGCAAGGAAACTGTTTCCAATACCTGTGTAGCCAATTCCCAAACATTAAGTTGAAAGAAGGGATATTTGTTAGACCGGATACACATAAGTTAATGTCTAATGAACATTTCAACAAGTACAGTGACGGGAATAGAACAGCAAGCTTGGAGAAGTTTGAAAAATGTGTGCCATTTCCTTAACCAGAATAAGCACCCCGAATTCAAAGAAACAGTGGAAGATATGCTACAGAATATTAAGCTCCATTAGCTTAAAACTCTCGAATAGCGTTATCAAGCTCATTGGGAAAAACCATGATGTCTGACTACTGCTGGAGCGTCACATGTTGAGAAGAGGCGTAGACATGTCAGGCGTTCATTCACAAACAAACGTTAAAGGAAGTAATACGTCTGCTCGGTAACTTTCCGGTTCCAACTTCTTACTATGTATATTGCATTGTACTGTATATATATATATGCTTCTTGTAATAACATAAGTATGTCATGTTTAATTTTTTTTTTTTTTTTTTTTTTTTTACGTTTTAACTGTTTCATTCTGACTCCATCTTAATGTAGTCGCTTTCCGATTTCATTGGGTACAAATGATGATGATTGTGAAGAAACCTCATTTTAAGTGGCATCAATTTATTCAGAAAATCATATTTTCATACAAACTCCAGACAAAAAGTAAAAATTTGTCGATCTTTCTTCAAAGTACGTTAAAATTTCAATATTGATCTTTAACGAAATTGGAGGGAGTACGCAAGTGCTTTTAAACCCTACATCAATGTCCTCCTTTTACCATACAATACCAATGCATGCATATGATTTTATACTATATATATATATATATATATAGGTGTGTGTGTGATTTGGCAAACTATGGGCCGCGGGCCAAAGAAGGATCTATCCGGGCCGCCACATGATTTTGAATCTGACGAATGTAAAGAATACCAGACGTACTCTCTTACCCTCAAATATAATCTTTTCCGGGTCCTAAAAATAGTTCGGGAGGATTTTTGAAGAAATGTAGAAATGTCTTCTTTCTGGGGAGAGTGCTGAAACAACTTCCCGACTTGTATCATTGTTATTTTTAATAAATTATATTGGCCTGCCTATTTTTTTTCTTTTTCTGTATATACTAATACATAACTGTGATTGGAAAAACCACTTCAAAGTTTACATACTTCAGTTCACTTCACCACAAGTTTTAGTTTTTAGCGTTTTTTATATACTAACCAACATTATAGACTCCAGAAGCTGTTTTCCACAAAAGTCCAGGAGGTTTTTGCGACTCTGGAAAGATAAGAATAGAAAATAATTAAATTGATCACAAATAACACTTAAGCATATGCTACATAACTTCAAAACTAATACATCATTATTAAACCGACTTTCCAGCTTACAGCAATGGCCGTATGCACATGCAAATATGGACAATTTTCGTCAGCCATTTGGCACTTAGTAGTATCTACTGCAGGCATGTGCAAGTTGGAACAGGGATGGGCCAATTACAGAATACTTACTGGAGTCGAGGGCCGTATGAGACAATGTATAGTATTTTCGTAACGATCGAATGGCCATATTTAATGGAGAAACCCGTTCATCGTACACTAACATCACAGGAACACAAAAACTTATAAAGGTAACCAAAATATTTATTTACGAAAGAAAAACAGAAAGAAATCTATTTATTAATCGTTTTAGTGGAGGAATTTGATTCTTCATGTTTTGAACTAGTCTCTCAAAATTCCGTGGTACACTGGATGTTCCAACACGGATGATATTTTCGAAGGTGGACATCAGTTATCCAGGAAATACTTTCAATTCAGTTTAAGATTATGCAAGAATTATATTTTCAATAAAGGGTCAGTGGACCGGGACTGGTCCGGGAACCGGCTGTGAACTAACTACATTTTTGTTTAGTGCAGAGCCGGATTTAAGTTTGAGGAGGCCATAAGCTATTGAAAGTAATGGGGGCCCTTTATATGTTCAGCGATTCTTTGTCTATGACGAATTGACTACACTGCAGTCTGCAGCTGTATGCTACATGTTGTCATGCAGAACGTAGGCACCCTATATACTATGTAAAGAGACTAGCAAACTGTGATGTATTTTAGGAAGAAGGCTAGCAAGAAGGTTCCCAATTACTTACATCATAGGAACTTACAGAACACAAAACGCAGTTACTGGAAGGTTAGATAGATTATATTGTAATTGCTTTTATCTTCTATTTCCGAAGTATTATATACATCCAGTTTTCTTTTCTTTCAATTTTTTGGGGGTCCCCAAGAGAGAGAAGGGCTCTTATCTATAGGTATAAGAGTTCTTTCAGTTTGGTTTTGCAATATAAAAGTCCGGCCTCCCTGAAAAAGTCTTAGGCTCCCCAGTGCTAAAAGTGACATTAGATGAGGTGACGGTATGGAACAAATATAACCCCTTAGAGCAGTAATTTTGACAGAACCCTAAACAGCATCTTTATTCTTGTCATTTTTGCACCATTTTTGACGGGAAAATCTATAGAAAGAGAGAGAGAGAGAGAGAAAGAGAGAGGACTAATATGTCAATGTTTTACTCCCCAATATCATCAGCCTAGTATTCAATAAATATTGTTTTCCGTTGAATTCCATTGTATTGTATTGTATTCCATTAGTATTTAATGATTCTTTCCAATCTAATTTCCATTTTCAAAAACTTCTTCTGGTCTCGTCTCGTCTCTTGGTCAACACTAAGTTTCTTATAATTGTAAACGCAGAAGTCCAGACAATATGAAAATAATAATTTGGAATTTAAACAAAGAGTTCTGTCAACGCCGGATTCAAGTTAAACATTTTAAGGCGGGTGGTACGGCATTTAGATTTTTCTTTTCTTTTCTTTTTTTTTTTTGAGAGGGATAGAATTACTCACACAAATGTTGAAAAAAATCAAGAGCACAAATTCTGCCATTGAATAGGGTGATAGGGATTTTTTCTGTAGACAAATCAGTTATTTGTACCGGTATGCCATACCGACCGATTTTCGAACTTTCGGATGCATAACCGGCTCACTTTAAGCACTGAGGCCTCCCAAGAAAAAATTGCTAGGTATATCATTGTGTCATAGGTTTCGAAACACTTCCTCCTTTACTCCTCATTTTCGAAGAAAGAAAAAAAAAACTATTTCTCTTTGAATAAATTTCGTGTATAAAAACAGTACGAACTTCTAATATAGTTGTTATGAAAAGTATGGAGAATTTGTGAACACATTGAAACTTCTAGCATGAAAATTGCAAAAATTCCCAGTTTCGTTATAGATTTAGAAACAAACCTTTTTTCTCCCTATTTTCCTAAAAATCTTCCGCTTCCCTTCGAATCAAGTAACATAAATTTTGTGCGTAATGACAGCGCAAACGTTTTTAGTATACACGGGCAGGACGGATCCAGGATTGTCCGAGGGGGGGGTGGGGTGCACCAATAACTACCGAAATAACCAATCATACTCACTCTTCAAAGTGACATGTGACAGTATTCTTTACCCCTGACGCTAATACATAGAACGGGGCGGGGTATTTTAAAGAGGGTCGCAATTGGAATGGAGGACAAAAATGTCCTTCTCTTCTGCCTTTTGTTTTCTTTTCTACTTTAAAAATGTTATATTGTTTTGCTTGGTGAATCCTTTTGCTTCAACCTTCAGAAAATCAACTTAAACTTGCTTTTGCAAAGCTCTCTTTTCTTTTAAGCCCCAAACGGAAACATGATGGCAGAAAGTTTCGGAATGTGTTGCTGTTTTCACTGCTAATTTCTCATTTTAGATAGTGTATATTTACAACGAACGGGGGGAGGGGTGCAGTGCACTTTTGCACCCCCTAAATCCGGCCCTGTACACGGGTGTGAAATGTTTAGAATTTGTGAGCACATTGCGAGCTCCATCATGAAAATACTGAAAACGCATTAATTCCTATCATTCACCAATTGTTTCCCTTCAACCTGCAACTCCAAGAGAAGAATAATCTTGCTTTTTCATCATTATTGTCATTTTCATGTTCAGCACCCTAATCTAAAAATAGCTGTTTACACTTCATGTTACATAAAACTTCCTAAAATTTATAATAAATAAAGGAAATCTTTTATATCACACGGTTATGACGGCTAGTCTAAAGCAGACAGTGATGATGAAAATGAATGAAATGGTGAAATGAAGAAAGCGCGAGAACCCCAAGAAAACCCACGCACACAGTGTTTGTCCATCACAAAACTCGCTTGGCGCGAGCTGGGATCGAACCAAAGACCCCATGCAGCAGAGGTGAACTCTCGACCACTGAGACACTGCGATCCCCTAAAATTTGTAGAAAAAAAATTACAAAAGAATAGGTGGGATGAGAGCATAAAAAGAAACAAGGTAAACCCTAAGAAAAGCCACGGATATTAAGTTGTTCACCATAAACTCGTAGCCTAGGATTCAAATCCGGACACAGAACCAGAAATAAATGTTCTACCTCTGAGCCACCGTGCTCTGCCTTAATAATATGATACAAGAACAGTACACTTCATTTTCGTTCAATGGAAACCAGTGTTGAAAGCGTTTTGTACTACTTCCGGTCTGAATAGAAAAGTAAATGTAGGTATGGATTAGTCTATATGCCTGGGACGAAGACTCCATTAAAAAAAAAAAAAAAAGAAAGAACTACTTATTGCTATACGCTGGTGAAGTAAACGTCATTTCCGCTTCCTGTTCAGCTAGCTGGTTACAAACAAACCAGCTTCGAGCGGGTTATATGAAGAAGTTTACATGGCACTCGCCTATGAAAATGATTTGTTTCGTATTCGTATATAACCATAACAGTTTAAGAGGTACATGCAATGTGTTTTTTTTTTTTTTTTTCAAGAATGAAATTAGAAATATTGTACTATATAGCATATTAACGAGAAACAAAAACAAAGCCACACTGTACAAAAAGTGATATAGTGATTAATTACTTATTGGGCGAACAGATATAGCTCAATCTTTTTGAAGAACACTTTCTCTCCTTGAATATTCTGCCAGAAAGAAATTAAAATACACATATTTTTCCAAAGCTCCCTTGCTCTATCTTTTTGTTGTTGTTGTTGTTGTTGTTTGTTTGTTTGTTTGTTTGTTTGACACGTTTAGGCTAATTTCGCTGTTTAATATATATTAATACTCGGAACACTGAAAAATCGTTTCTTAGTAAACTGATAATTGAATCACACGCTTAAAGGCATACTATAATCTTCGAACAGTGCCTGCCCCAGCATGGAGTGTGATACTCACCTGCCTCCGCTCTTTCCGATCCTCACCAGCGTAAGTTCGATAACAATTTTACCTTTGTGATTATATATATGTGTACAAATTTGAAACTCTTGATACAATTGAGATTTGCAGGCAATGGATGATTTTAAAATTGGTAAATCAGCATTACACATATACATATGTAGGACAACCGCATTTAAGTAATCACAACCTAACCTAACCGTACCTTACCACATATGAATTTCGATAAGAGTATAGTACAGACAATATAGTAAAGTTTAAACCGAATTTGTTAATTTGTCTCATCCCGTTTGACATAAAATATAATTGCTCCATCCTATCGTTCTACGCTAAGTACACATGAAAAATACGGGATCATTATTTGTAAATTTATGTGTAAAATTTGTCTAATCTACGAAAATACTTCTGTGCAAGAAAATTATGTAGAGGGAGAACATAGAAACAGCGTTAAAAAGGTGACATGGTTACTAAGAAATTGAAATGCAAATCCACTTGTAGTGACTACTAGCTCTGGCTTGGGTACGCTTTTCGTACCTGTCTTTCTTTCACGCATACCCAACTTCACTGATTCGCCGCTCCCTACAGATGCATCCTTACATGCGCTCGAGCTTCAAGTTGCCCTTTATCATCATAAATGTAGTGTTACGTGAAGTGACCACCCAGCGTAAATTGGCACGTGTTCTTATGAATTTTAATATATGTATATGCTGGCATGTTACAAATCTGTACGTCGTTTGTGTTAGACGCAAAGAAAATAATTCAGATAACATTAGGACATTATATAGGATAGTTACAGAGTTATACATTTTAAATTATTTAATTATTTCTGGTGACGCATTTTAACTTTACCAGTGCCAAGCAAAGAATGGACACCCGCTAACAAAAGAATGAAGAATAAATTAGCAAATTATTTCCACGAAGATACTAAGTTTCTGAGATTATGTATTCGTAATTGTATGCTTTAAAATGCATTGTTTATTCTAGCGTTGTATTTTTTTGTTCCGAATATCTGATCACTAATTTTATAAACAAGTTTCTTCATATTAAACATTTTCACTGAAGCTAAACAAACAATATGACAGAAGTATATAGCATAACCATTTTCAATAATTTTAATTAAACTACTCAATCTAAAATTATTATTACGGGGCGCTCATGTACATGGTTGTGATTCTCACTCACTTGTTGTTCAGCAAGTTATTGGCGATTGAAGGACTTAAAATGTTGAGTAATTTTATTTCATATTATGATAAATATAGCCTTCCTCTACGTATAAAGTAAATATATTCACTGCTATTCGTGAACATGTAGCCTTTTTTTTTTTTTCATTCATTCATAATTTTAAGTTCGTCTTTTACAAGACTCACAGCTGCCACAACAACGCCATTGAAACTGCCTTGACAAACACCTTAGCAACAGATTGTTTGTAACCAATATGGCTGCGCCCAGTAAAATTCACAGCAGACGACTTCAGCAGCTTCGTATACGCTGCTGAAGTCGTCTGCTGTGAATTTTACTGGGCGCAGCCATATTGGTTACAAACAATCTGTTGCTAAGGTGTTTGTCAAGGCAGTTTCAATGGCGTTGTATGTGGCAGTTGTTGAGGCTACATATTTAACGAGTAGCAGTAAATATATTTAATTTATACTTACAGAAAGGCCATATTTATCATAATATGAAACAAAATTACTCTATATTTTAATTCCTTCAATCGCCAATAACTTGCTGGACAAGAAGTGAGTGAGAATCCCACGCATGTATATGAGCGCACCATAATAATAATTTTAGATTGAGTTTAATTAAAATTATTGAAAATTGTTACGCTATATACTTCTGTCATATTTTTGTTTAGCTTCAGTGAAAATGTTTAATATGGAAGAAACTTAATTTTTATAAAATTAGTGATCAGATATTCGGAACAAAGGAATGCAGCGCTAAAATAACCAATGCATTTTAAAGTATACAATTGCGAATACATAATCTCACAAACTTAGCATCTTCGTGTAGATAATTACTTAATTTATTCTTCATCCTTTTGTTAGCGAGTGTCCATTCTTTGTTTGGTACTGTTAAAGTTGAAATGCGTCACCAGAAATAATTAAATAATTTAAAAGGTATAACTCTCTAATTATCCTATATAATGCCCTAATGTTATCTGATTTTTTTTTTTTTTTTTTTTTTTTGCGTCTACCACAAACGGCGTACGGATTTGTAACATTCCATATTATACATGTATTAAAATTCATAAGGAGAATACGTACCTACTTACGCTGGGTGGTCACTTCACGTAACACTACATCTATGATAATTAAGGGCAGCTTGAAGCTCAAGCGATATAAAATGCATCTGTAGGGATCAGGCAGATCAGTGAAGTTGGGGATGTATGAAAGAAAGACAGGTACGAAAAGCGTACACTAGCCAGGCCTAGTAATCACTACAAGTGGATTTGTATTTCAATTTCTTAGTAACCATGGTACATTTTTAACGCTGTCTCTATGTTCTCCCTCTACATATATAATTTTCTTGCACAGAAGTATTTTCGTAGATTAGACAAATTTTACACATACTTTTTCAAAAAAATAATCCTGTATTTTTTATATGCATACTTAGCGTAGATCGATAGGATCGAACAATTATATTTTATGTCAAACGGGATGAGACAAAGTAACAAGTCCGGTTTAAATTTTACTATATTACCTGTCCCAACATTCATATGGTGAGGTTAGGTTAGCTTGTGATTGCTTAAATGTGGTTGTCTTACATATATATGTGTAACGCCATTAACCAATTTTAAAATCATCCATTGCCTGTAAATCTCAATTATATCAAGAGTTTCAAAGTTTTACACACATATATATACCCACAAAGGTAAAATTGTTATCGAACTTACGCTAGTGAGGATCGGAATGAGCGGAGGCAGGCGAGTATCACACTCCATGCTAGGGCAGGCACTGTTCGAAGATTATAGTATGCGTTTAAACGTGTGATTCAATTATCAGTTTACTAAGAAACGATTTTACAGTGTTCTGAGTATTAATATATATTAAACAGCGAAATTAGCCTAAAAATGTCACAAACAAACGAACAAAAAAAGATAGAGCAAGGGAGCTTTTGCTAAAAATATGTGTATTTTAATTTCTTTCTGGCAGAATATGTAAGGAGAGAAAGTGTTCTTCAAAAAGGATGAGATATATCTGTTCGCCCAATAAGTAATTAATCATTATATCGCATTCTAATTTCTTGGGAAATCAAAAAATAAACAAAGAAAAAAATGCATATACCCCTTAAACTGTTATGGTTATATCCGAAAACAAAACAAATCATTTTCATAGCCGAGTACCGTGTAAGCTTCTTCATATAACCCGCTTAAAGCTGGTTTGTTTGTAACCAGCTAGCTGAACAGGAAGCGGAAATGACGTTTACATCACCAGCGTATTTATCACCGGTTTGGCTCTATGGAGGTCAACACTAAAGCCGGAAGTAGTAGATTTCTACTACTTAGTAGTAGATAGACTTCCGGTTTTAATAGATAGACAAGAGTGAAGTTGGAATCTATTCTTGGAGCACTGAATTCATACATGCATAGGAGTGCAAAAGTAGGAAAAAGTTATAAGGATTCCTGTTTTCTTTATTAGTAGTTATGTATTACATAATGAGTTCTTGATTAAAGAAAAAAATACAATAACTTTATGAGATCACAATCACGATGATATAAGAACTACAATTAAGTACAACATCTGAGATTCTCAAGGTGCCGGTTTTCAGCATTTACTCATTCCTGCAGTCTAGTTTCTACACTCAAGCCCACTTCGCACAGAAGTTTTTATTATTATAAATTTCTTAGCACAGTTATCTTATGAAATTAGTCATATCGTCGATAGTGCGTGGTTTCCTCGAAAATATTTGACAACCCTTCCCCGAAAAAGTACATTGGAGTAGGATCTAATGATCGTGGTGGCCATTCAATTGACTCTCGTCGACCTGTCCAACGACGACTGAGCAATTCCTTGTGAAGAAACTCACGCACTGTTACAGTATAATGAAGAGGAGCTCCATCTTGCTGTAAACAGAAGTCGTCATTATCATGTTGTCACTGTAATTATGTAATAACAGTGCCCCGTAGCATGTTAAAATACAGGTCGTAGGTAACAATTCTGTTTCAAAATACAGGTCTCATGGTCACTTTCCGTGAAAGGCTCGCCCAAACTATAGCCCCAGATTAATTCAATTGTTATTTAAGGGTTACATGCTGGTGTTCTGCCTCTTAACAGCATCTGAAAGTTTAAAATTCGCTTCGTCTGTCTAACACACTTATCGAGTGATGCTATCACATTTTCTTTCTGCATTCAACATTACCTCGCAGAATTATAATCGGCGATCTGGATCATCCTCTAATAATTCTTGAAATAATTTTGGCGGATGCATCTTCAAAACTGAACATTGCATAAGACGCTTCAAAAAGCTACGGGAAATGTCTAACTAACGAGAAACTCTCCTCTTTCATTGTTTTGAGCTTTCGATAAATGCGTGTGCAACTAACATTTCATTGTCCTGGACAGGGGCGTACGCAGGGAGTGGGTCCTGGGGGCACGGACCCACCCCCCAAAATCCCGACTTTTTAATAAATGTAGTCTACTTTTAGGGGCAATTTTAGAAATTTTCATATAATTTAGCCTCAAATTGTATTTGGATCCCCCCCTGAAACGCTTTAGACCCCTTCCGAAATAAATTCCTGCGTACGTCTCTGGTCCTGGGTATTAACACTAACCGTTAATCACTCTTTGGCGCTTTACAGATGGAGCCAGTTCCATCAAATTTATTGTGTCATCTGTACAATGTTAGTCTACTTGGTGGAAGTGTATGAAATTCTGTAGCCCATTTCTGTCGAACTATTTTTTTTTTTTTTTTTTTTTTTTGCGCATTTTCTATCTCCCAATACTGTTTGATTATCCATTTACGTTAGCAGAGCTTCCTCGTGCCTAAGTGGTTAGCGTACGCGTTTTTGGCGTGGGAATCCGGAATTCGATTCCCGGTGGGAGCTCATGTTCTTCGGATCCCACGTTAACATGTAGGTCCACGTCTGATATAGCCTCGTTGCTAAAAGGGACTCTACCATCAAATCAACAACAACAATCCACTTCCGTTAATCGATGATTAAATTAATTAATAACCATGATCATGTGACAACTAATAAACTGTATAAGTATTTTCCCCCCTTGTATATACATGGTACTTCAGATTTCTCTTGACAGAGGACGGACGGATGGAAAAAGCCATTTTACTTATGCATATTTCCGATAATATAATTTTTATTGTATCTGCACAATTGAGAAGAGATCTTACCTAAAGGAGAAGATAAGAAACAAATCACACAAAGCCTATCTATAGCATGAAACTTCTTGTGCTAATTCAAACAGGTATATGTAACAGTTGAAATTATGTAAAAAGAACGAACGAAGAAAAACAGTGAAAGAAGAAAACATGAAAAGAAAAACGAACTTTGTTTTAAACAAAAGAAAGAAAAATAAACAACTTTCTTTCCTTCGTTCTTTCTGTATTTCTTTCTTGCTTTCTTTCGGAAGGAAATGAAAAATATGAGAAAGGAATAATTGGAACATTCCTGAAGAAACCTGAAGAAAGAGAAAAGAAAGTTAAAGAAAGGGAGAAACAAACGTAAAGAAAGAAATGAAAAAAGAAAAAATGGCATACTGACGAAGTAAGTTACACTTGGCATTTGCACAAAAATAAATGCAGAATTATCTTGTGCTATCTGCTTTCCTGGTTTACAGTTTGAATTTTGCTGTTTATGTGTGTATGTCACCAGAGATAAAAATTATCCGTTGGATATCAGAAGCAAACATTCCATTACTTCACCGAGTGTGTAGTTAACTCTAATCTACTTAAACTGTATACATGTGTTGATATTAATAATAATAAATGTAAATTGGATATTTAATATAGGGCTCCCATTTTAGCAACTGTTAGGAAATATGTCCCTATAAATACTAAAAAACAAAATTCTACTTAAAATAAAGTTAAGATTTATTGTTCTTTTCCAATTGACTTTTCATAAACCTGCCAACTTATACAGTAATACAGAAGATATATTCGACATTTATATTTGTCACATAAGGACCCTATTGCTGTTACTAGTTTTGAAAACATTTCTCAATCGAAAATATACTGAAAAACTCCTGAAATGCAAGGTAAATATTTAGCTAAACACTGGTGTAGTAATTAGGTTAATCTTGATTCACAGCAAATTATATATGAGCATTTTAAAAGAAAAATTAAGTTTGCAATGAACTTCTAGTGACAACTGATCTGAATTAATTTACAATTTTTCTAATAGTTGTCTCCGTAATCGTATGTATTCTCAATATTTATGTATTGAAAACTGTATCGTATTTTCAATATGTAATTATAAAATTTTCAGTAAATTGAATTTCACATTTTTTTATACGGTTGTGCTTAGGTGTTTAACGTATAGTTTATGAAATATTAAATGGTTATTTTCTGTGCATAGACTGTCAAATCAAAAATACGGCAAAATTACACATTTATGGAAAACATGACTTTTAAAGTTTGTTATTGTATCAAAATCGCTCCCTGGAATACTGGTATTACTGCCATGCGAAAATGCCACCAGGTAGAGCTCGCTTCTCTCTCTGTATTCTCTTTTGAGTGATGATAACTCAAAATTTCGATTTTTTGAGTTGTAAGTGCCTTCCAGCGGGTGTGCGATATCATAACACGCATCACTAACTTATTCTAATATTGGCCCATACATAAATTAAAGTCTGTACCATTAGTATCATTTAATTTACATTTCATTACTTATTATTAAACTCATATATTACCAAAACACAATGTAATCATTTTGTGGGCCATTGAGTATGCATCTGTACCAGAATCAGAATAGGAAAATAATGAGCTCTAAATATTTGGGATAATTAGTTTTGCAAACACCAGCAAAGAATCATTTTAAATGAAAATATCCATAAACTGTACTTGTTCCATTGATATTAATGGCTTAAGTTTAGAGTTTCCCCTCCAGTTTCAAACCTACAAAATACAGTAAAAACGTTAAAACGTGCAGTCTTACTATACGGATCCATAGTATAAGTAGTAGTGATAGGAGTATGAGTAGTAGTAGTAGTAGTAGTAGTAGGAACGAGTTAGAAGCCCCACAGGGGTTCGTTGGGTTCTGTTCTCGACATAAAATGGGCATGCTGCTGAATCATCGAACCTTCCTCGTCTTGCAAATGGTACCCACTTCCATATATCTTTTCTCGTATTAAACATAACTTTACTGCCAAACTTACACACCTAAATATCACATAAGAACTCTAAATAATCAATTCTTGCCCCATTTCTCCAGTAAATTTTCCTAATTTTTATATAAAAAAACGGAGGGTCAACGCAAAACTTAACCGATATTAATTTGTTGTGATTATATGTGTAATAATACATAACATTATACGGAGCAAAACTGGTTCGAAGACATTTAACAATACTATAATTTTGAAGTCATTGAATCGGGAAAACCAAATTACATTTTTGTTGACTCTCCTAAAATATTAATAATTTAAATACGTAGTAAAATATTGTGCAGTGCTTGGAAATACAGTAATTTTACTCCGTGAAAGGAAGGACTAAACCAAAAATCATGTTAGTCGCCTTTGCCATGCTTTCAAAATTTCAATTTCCTCTACCAGTAAAAGTAGTAATTTGAACTGTAATGATAAAACAGCCAAAAGCATATATTTGGTTCTAATATAATTTTGAAGAATCTTCTCAGCCAAAATAAGGGTTCCGCTTAGGTTAATGCTCAAGATTTACTAATTAACAAACAGATTGAACAAGTTAAATCACTGATGAAATAAGAGGTACTTTTCTCACTTCAGATATCTTCCCAAATTGTTATTTTAATAGATTATCTTCAGCAAATTTAGTTCAATGCTTCTTTTCGAACTTTATTAATTGGACTTCAAAGTTGTCAATCATACCGTATTAGGAAAATCGCTAAACTTCTTCCGACACAAAAATTATGCACTACCGGCTTCCATTTGCAATCACCTTCAACCAAGGTTCGTATATACACTACTGTATTTAATCTCAATCCCAGTTCACATGCCTATTTCCATGGCAACCTTTACATTAAACCATACGGGAATGTCAACATATACGAGACTATGAATATAATCCACCTATTTTCAACACTCATCGAATTTACTGATTGAATAATTTTGAAATTATTTTTTTATTTAAAGAAATCGAATATTTAAAATACTATAATATTAAAATTATATAAATTTACACAATTTAGAAAAATCTAAATATATGCATTTCAATGAGTAACAAAATTGGGTCATTAGCAAGGATTTTATAAAATAGAGGATCTGCCCTTACAACAAAATCTTGAAGTCATACGTCACAGTTTTGCCACCCCTACTCTGCCCACTCCACCCAATAAGATCGCAATGTTTTGAGCCAACAATCATGGCGGAAACGAAAGTAGCCAATCAGACGATGGCAGAAACGAGAGTAGCCAATCAGACGTGCCGATGCTCGATTGTTTTTCGGCTTCATCGATTTAATAGGATGAAGATACATATGGGCAGATCCTCTATTTATAACATCCTTGGTCATTAGTATCATTCTGGCCACATATAAACTAGTCATATCAGAACACGACTAAGTGACATAAATGAAAACCTAGAAATATTGAATAAATATTACGAAGTTGTCAACAAATTATGCAATTATGCAAATATTTATTGCAAGAAAAATTAAAAATGGTATTCCTACAAGTGTTTAAATCGATGACAGAGAAATCATTTAATGCAATATACAGCACGGTAATTGTCTCAAACAGGGACGTACGGAAGGGGGGGGACACGGGGGTCCGGACCCCCCCCCCCCGAAATTTCGACTTTTTAAAAATTTAGCCTAATTTTAGGGGCAATTTTAGCAATTTTAATATAAAATAGCTTCATATTTAGTTTGAACCCCCCCCCCGAAATAAATTCCTGGGTACGCTACTGGTCTCAAAGTCACAGAAAACAGGAGCAGAATTATCTCTATCTGTTTAAAACTTCGCGGTGGACATTACTTTCAGAGTTGACAGAACAAGGGAACAAATTTAACTGAAATGGTGAAGAGTTTCTAAAAATAAATAAACCATAATAGTACAAAACTACTAAAAACGATTTGAAACATTTCTGAAGCTGAAAATGGAAAAAGGTGGATGAAGGAACATTGTCAAATTATGAATAGTAATATCTAAAATTATAAAATTATGTAAACTTAAAGCTGGAAACTAAACTTTTACTTCATCAATAAAATTATCAAGAAAATATTTTATTAGGAACGCATATATTTCTATATTTAAGTTAGATTTACTTGTACTTAGGGAAAGGGGGAATCCTACGGCCTACCCTATATTTGCACTGATTTTAAGTTTAAGCAGCGCAGATCATTGGAAAACTTCAAAGGAAATATGCGTCATATTGGTTCAAAATCAAATACATTTTTATAACGAAAATTATCCTGGAAGATTTATATGGGGGGAGCAGGGCAAATTCATCCTTTCATTTTTGACATGCTTTAACCCCAAGCAATTAGAATGATTGTAAAAACCTAAAATATACGAGCCATATTGCTATAATAATAATAATAATAATAATAATAATAATAATAATAATAATAATAATAATAATAATAATAATAATAATAATAATAATAATAATAATAAAGTTGGTGAAAGTTATTGAGGAATCTTATTTTATATTATTTAAATCATGAGAATTCAAACTTTAGGGAACTGAACCTCTTTTACTCACTTATATTAATCAATTTCAACCGAAACCAATGGGGATAATAGGACCATTTTAAAGAAAATATCTCCGATGTTGACAAAAGATCGGATAATTTTTACATAGTTCATATTGTGCGAAGTTGCAATATGGGTTGGATTTTAACCCTTTTTACCACTTTATTCTTGATAACTTGCAACCCTAAACATAGACTAATTTCTGAATGTGGAAGGCACATACCAAGATTAATAGGGATGCATTCGAGTCGAGTCGAGTCGAGATTTAAGCCTGTCTCGACTCGTCTCGAGAAAATGTTGTCTCGACTCGTGTCTCGACTCGAAAATATGTTTCTGTCTCGACTCGTGTCTCGACTCGACAGTCTCTGTCTCGACTCGACTCGAATTCGAGTCGAGACGTCTCGAAATTCGAGTCGAGACAAAATGTACGAGTTAAAATATACGCACACATAAGCCAGACCATCATGACTACCTACCTAATTGTCAGTATGTCGACTTTTGGCATGGATAAAAACGGCGACACGTCTTGGCATACACGCAATGATCCTTGATAGGTCGCTGGAGAGAGCTGGCACCACATGTGCTCACTCAGTCACCTAATTCCCGTAAATTCCGGGAAGGGGGGCGATGTGTTCTGACGTCACGTTCAATCACATCTCACAAGGGACATCACTCAAATGTCCGGCTCCAATTTCAATGAAACTTTTTTTGCTGATAGAAGGCATGTATGCATCATTACTTGTGATGACAAATTTTTGCCATGGTCCATGTTTTCTATTTTTTTAATAACTTTTAAGAGTTGTGATGTGGTTATTAGAGATTACCACAGAAGTCCCTTACTACCCTTTGTAAACGGAGCGTTAATGAAGAAAAGTGAAGAAAAACCATGTGGATACATATAAGTCCTGGGGGGAAGTCGTATGGTAGATATGACCTTGATGGCAGCCATCTTGAAATTCGCCATTTTGAATTAAGGACAAGTTTTCAAAATGGGAATAGGGTAATATGATACATAATTTCGGGCTAGAATTTAATTAGAAAAATAATGGTGAGATTAGTTTTAAGATACACCCATTTGGGGGAAAGTTACCGGCATATTAATTGTTTTTACTTACTGTGTGCGTAAGACCCTTCTTACTTTCGTCTCAAGACCTGTAAATCGATCGCAACGGCAGAGCCCGGTTTCGCACTAGTGTTTAGAAATCTTTAAACTCACTTGAGGCAATATTTGTGGATTATTGTATTGTATTTTGCCTTTAATTAAATTTGAACCCACTTCATGATCTTGTGTAAAGTATCACTAAAAGAGAATTTCTGTTTTTATGGAGAACGTAAGCATAGCAATTATAAAAGGTGAGTAAGGTGCGTATGTATTTATAAGAAAGTTTATTTTACGAGTCTTTTGTGGTTCCGCCAACCTATTCTTTAGTTTTTTTTTTTTTTTCAAAATACTCATATCTCATAAATAAAAGAGCTATTATAAAATCTCTTACCACTATTCTTTAATACTTATAAAATTTTATTTATTGTAAAAGCACTGGCGAGATATTTCTTATCGCCCACTAAAATTATGGTGGAGCTCATTCGTGGCTAACGGTTAGCATACTTGCCTTTGGCGTGGGAAACCTGGGCTTGATTCCCGGTGGGAGTTCATGAGGTTCGGATTCCACGTTAATCAGTAGGTCCATGTCTCACATAGCCTCGCTGCTGAACGGGACGTTAAAATCAGAATCAATTCAACTCAAAATTAGGGTTTTGACTTTATTATGATGTCATTAGTTTAAACGCCCAACTGCCCAGTAATTATAAACATTGACTACATTATAAAATTGTAATTTGTGACGACTAAAGTATCAGAAATTAAAGATTATTCTTTGGGTTTTGGAACATTTTGACAAACGTGAAAAACTGCTACTGCACCGATACAACACACCTTTTGGATCTGTCATTGTGTAAAGTGATACAAACTAAAGAAGAATTACAACTTTATGAAATTGTATTAGGACTTATTATTTAGAAATAAACACCAAATAAGTGTAATAGTTCATATCCGTATCAAATACCAAGTTTATGATGAATCAACTACACAAAGTAGGATCCAAAAACGCTCATTGCAATTTGTTCCATCCTTCAGTCGAACCAGGAACTGAAACATAAAGAGTGACATTTTTTTTTTTAAAGATACTTTGTCCAGCTAAGTATTGTGAAGGTTTATGACAGTAGAAGGAATTGCATTCCATTATAAAAGCGCAATTTCACAACTTTATGTACACATTACTAAATATCGAACACCCTTGTCCATATGATTAGCGTGCGCGTCTTTGGTGCGGAAGACCTAGGTTCGATTTCCGATGGGAACTCCTGTGGTTCTGAACCCACGTTAATTTGTAAGTTCACGTCTCATATAGCCTTGATGCTGAAAGGGACACTAAACTCTAATCTAATACTAAATACAAATATTTAAAGAAAAATGATGACGCACCAAGATGACGTGAATTTGGCTATTAAATCCATTTTGTGTTTTCAGTTATTTTCTAGTAGTATTCTTTCTAGGCATCCTTTGAAAAGACAGTGATGCAAATTTCGTAACTGCGAATTCCTGTTAGAAGCCATGAAATTATCCGATTAGATGCAAAATTTCCCGTCCACTAAAATAGATACCGTAAATTTACAATATCTAACAATAAATAATTTTGAAAGATATCGCTTTCGAGGGAAAAAATGAAGTGAAATCTTTGAGTTTTACGTCCCACGGTTATGCCGGTTAGGCTAAAGGAGAGGGGTGATGATGAGAAATTAGTGAAATCGTGGAATGAAGAAAGTGGGAGGAACGGAAGAACCCCGAGGAAACCCACGCACACGGTGTTTGTCCACCACAAAGTTTACTTGGTACGAGCTGGGATCGAACCAGGGTCTCCAAGCACCAGACGTGAACGATCTACCACTGAGCCACCGCGGCCCCGCTTTAGAGGGGCCATGACGTATAGTTGAACTCATTCTCGTAGTATGAAAGGCATTATTTATAATTATGCATGATAGGATCACAAACAAAATTTTAAAATATTATGTGCACTTTCTTTTAACAAACATTATATTGTCTTTTATGGTGTGGAAGGGAATGTTATGTTCGAAAAAAAAGTCCTTAACACGATTCTTGTTGCTACACACTGCATGTTTCTAGCCACAGAAAAGATGCAGCGATAGGTAGGCTATTTTTCAATTGCTTTACATTAGCTTGATGTTTCAAGTCTTTTGTGTGTTTCTGAAGTTCACTTTTACCACAAAAGAGCTCAATATTAACATGTCTTACATAGCTTTGGTTCGATTCTCAACACGGACTGCAACTACCCGTTAAATTGTGCATCCGAAAGGCACTCTTTGTTAAACCTCGCTTATCACCGCTCATCTTAATAATATATATAACTTCACCGCGAAGCAAATGTTGCATTTCTCTCTTTCATCCTAACACAAAACAAAACTAACCACAGCTGTGACACGAAGGAGCTATTTCGAAAAGAAACAAGCTGTGCTTCATAGAGATGTGTACCAAATGATAGAAGTATAAAGTATTGTTTTCTTTCCTGTTTATTGATATCAGTTGGTGTTCTTAATGAGTTTACTCATTAGTTTAGAAAGAGTATATATGGAATTTGGACATATGTTGTACGTATTCTCCTGAGAAATTGATGAGACCAGAAAAATTATAAGGACAGATGGAATAGGTTTAAGCGCATCTACGTGACTTTATCAAATATTTATTCTCCATAATGGTACCACGCGGAAAACTTGGTATAGGCCTACTTCGGATGGTTTTGATATTTCTTCTGATCATTAAAACAACAATGGTACCTGTGTGCGTGCAGAAATGCAAAAGCACAAGGTAACTTCCTATTTGTTTTGGAAACAACAAACCCATTTCACGTGTGCGAGAGAAATTGAGCACAGCGAGATCGGGTGTTTACTCACGGTCAGTTCGCAGCAGGAGTCCATGGTAAAAATTTGGCTATCTCGAAAACACTCGCAAAACCTTACAAATACAAAAGACTGCGCTTCAAAGAAAGTTTAGACACAGATGTTTCAATTTTCTTTTAGCATCGTTCTTCAGCAAAAGAGTCGGTTCATTGTATTCGAAAAAGAGAAGGGAGAAAGGGTGAATTTATATTTTATGTGGGGGGTAACGTTGTAAGTAGTATAAACAATACATACCGCTTCCGACTCTGTACGCATGCACTAGCCGCGGAGTTCACACACATACACAGAATCAGAGTCCTCACACACCAAGGGTGAGAGCTGTGCCACTGAGTCACAGCGGCCACGGGGCTAGGTCGAGTCCACTTTACGTTCATAGTTTCTTAGTACATAAATGTTACGATTATGAAATAGATTTTCCTTAATGAGCTGCATAAAAACAAAAGCTTTCGAAATGCATTAAACAATTAGCTCGATTTGAGTGTGAACTTAAAGTTATATCAGAGTGTAAATACGGATACGCACCAAAGCTCGAAAACTTAATACACTATTTCTCCTATATAGTCAGCATGTATCAAGCAATTATTCAGCTTTCATTTGAGAGGATGGAAATCGAAGGCCCCTGAACAACTATGTTACTAATGTGCGGAATGTATTTATCTTACAGTGAACTGCTTTGATGCCAAGTGGCCTAACTCTAAAATTGAAATTTTCCAGGAGTGAAAGTTGAAGTTCAATATCTCATGAACAATCCATATTTCTTTTATGTTGGGAACCAAAACCATAACTACTGTATGTAGTTCATTGTTTTATAACTTAGTGTTTACAAATATCCTTTAAAAAAATACCTATTCATAGAAGTGGATGGTACTTATCTGTACTAGTTCTTGGCATCCAAGCAGTCCATTTATTGTAATACTAGCTTAATATACCCATTCTTCGCATGGGGGCTGTATTTGGTAGTCAACACCTGTGGAAGTATCACCATTCATTTCAGTGACCGCGAAAACTAAGGATTTGACACTAGTATCAATCAATATGGGCTATTTATACATGTCTCGGTATTCCTCACCCGCTGACACCCGGCCCGCATACAGTAGTAGCTGAATTTGCAAGTCATCGCTGATGGAAGTGTCACCATTGATCTCAGCGACCGTGAAAACTATGGATTTGACACTAATGTCGATCAATTTGGATTACTTTTACTACATGTCTCGCTAAACGCCCCCCTGAGATCCCTGGTTCCAATTTTGACAAAAACGCTTCGCCTTAGACTGGGACCTGGACCAAGGTATCCGTGACCAAAATTTGGTAACTCTCGGTCAACTTGTCTGGTCCCCAGGTCGGTCCCAGTAAACGTCCCCCCCGAGACCCCCCTGGTTCGAAATTAAAAAAAAACGCTTCGTCTTGATCTGGGGCCTGGACTAAGGTACCCGTGACCAAATTTTGGGAACTCTCGGTCCACTCGTCTGGTCCCCAGGTCGCACAGACAGACAGAAAAACTCACAAACAAACTCTTTATTTTATTTATATTAGATAAGATATACTATGTAAAATAGTCTCGTATCATAATATGTGATGTACAACAAATGTTACATTATATATTATCCGTAGCTCGTGATATGCTGCAACATATTAAAGCCTGAGAATAGTTGGGCAAGCGAATAATCCAGAAGTTACGTGACCCTATTGCGTTCATGGGAACGAAAACACAATAATTATAACTATGCAAAATTACTATAGACTACCAACTGCTCATTCAGAGAATTTATGAAGTTCACTCTATCGCAATAGTTTTATACAAACTAGATTTAGACTACGGATAATAGTTTTATACAAACTAGATAATCAATTATTATTATTATTATCATTATATTTACAGTACAACCAAATACAACGACATTAACTATTAGTTCTAATTAACTGAATTGAGCTGAAAATTAAATCTTGATCTTTAAAGATTAACTATTAATTTTATGCGTTCTGTACCTTTCTAAAGGAATAAAAGCTGGAATTGGTTTCAAGGCTGTTTCTGAGTGAATACTTTCTTCAAAATAATATTAAAAATTATAGAAAGATTTTCGAGACATTCGAGTCGAGTCGAGATTTTTAAGAGCCGTCTCGACTCGACTCGTGTCTCGACTCGAAAATTCGAGTCGAGAAATAGGTTTGTCTCGACTCGTCTCGAATTTTACAAAGTGTGTCTCGACTCGAATCTCGACTCGAATTCGAGTCGAGTCGAGTCGAGATTCGAGACATGTCTCGACTCGAGCGCATCCCTAAAGATTAATTAAAATCGGATAGGCTGAACGAGAGTTATTTTGGAAGAGACAATCACAAATACCGGTGGAATAGAATGTAGGGTTACCAGTTTTCTAAGAGAGAAAGAGAGAGAAAAAAACATGATTTCTAGCGATGTAGGCTGTGGTATTCATATACAGTTTCACAAAGTAAAATGAGTCGTTCGCAAGTAAAGAACCCACCAACTAGGATAGCGTTCCTTTGAAAGGAACAGGAAACGTCCCTAGCGACGTTGTTTTACAACAATGAAATTCTTAAGCAAAGAATTGACTGCTTACAGCAGCATTCATTTGAAAGAAAGTGCGAATAATCTGAGCGAGGCTACTTTACAACAATGAAGAAGTTCTCAAGCAAAGAATTCACTGACTAGAGCAGGATTGATTTGAAAGAGTGTGGGAATAATCTCAGCGAGGCTACTTTACAACAATGAAGAAGTTCTCAAGCAAAGAATTCACTTAGTAGACCAGCATTCCTTTAAAAACAATTGAAAACGTTCTGAGTGCGGTTTCTTTACAACAATGAAGGAAGTTTTAAGCAAAGAAGCATTGATTTGTGCAGCATTTCTTTAAAATGAAGTGGAAACGTCGTAAGCTTGACAAAACTTTAGAAATTCCTAAGCAATGCGTAAAAATACTTTACCTGAAGGTGGTGGCGTAGGACACTTCCCATTTGCTGAGTCAGGCTGTTCCCCTTCTCGCTGGGAATCTTGGACCTGATAAAGAAAATAGAAAAATAATTTAAGAATATATGGATTTAAATTAATGTTATAGTTTTTTTCTCAATGCAGGCCATTGTCAGTGTTTCCTACATGATTCTTTGACCAGGTTTTAAAATGAAATGAAACGAAATATTTCAAATTAACGTTTCACGATTGTGCCCTTTAGGCGAAGGAGACAATAATTAAGGCAAGTGAATGATGATAGAAAAATTGGTAGAATAAGAAAGTTGGAAGAATCGGGAGCACCCAGAGAAAGCCCACGGACACGACGTTGTACACCACAAACTTACTTGGCCAGGGATCAAAACAGGGACCCTACGCACCAAAGGCAGCGCTCTACCACTAAGCCACTGTTGCCTTTTTTGATCGGGTTTTGTGGCATAATTATACAGAGTGGGTTTTTAAACTTGAGACAACGGTGTAACTTCTAAACCAATCAATAAAAAAAAAAAAAGTTGAAATTTCGTACGAAGAAAACATCGGTAGAAAGAAATCATTCGACTTACTTCGCAGTACAAACAGATTAACAGTGTTGCCAACCGAACATAACTTTATATTCTTTGAAACATGTTAAATGAAAACTTACAATATCTACCACATTTATTGTTCAGAGTTGTCAACTGAGGACACTACAATATCAGAAACCTCCAAATTTTGGAAGACTAACAGTAGAACTGAGACACATCAAGGTATGAACATCAAAAGTACCTTAGTTTGCATACGGTGGTCATACATGACGTATAGGGATGCGCACGAAACAAGATTTGAGGCTGTCTCGACTCGAAAATGTGCTGTAAAAGTGATGTCTCGACTCGAAAAATGTATATTTTGCTATTAGAAGAGCTGTGTCTCGACTCGAATTTTGTCAGGAAAATACTGTCTCGTCTCGTCTCGTGCGCATCCCTAATGACGTATCTGGAATGAATTGGAATTAAGTTACAAGGAGTTGATTTTTTTTTCGAAAGGCTTTATTTCGAAATAAAATATCTAAGTATCTAAGTATCATATCTAAGTACTTCAATAGTTTTCAGTGGACGTGCTAGTCATTTTGTCGCTTATAGCGATTTGATATTTATATCGAACACTCCTTAAAATAATGTATTTATTTAAAAATGTTTAAAATGATTATCGTTTTTCTTTGCTGTTATAACATTATAGCAATACCTTTTGGTAGTTGTAATTACAATAAGTTAATGTAATTACGTAATTTTGAGCAGTGTTGCCAAAGTTTAACAATGTTAATCATATCTCCGGAATGGTTTGAATATCAAGCTGCTGTAAACAGCAAATGATTTGTTTGTCCATTGGAGTTCCCCTTCTTTAATTCGTTTGCTCCACTCTCCTCTATCCTGGACATCCTCTATTCAATATGCACTCTCTCTCAAATCATCTCATATTTTGTCTTTCATCTTATTTCGAGTCTTTGCATCTTCCTTTCCGCTGTTACTTCCAGTTTTCTAATTACCTTTCGCTGTTATTTCCACCTTTCCAATTCCCTTTCGCTGTTACTTTCAGCTTTCCAATCCCCTTTCGCTCTTACTTTCAGCTTTCCAATTCCCTTTCGCCGTTGCTTCCAGCTTTCAAATTCCATTTCGCTGTTACTTGCACCTTTCTAATTCCACGGACTTTGCGAATGGTCTGTGCACATCGCCACATCATCATTCACCACATTTGTAATACTAAGTTTTCACAAATGCCTAATCTTCAGTTATGCAAGGTGAAGATTAGAGATTTGTCGCAACCTGTGTGAAAACATTTCGGCATTGGTGCGTACAATCATCCCAGCAATTGCAGCGTGTGTCAGGTGCACCATGGAGAGATGACAACTCTGCCTGGATATAGAGGGCGAACATGTCGAACTGCTGTGATTTCGTTGACTTACGGTGCATCTAATTTGAATTCAAGTGCTTTTTACCAGAAATGGTTAGGGACTTTTAAGGCACCCTATATATATGAAAAGTAGGAGGGATAAGATCCCACCAAATTTGGATAAAATCCGGCCAGTAATTATTGAGATATAAACACACACACACACACACATGTATATATATATATATATTCCAAATTTGGTGGGGTAGCCCATTGTCTAAGGAACAAAGATTGCTCGCTGTATTTGGTGGCCACACTCTGCACAGAAGCCATGTTCCAACTTTGTAAGGCCGGGAGCATATAGATTTGTTTCACCGACTGTGTTCCCCTTGTTACATAATGTTTTTGTTTTATGTGTTAAATGAGTCTCTGTCCGAAATTATTCATACTCTTTGTCGTTATTGAGCGATTTATTAAAAAAAAAAAAAAATGGTAAGTGTCTGAAGAGAAGAGGGAGGAACAATACTAACAACACTCGCCATTATTAGGTTTGTTACTGCAGGAAGAACTTGAAGCGTCTCAACCTTCATTGTATTGAACGGAGTCTGCAGGAATTCTTCCTCGAGTGCATCTAACTTTTAACACCGTTACTGATGAACCGAAGAAAAGTTGTTTACGTTGTGGCACCAATTTACCTCACCATTCCACAGTAGCAAAAGAGAAAGTAACTTAAACTCTGCTGGTGTTTTTGTCATTTTTATCAGCCAACAGAGTGAACGAACTACCTTTCTTCCTCTTTTGGAGTGATAATAAAACGCTACGTTTCTTGAACGCTAAAATTCAAGAAATTTTCTTGTTAGACTTGTAAGAACAGCCTTCTTTCTATACCGCCATATCTTTCAGTGCGATTATGTATAGTCGTTATATTTCTGTTATTACTGAAAAGAGGCTTAAATGAGCACAAAAGTGTTTCAAAAGGCCTAAAACCCTACAGCGTACTGCCTAAAATTTCGTAAGATAGTTGAGAAAAATCTGAGGTGTAAAACAATCTATCCCATATAAAAGAAGTACTGACTCATTTCTGACTGATCAACGTCTAGCAAACTTGAAATTTGGACAGTTCGTGAGCTTTGTGACATATAGTAACAATAAGAAGAATTTCTGGAAATTCGAAATGGAAGGGGGTGGGGTGGGGGTTACAATTGTTACAATAAGATGCCCGAATCTCTTCAGATTGGAGATATTAAATTTTGTATTTAAACTTTTCATCTCAAAATAACTAAATATGTGTTTCTGTTATGATTTCTCTACGGTTGTAATAAAAGTACCATAAATCACAAACTTTGGTAACCCAGAAGCTGCAGAGAGAGAGAGAGAGAGAGAGAAGACGGGAAGAAAAACAAAGAAAAAGTATCTGAGTTCTGTTCTCATTGGAACTTAAACCTCGAGAGCTACAGCTAAATTTTAACGAATTTGATCTCATCCCAATATTTTATAGGAAAATTACAGTTCTTTTTTTTTAAATATCTTTATTATAAAGCAAAAACACATCAATCTGTGAGCAACGCTAATATGCAAACTTCAATACATTTTAAGAGTTAAGGGTTGCATAAACACCTATGCGAAGATATTTACATTTTCTTAATTCTTATTATAAACGCAAAGCGTCTCAGACCGATAGTCACGTTACTAGTTGTCGCTAGCTGTGCTGCTTTCTACATGACGCCAAGAGATGTCGCTAGTATGCTAGTAAATTTGCAGGCGAGCCAAAGGTTTGGGAGTTACAATAAGTTTCAGTGTTGCGCAGCATGTGTTCTGGGCGATATTAGGATATTCTTCTGAGTGACAAGAACACAGTAGCAAGAAAGTATTATTTTCATTTCAGTTATAGGTGGCAATCATTCATACGGGCTTCTTGATCTTCATATGAGGCACTCATTTAGAAAAAATCCTTGTATGAAAAGAAAATGAAAGAAGAGAAGAGAAGAGAATGTAAGAAAAATGAGATACTGGCATCTTTATATATATATATATATATATATATATATATATATATATATATATATATATATATATATATATATATATATATATATATATATATATATATATATATATACCCACACAAGTGTATAGGTATCCACTATTGGCAGGCCACTTGTTGAGAAGGTTCTACGTATATAACCTTTAGACACATTTGTCTTAAAGCAGAATTATCAGTTTTAATACTGCTCATCAAGTGCAACCTTTTTTTATCGTCTTCTTTTTTTTAAAAAAATATTTCATGTCATGTCCCTTAAAATATAATTCTTATTCGAACAACTAAGCCTATTTTTTTAAATATTAGACCTTTTCTCCTACTATACCTAACACTTTCTTTCAACTTACCTCGTTGTCTCCATTTCGTTCCTTTCCTACTATACCTAACACTTCCTCTTAACTTATCTCATCTTCTGCACTTCCTTTCTCTCCTACTACATCTAACTATTCCTCTGAACTTACCTAATTTTCTCCATTTTCTTCCTTTTATACTATGCCTAACACTTCCTCTCATCTCATTTTCTCCATTTCCTTCCTCTTCTATTATATCGAACACTCCCTCTCAATTTATACCATTTCCTCTGTTTTCTTTCCCTGCTACTAAATCTAACACTCCCTCAGAACTTATTTAATTTTCTCCATTTCCTTCCTTTCCTACTATGCCTAACACTTCCTTCCATCTTATATCATTTTCTCCATTCCCTTCCTTTCCTACTATATCTAACACTTCGTCTCAACTTAATTCATTTCCTCCATTTCCTTCCTCTTCTATTATATCGAATACTCCCTCTCAATTTATATCATTCCCTCCGTTTGCTTCCTCCCCTACTAAATTTAACACTTCCTTCCATCTTGTATCATTTTCTCCATTCCCTTCCTCTCCTACTACATCTAACACTTGCTCTCAAATTATCTCATTTTCTCCATTTCCTTTCTCTTCTACTACAGCTAACACCTCATTTTCCATTTCGTTCCTCTTCTATCTTAATACTTTCTCTCAAGTTATCTCATTTTCTTCATTCTCTTCCTTATTCACATTTCTTATTTTTGTAATTGTTGTTATTGTTTTCGTTTTCCGTAAGTTTTTTCCGCTGCATATAACAATAAACGAAACGTTTTATGAGAGGTTGCAGTGGTTCATTGCTAGACCAAGTGGACATAGTGATGGATAAACACCATATGCGTGTCTTTTTCTCTGGGTTCTTCCGTTCCCTCCCACTCTTTAATTACATCGTTTCGTTCATTATCATAGCCGTTCCCTTAGCCTCGGAGCATAATCGTTCGTTCATTCTTTAGAATTTAGCGTCACATTCAACAGCGAGGCTATACGAGACGTGGACCTACGGGTTAATGTGGGTTCCGAACCACATTAGCTCTCACAGGGAGTTGAACACGGGTTTTCCACACCAAAGACGTGTACGCTACCTATCTAACCACAAAGGAGGTTTAGGAGAAAAAATTGTAGGACGTTAAATTAAAAAAAGAAGCCCTTTGAGCTTTTCTGAACTATTCATACAAATAGCTGTTAAAAATTCTCTGAGTTTATCTTCTCCCACTCCATATACAAACTTATGATTATTGTTTTGTCTTACTTTTTAAATACTTTTGAAAGTAGAATCTCATATGTTTCCAAAAATAATATCCATTATTTTTAGGCGAAAATTGCGTTTCAGACACATTTTTTTGAGGTCCAATTCCTAAATATTCTTTCCTTTCTCTACGTAAACTACACTGTTATTTTTTTTTTGGGGGGGGGGATGCTGGGTACGCAAGGGTGTTTCCGGGTTTAAGCCTGACTTGAGTACAATATTATGCAAAAATAAGCATTTGCCATATGAAGTTATGAATACAAACACCTGAAATGTTATGAACTTGGGATGTTGACCCTGTTAATGAAATTCTGCTTTTGGAAAAACAAAAAAGAAAATTGTAACATAATATTACGCTGATTTTACGGAAAATGAATTACAAAAGCAAGATTGGGTTATCTTGGCTCCATTCGATTGAGCATTTTGTTTCTATTGGAATGAACATAAATGCAAGGCACGCACAAACAAACAAAAAAGAAAGTTTTTTCTGAATTGCATGATATGAATATCATATACTAGCAATTATTAACAACCACATTAGTTTAAGATATTTTAAAAAATGTATTTGACTTTCCGCTTGGAATGAGGAAAGAAAAACAAGTGAACTTATAGACAAGAAATCCATTATCTTTATTTCACTTTCTTTTTGTTAACATTTTAACCACATTTGTGTACATTCGTATACACATAAGGAACATGTGATTTTAAACTTCGACATTGTGAACTTTGAGGTTATCTTGTATATATCGAGAGGACACATGTTCTTAAGAAGCCTTCACCAAGTGCATTCTTATCACCAGTTTCACAAAACACGAGCTTTTGGAACACAGAATAAGTTAAATTAACAGGAAATAATATTATAACATTGAGCAGCAAATGGATTTAGTGTGATATTATTTTCTTATTCGTCTTAAAATATCAGGGTTGTCAAAAAATTTCTGGAATATTGTTGAAGCTCATTATTGCACACATACAATATAAGCACACATTTATATAAGCACACATACAATATAAGCACACATTTATATAAGCACACATACAATATAAGCACACATTTATATAAGCACACATACAATATAAGCACACATTTGTATAACCACACATACAATATAAGCACACATTTATATAAGCACACATACAATATAAGCAAACATTTATATAAGCAAACATTTATATAAGCACACATACAATATAAGCACACATTTATATAAACACACATTTACTTAATCGCCTTCAAAATAGGCATCTTCAGAACACACACAAACACACTTGCTCAACTGCTCTTGTCATTGGTGGAAACACTGACGAAAGTCCTCTTTTGTTATCTTCAAAAGTTCAGCCGTCACGGTTGGTTTTGAAGTCTTCTACGGTGGTGAAACGGGTATATTTGAGGCCAATTTTTCCTTGAAACATTTTTACCTTAAACTGTTTTAAGACTATCAAAGCCTCTGATGTTTGAGCATTGCTTAAGAGTCTTCGTCCCGGCGAAATTATAATACCGCTAATTTTACAGTAATTATGCGATATCTTCAAATAGATAAAAGATAATCGAAATATGCAACAAGAGCACTCTAGACAATATTATTTTACATGAGAAACCGTTATCACGACTCACTTATCTGCTTTCGATTTCGAGCCATTTTGAAAATCGGCATTTATTTTCGCGTTTCTAAACAGCTGAAAACGGAAAGCCACTAGGTGACTTGTGATAACAGTACCTCACGTAAAATAATATTGTCTAGGGCGCTCTTGTTCCATATTTCAATTATCTTTTATCTATTTGAAGATATCACATAATTACTGTAAAATTAGCGGTATTTTAATTTCGCCGGGATGAAGACTTAAACTGAGACATTGGGCCAACTAAAGTCCAGAAGGTATAAGGTCGTTGGCTTCCCGCGCTTGGAACTGCTCGTCACTGATGGTGTATTAAGGGGATAGCCAATCACCACCCGCCAGTCACAGCGCTCAGCGAGCCACAAATAACCAAGCTGGCAAACTCCCCATAAACGTTACTACAACTTTTCGCGGGAAGTCAACGACGTTATATCTTCCGTACTGTAATCACCACACACTCTTCCGTCCAACTTCACTTCTCATATACTGTCTGTTATGACCTGTTCACACTTGTCAAATTCATAATTACCTAGGTAGACAACTAAGCAGGTCGGTAGCCAGCCTAAAAATACATGGGGGCCGGCTGAAGTTAGGGGGCCCCGATCCAACCATATTATAGCTCATTTGCAAGCCTACCGTGAAAATTTTAGGGAGGCTAGCAAAAATTTAGAGAGGCCAGGCCTCCCTAGATCCCCTGGATACGGACCTGAAACTAAGTGCTGCACTGTACCAGATTCATTGTGATTACATCATAAATGCCACAACTGCAACAGCATTTCAGGAACTTTTTGACTGCCCTGTTATGTTGCACCTTTAAAATTCAAGTGGGAAAAAAATACAATACCCTAATACAAACAGCTCTCTTATTTTTTAAAATTTAATTATCTTTGTATTGGGTGTAGTTCTCTTTACTTCTCTTAAATATATATATTTTTTATTCTGTAGCAATTTTTGATTCTTTTGACCTTTTAGAACCGTAAAAATATTAGCGGTACTGCTTATAAAATTTGTATTTTAAATGTGTTGCATTTACTACTTACATATGAATACATCTTGGAAGTATATTGTAATTTTTGAATACATAATTATTTTCTTTTTAATAAAACTATCAAAATTGGTTCACTAAATTGAGATAAGTAAAAATGAAAAATGAAATGAAATCTTTTAAGTTTTACGTCCCACTGTTATGCCGGCTAGGCTAAAGGAGACGGTGATGATGAGAAGTGAATGAAATGGTGGAATGAAGAAAATGGGAGGAAACGAAAGAAACTCGAGAAAACCCACGCGCACGGTGTTTGTGCACGACAAAGTTTACTTGGCGCGAGCTGGGATAGAACCATGAACCACACGCAGCAGAGGTGAACCAGGAGGTTTACCACTGAGCCATCGCGGTCCCTTGAGATAAGTGTTTTTTCAGATTATAAAGACTTTATAGTTGTTAATGAACAAAAGAACAAAACTGTCTATTGCTTTCAAAATACAAGTAATTCTAATTAAATAACTAATTGGAATCCACAAGACTTTAATGTTATGTACGAACGTGAAGTATATTCGTTAGCGTCAAAAGCGAGAGTGTAGAATGAGAAACCAGCATGATTTTAAAAAGCATGAATTTGAGCCCCGCCTTAACTTACACAGTTGAATTTTGGATAAAAAGAGGCTTATTTATAGGCCAATGAAGTATTATCACAAGAGATTTCCAGTATGTCCTGTATATGCAAGGTTCATTCAATAAATAACCGGAAAAGTTGTATACAAAACTTCGACAAAGTTTGTGATTTTTTGTTATTTTTTGGTGTTATCCTAGAACTACTATCAGATGGACCTGGCACGCCTGCCTCGCAAACGGTATGCTTGGAATCAGTGAAACAAGATGGTGGCACCTTTACAGGTTTTCACCAACGTAGAGTAGCGGAGGGTCATTAGATTTATGTTAGCTAAAGCGTTGAAACCAATCAAAATTCACCGTCAGATAGTAGTGGAATATGGTGAAGGATGTTGAGTCAAACACGAGTATACGAGTGGATACGTAAGTTCAAACGGGGTGTAACAAATGTTGAAGATTCGCCGCGTCCAGGATGTTCTGTGTGTGCAGTCACGGAGAACAAGATTGCGAGATTTAACGAGTTGATACGGGAAAACAGGCATACTACACTTGTGTTCGATTCGAACAACTTTCACCCTATTGCACTGCCATCCGCCAGTGAATTTCGATTAGTTTCAATCCTTCAGCTAACAGAAAGCTAGTAACACTCCGCTGCTCCACGTTGGTGCAAACCTGCAAGGGTGTCGCCATCTTGTTTCACTGATTTCCAGCATCCCGTTCGCGAGGCAGGTGTGCCAGGCCCATCTGATAATAGTTATAGGACACCACCAAAAAATAACAAAGACACACGAACTTTGTCGAACTTCTGTATTTTTTATTCAACTTTTCCGATTATTGAATGGATCTTGTATGTATGTATGTAGATTGTAGTTCGTTTTTATATCGACAACCATTGGTCATATTTCAAAGCAGTTTTTAGTAATGGAAAAGTTACTCACAAAGAAGGTTCTTATGTATAACATATTTCAAAAAATTTAATAATTAAGTAATTACTTTTCAATAAACTGCAACGCCTGATGAAAGAAAACTTATCCTAAACTATGCGGCAACCAGTTAATCAACAAACTAAGGGGTTAAACATCTTTGAAGCCAGCTTTCTCCACCAAATGGATGTTTTTAGTTTAGGTCAGCGTTTCCCAACCTTTTTCAAGTTGCGGCACACAACGGGTATAACTTGAATTTTCGCGGCACACTCAGAGATATTATTATTATTATTATTATTATTATTATTATTATTATTATTATTTGCAAATATAAAATACCATGGTAATTTCTTTTCTGTGATTACTGATCTTCTCACAGAGATGAAAGCTCGATCACTGGTTTTCCCATATGCTAATTTTTATTCTGATTTTAAAATAGAAAACAATTGCAAGGAAATATAGGACTCAGATTTTTAAAAATACGCCTTCTTTTTTGAAAACTGTATCCAACCTTTCACTAAGAACGAAGGTCACTAAATAACGAACGAACAAACAAATGTCTTGTACTTTTAACTTTGCTGTTTTAACCAAAACCGGTGCATATTATTACAATCACAGAGCTTGCGATGCGTCGAAGTCAAAACACAGCTGTTAAACAAAGTGTTGTTCTGTCATTCAAGTGCGAATGAGTGTTCTACGAAAGTTCGCTTGACGCATACTGTACAAGTGCTTCCATTTCTCGGTGTTACTATGACTCTCAATTGAAGCGTAACATAGCAGCTAACCGTGGAAATGTGTACGACCCGAAATGCTGTCTGGTGCACAATAATAGATGTAGAATAATATATTACAATTACAGTAATTTTTTCTATGGTAGAAATTCATAGCAATGTTAAATACAAAAACATACATTTTTCCCTATGTCTTGCAATTTGGTTGCTATAGAATTAATAACTTTGTTTCGATTTACTCGCGGCACACCAGCGGTCCATTCACGGCGCACCAGTGTGCCGCGGCACACCGGTTGGGAAACGCTGGTTTAGGTCTTCGCGATATCATGATTGCTTACTCGACTTTTGCCACAATATCATCTAGTTTTTCTGTCATTGGTCGCCCACTACAAGAAGAATCTTGGATACCGAAAAATAAAAAAAAATAAACAAACTTAAAAGAGAAATAACCAACTTCAAAAACACACTTAAAAGCGCAAATATAAAAACTAAAAATAAAATAAAAATAAACCAACTTAAGGAAAAGCACTAAAAACAGAAAATAATAATAATAATACAGCAAAAGCAGAAACTAATTTATTGTAATTTTTTTTAATTTTCTTGAAATCATGCCAAGCCTCATATTCATGCCTTATAAAATTACTATCGAAATAATTTTATATTAGGCATTAATTTGTTCAGCTTGGCACGATTTCCTAAACGTTTTTTTATTTTTTAAATAGATAACAGTAATAGCTTATTTTCTGCCTTTAAGCGCTTTATTACTATTATTATTTTCTGTTTTGTAATGCTTTTCAAAGCATTCTTTTAAGTCGTTACCCGTTGGTTTGACCATACTGTCAGAACAAATACGAAATTTAGTATGTTTTTCTTTTTGGTGAAAAGAACATAGTAAATGGGTCAAGCAGTGGCGTATTTAGGATTTTGTTTCGGGCGGACTATGCACAATACGAAGAAGCAGAGGGCAATTGCTCACCAGAGTTTGAGAATTAAATACATTTTAATTTACGCATAAATTGAAGTTTTAATGGCAAGAATTGCAGACTGGTGAATCTTATGTGGTACGATACCCACAAAAATCTAGCAGTCAATCTAACCTTTTATTCTATTCATAGAAGAACAAGGAAGCATCCTCTTGGCCTACCTAATTTCCCGGGCAATTTATTACAACCTCTTGATTTTCTTTAATTCAAACATTTACCTTTCTTTATAACTAAACGATGTAAATATGCCTTTGCTATAACAACTAAAGTCCCGTTAATGTTGATATCCGTGCAGTGGAATACCAGTTTCGCTTATCAGCTCCACTTAGTTTTGGTGTTACTGACGATGGACGTCTTGAATCACAACTAACAACTGTCGAAAGTATGACATAGGAGAAACGAAAGAAAGTAACAACAAAGAAAAAGAAACAGAAGAGTAGAATGGATGAGAGAGAGAGAGAGAAAAAAGAACACAGTTCTTACACGGAATGAAATTGGACAGATACAGTATTATTTCTGAGCAAAGGCATAAGGAAATGGACAGTCAATGAAATTCTTAGAAACGGTGAGAAGGATTATTGTTGCACGTGGAATGCGAAAAACTAACAAATTTATTTCGGAGGGGGGGTTTGAGCTCGATAGCCCTCTAAATACGCCACTGCCGGGCAAATATTACATACTTCCAACGTCATTTGTTGCCGGTGGGTTCCAAAGAAATGTACAGTACAGAGTAGTTACAATGATTATGTTTCACACTGACATAAAAACATAATGCAGAGCAAAACTAATTTTTGAAACTTGAAACAATAAATGGATCAAAGACAATCAACTAAGGAAATATATTTAAAAGAATGGCTGTTAAAGTTTACCATCGCTTTTTTTTTTAGCACTAACGCTATGTGAGACATGGACCTACAGTTTACAGTGTGGTTCAAACTACCGTAATGTGTTCATTGCTTTCCCATCGGTAATCGTACCTAGAACCATGGGCACCAAAGGCACGCACGCTAGTCACTGTACCAGCGGAGAGAACTAGTAAATAAATACAGGGTGAGGCAAAAGTCCAGCTCAACCCAAACATAAGTTCAGATTCGTATTTCTGGTGAAATTGTAGCCTAAAATCATGTGTCGCATGCTCCTTTCTACTTGAAACATTGGATCTGAATCAAAATGACAGATACCAAGATGGCCGCCATAATGCCAAATGGCACCATCGCGCCCTGACCCCAATGGCCCATATTCAAAGTTTCGTCATCTTCCTTCAAACAGTTTCAAAAATAAAAGTGTGGTACTGGACTTTTGCCTCACCCTGTATTAAAAAGACAATCTATATTATATTCACCTAGTTGCCAAGGTTTTTTCTTCAATTGTATCTCTGTTGATCCAGGAAGTATGACGAAATTATCTGACTAATCCATTATCTATAACACAGAGAAAATATACTCGTATTGCTCTATTGAACCCAACATTAACAATGGAACATAAAAGCAGTTAGAAATTACGCAGAAATGAGGCAGTAAAGATACACTTGTATATTGTACGTCCTACAATCGTGAACAAAGGTTTCCTAGGCATAATATATGGAAAAATTATCACCTTTTTCCACGGAAAACTTTTGAACAGTGATCGCACACCCTGGTATATATCTTCCTAGTACAGGCGCGCACCCAGAGTTTTTTTGTTGGGGGAGGGGTCCATGTTTTAAGGAAGGTTCTAACACTACAAGCCACTACGTCTATGTGGTATTGAACGGGTATTATTCTGTACCCTAAACGACGTTAAGTAACTACCTATATTTTCACCTAATACTTTTACCACTTTCACCTATATTTTCAGTAAAAATGATAGAAGTATTCTATAGATTGTCTTTATAAGAGAAAAAGTACAGATGAAGTGTAAGATCAAATTTTTATGCTATATGAATCATTTCCCTGTTATTGATAAAGTGAGCAAACGTATGTTGAATTAGAAAGTTTGGGGGGTCCGGACCCGGTGGTCTTCCCTGTGGGGGGTGTCTTAGCAGTCTTACCTGGAAATGATGAACTCTGAACATTTTCCTAATGTGTCTCGAACAATTGTTCATGAAATTGTCAACGACCATCTGCGTGACTACGTATCTCAATACGCTGGCGGTGGAGGACTATGACGCTGGAATACAAAAACTCGTCACACGGTATGACAAATGCCTCAATTTGCTTGGTGATTATGTGGAGAAGTAGTGTAAAGTATGCTCTTTCCAATAAAAATGTGTATATTTGTTAATATGTACTACTGTGTCTTTATTGCACGAATGGGTACCACTTTCCGGATGGCCCTCGTAGTTTTATTGATAAAGTGAGGAAACGTATTGAATTAGGAAGTTTGGGAGGTCCGGACACGGTAGTCTCCCCTGTGGGGGGTGTCTTAGCAGTCTTACCTGGAAATTTACTCCATATAGAAATTGAATTCATTACCGTACCTCTCCCATACAAACACACATGCACACACAAGCCAACAAACAAAACAATCTTTTGACAGAGATTATACCATACGTGTTTATAATGTGTGTGATCACAGGTTATGATTCAGAAAGACATGACCTAATTATGTAATTCTCATTATGTCCTTTAGCTAATATGAGTAATGTTTCAGAGCCTGTTTGTACCCTTCTCCCATTTTTAATCTATCATGTTCGCAGTGATGACACTTCCAGAGATTCATAACTATTAGGTATAAGTAACGTATACAGTGATAATTTTAGAACATACTCCTTCCGAGGCAAGGGCGCTGATTTCTCTGTAAATTGGGGGGGGGGGCATCCAGATGCAGAAGATATATATATATTTGAGGTTTTTAAGACAAATTACATTCAAATTATGTAATATATTGTATGTTTACAATAGGGGGCCCACGTAAGCTTTGGGGGGGCAGCCATCCGCCCCGCCCAGGATCGGCGCCCTTGTTCCGGGGCATAGACTTTTAATTAACAGGGCGTGAAAATAGTGCTAAACTTACTTAAATATTGGTAAGTAAGTAATATTGTTAACTAAGTTGAACATAATCGTAGAAATGCCCTGGGGTGAACTTCTTCCTTCCCTGCAATCATTATTGATGTTATGTATAGTCATTTGTGAAAAGCTACACAGAGGAAAAGTCACTACTGTTCCGTTCCAGAGAAACTTGCCACACGCATGGCGAAGGCAAGAGCCATATTGATTGGTAAGCACCTTCCTGCAATATTGTTGGACTATATGCGTCCAGTGACACAGGCAATATAACGTCTGGTACACTGTTTACTGCACACATTACAACAGACATTTAATTAAATATGTTCAGTTGCCATAGCCATACATTTGGCAGGTTCATCTGGGACTGAACAGCAGTGACTTTTTTTCTCTGTAGGAATACTAAAATATACTGTTTAGAAATATAGTAATTCCTACTATACGATTGATTCTATTTGAAATATTAAACACTTTAATGATATTGATTTTCTGCTAAAAGAGTTATCAAAATCAATAAAATGCAGGTTAAGAGTCTTCATCCCCGCGAAATTAAAATACCGCTAATTTTACAGTAATTATGTGATATCTTCAAATAGATAAAAGATAATTGAAATATGGAACAAGAGCGCCCTAGACAATATTATTTTGCGTGAAGTACCCTTATCACAAGTCACCTAGTGGCTTTCCGTTTTCAGCTGTTTAGAAAACGCGAAAATAAATGCCGATTTTCAAAATGGCTCGAAATTGAAAGCAGATAAGTGAGTCGTGATAACGGTATCTGATGTAAAATGATACTGTCTAGGGCGCTCTTGTTCCACATTTCGATTATCTTTTATCTATTTTGAAGATATCACATAATTACTGTAAAATTAGCGGTATTTTAATTTCGAAGGGATGAGGCCTCTTAAGAGAGTTTCGATTAGAGGTGGGCGTTTTTTCCTAACTCTCACTCAACTTCCTCACAACCGCACTCATTCACTTTGATTTTCAAATAATATTGATCCCTTCACTCACACTCAACCTCATTCAATTCCTCAACACTCCACTTACTCGCCCTCATCATCAAATTATATTGATGTCCTCTCACCCTCACAATTCTCTCATCGTCAATTAATGTAATTGTTCTCACCCTCACTCAACTCTCTCATCCTCAAATATTATTCATCCTCTCACTCATCCTCAACCACAAATATTATTCATATTCTCAACCTCACTCAGCTTCAAACAATAAAACTCACTCGCTTTTATTCTAAAATATTACTAATCACTCGCTTTTATTCTAAAATATTACTAATCCTCTAACTGACATTCACACTCAAATGTTATAGATGACCTGGCCACTAGTTCTCGACCTCAAATTTTATTTGTGCCTAGGATGTTATAAACAGAGGATGAGCTCATATGTATCTTCACCCTATTAACTCAATGAAACCAAAAAACAACCGAGCATCGGCACAACAACCAAGTCTGATTGGCTATTCTCGTTTCTGCCATGAATGTTGGTTCAAAACATTGCTATCTTATTAGGCGGAGCGGGCAGAGTAGGGGTGGCGAAACTGTGACGTATGCCTTCACGATTTTATTGTATGAGCATATCCTCTATTTTATAAAATCCTTGATTTATACCCTCACCTTTACTCGTATTGTCTCAAACATTATTGATGCCCTCGCTCGTTTTCTCACTCTCACTCGCCCTCAGCCTTAAATATTATTACTGCCCTCTCCTTTGCTCAATCTTCTCAAATTCATTCACTCACCTTCGCCCTCAAATAATATTGATTAACTCGCTTTGACACTCAAATATTACTGTTGCTGTCATCTTTATGGAATTCCTTCACACTCACACTCATTCGCCCTTACTTTCAAACATTAAAGATGTTCTCATTTTCACTCAACCCTCTCGCACTCATATTCACTCGCCCTAACGCTCAACTTATATCGGTGCTCTCACCTTCACTCAACTCCTTCGCACTCATACTCACGCATCCTAATCCTCACGTATTATTGGTGCTCTCACCGTCACATTCTCAACCTCAATTATTATTCATGCTTTCACTCTCACTCTCACTCAAATGCTTCACACTCACACGACCTCACTATGAAATTATATTGATTCCTCACCTCATTCAACTTACACACATTCATCTGCCCTCCCCTGTCATAATATTGATGTCCCTACTCTCACTTACAAGGGAAAGTCCTACAAGTTGTCGCTCAAATCTGATTGCCACATAGCACATCTGATAGAGGATCATGGGAAATGAAAATGAGCAAAATTTAAGGTGCTATAGACCAGAACAATAGGAGCTAAGTAGCTTTAAAATTTGAATATCCAAATATATATATATATATCATGGAATTGTGTACGTTTAAAGTAAGTGTGAATGCACCATTGCAAACCATTAAAGCAATCAAAACAAGAGGTGCACAATATAATGAGAACAAAATGCCGTATCGAAGACTACAAACAGTGTTGCCACAGATGAGGCAGTGTTGCCAACCCAACATAAAAGTATTTTGCTGGAAATAACACCATATACAACTGTGCACTGATTTAAAATGCACTATTATCACTAAACATAACACTAAAGTGTAGCGGTACAGTGTTGCACATTGTTGGAGCTACGTATGATGAAAATATACAAGGAAGAAATCTGATATTTGGCAACAAAGGGTAATAAAGGAATCTGGGTCTCATACTATGAATTTAATACAAATGCAGAATAATACCGGTAGTATAACATAGCAAAATGTCAGCAGTGTTACAAAAGATTGATGCATTTTAAAAACGAAATTGAGTGATGCCAATTTTACGTCCTGTCAGCATCGAAGCTATATAGATGGGACCTACAGCGTAAAGTGGGATCCGAACCACTATGAAAGACGAAAGATGACAATGAAATGCAAGTGAAAAGTACAACAAAAACTTGCATGTCCGAGGCTGAATTGAAACTCACGATCCCTAATAAGACGGTGGCCTAGCCTTTTAGACCACATAGATATCTGGACCGATTAAAAACGGAATGAGGTAGCAATAAAACAATTATATTTGCAATATGAATATAGTAATATTACACATATGATGTGTAGGATAGGAAGTAAAAGAATGTCACTTAACACAAAGGACAAACCAAGCAAGTACTCTACCAAATCTGGACAAGATAACGGAAAAGCAGTTTACAGAATTAGAAAACACGGGTTTCTTTCCTCGCGTGTAACATTTTGTTTTCGCGAGTTGTCTGCTTACTCACCGAGGCTACGGAAGTGTAATGCACATCCCTAATTTTTTTCTAACGAATTCCTTTATTACCCTCTGTTGCCACATATCAGACTTCTCCATTGTACATTTTCAGCACACGTAGCTCCAACAATGTGCAACACTGCACTACTACACTTCACTCACTATTATGTTTAGTGATAATAGAGCATTTTAAATCTGTGCATATTTGTACATGGTGCTATTTCAAACAAAATACTTTATGTTGAGTTGGCAATAATGCTTCATCAATGGCAACCCTGTTTGTGGTTTTCGATACGCATTTTATACTCATTATATTGTGCAACTTTCGTTTTAATTGCGTTAATGGTTTTCAAGATATTTACTTTAAACGTACATAATTGCATGGTATAGTTTTTTGGATATTTAAATTTTGAAGCCCCGTAGCTCCTACCCTTCTAGTCCATAGCTCCTTAAATTTTGCTCATTTTCATTTCTCATGATGCTCTAGCAGATGTGCTATATTTCAGCGACAACTTGTGAGACCTTCCCGTGACAGATCCCTCACCTCCCTTACCATCATATACAGGGGCGCCCGCAGAAAATTTTCTAGAGGGGGGACCATCTCCATAGTTGCTATATTACTTGTGATGTTTCTGGTATTTAATATATGTGGTTTGCTTTATAACGTATAGATTTTCGTGAGCCAGAGAGGGGAGCCTGGGCCCCACCCTGCTCTCCCCTTCGGACGACCATGATCATATACCACAAAGAGGGTGAGTAAGGATAACACTCATGAGGATAAAATGAGTGAGAGTGTCCATATTTGGTTCTGCTCTCATCTGAAATGGCAGGTCCATGTTTGATACAATTTCCATGTAATAGCCAAAATACTTATTGTTTTGTTTCACATTAAATTGAAGTTTTTAATGTTATTTACGTCATTTCTTCTTTACTGTCAAGTGACGATAGGAGAGAAGAAAATATAATAATCAAGGGGTGGGAAAACGAATTAGAGACTTCAACTGAAGTTATATTTTCCAAATAACCCCTAAGTACCAAAAATATGAAACTTAGATGTCTGTTTCTCCATTTCAATGCTTATCCGTTCCTATTCTTAGAAGCCATACCATTCAAACTACTAGAATCAAATTTTAAAACTTTAGATTTTACAAATGTAAAACTTATAAAAAGAGATTCTAAACAGAACTTTCTCGAATTTTCTTTCTACCCGTCAGAATAAAGATAAAGTTTACTAGAGGGTGAGAATAAAAAATAGAATTTTAAAAAACGGTTCTAAAGATTTTGTTTATAATTTGGAAACTAATATTTCATTAATAGCTTTATAATATAGTGTAAGTCGTTTCCCCTTAAAAAAACACCGGGTATCTTACTTTCGGAGATGAGTTTCTTCTTTTTTTAAAAAAATGATTCTGTTTATATTTAATAAGTAAATCCTCAGTAATAACTGTAACATGGAATGATGTATTCAAGAAGTGGGTTTGGGGAATTTTAGTGGGGAAAATTTGGTCAATACTTTTCATTGATACTGAGGTTATTTGAAAAGAGAACATACGAGGTGTGTTCAAAAAGAAACAGAACTTTTGAGATAGCGTGCCAACCGGCAGAGGGAACGCGCTGCGGCTACTGACAGCAGGTTTAGACAACAAGTTGCCATTTGTCTCGTTTCGCTTCGTCGAGCTACAGCTGCTTAAGTAAGCATGTGCATAAGCTGTTCATCGGATTGAAGAGCAACGCGCGTGTGTAAAAGTTTGCTACAAACTTGACAAACCATTTACAGAGACATCTCAATTACTTTCCAGTTCATTCAAGGTCTCCTCATCCAAACAAAGCACGCATGAGTCGGTCAAAGATAAAGGTGATATTGGTTGTGTTTTATTATTATTATTATTATTATTGGAAAGGCATTGTTCACCATAAATTTGTATCACGTGGTCAGATGGTAAACATATAGTTGTATCAGGACATTTTAGCGCGACTGAGGGACGTTGCGGACAGGAAGAGTCCTGAATTGTGAGAACGCCAAACTTGGATGGTGCATCGTGTAGTTATCTGGCAAAATATCAGACTCCTGTTGTTCCCCATCCAGGGTCGTGCCGTGAGAGGAGACGAGCAGGGCGTGGGCCCCGGGCGCCGAAGTAAGGGGGGCGAAAAATTCGGGAGAAAAAAGGAAAAAAGATAGGAAAAAATTGCTTGGAATATATGTACGGGGGCGCCGTCGTATACTCTCGCCCCGGGCGCTGATTTTCTACGGCACGGCCCTGTCCCCATCCACCGTATTCTCGGATTTAGCCCCAGAAAACTTAAAATTACTTTGAAACGACTTATTTCCCAATTCATAGAGGAGTTTCGGGACAATGCGACAAGAGATCTGCGCATCATTCCAGATAGTGTTTTCTAGGAGGCTTTCCAAAAAAAAAAATGAAGGAAACATTGGGAACGATGTGTTGCCAGTAGAGGGGAACTACTTTGAGGGGAACAGTACTTAAAATGTTATGAAATAAGTAATACAGATTTTATATCAAAAGTTCGTCTTTTTGGAACACTCCTCGTGCATCTATTGTGTCGTTCAAATCACATTTTCATACAGACTATCGATTTCCTCACCAAAGACGAGAATGCTATACAGAATAAACAAAGGAGTTCACAAGGGACATTACACTTACGATTGTTTTTCATTTTATTTCTGACGAGCAACCCATTAGCTTGGATATAAACGGTTATGATATGAGCATGTTTTGACCTTCGATATACACTCTTTAGATAAGCTCAGAGACTATGATGTAAGAAACCAATTGGAAAGGTCTATCTGTGAATACTTTTTTTTTCTTCTCTCTAACATATAAACCAAGAAAGACTATAAAAGCTGTTGCAAGTAGCTGAACATATGTTAGATAAATACATACAGTGAAACTGTACTCACACTAAAAGTACGGAAATTGAACACCTGTTATGCGTGACGAACAGAGAGAAATAAATAAAAAGAATTTGTCATATAGATATTTGTTTGCAAGTGCACAGAACGTTAGTCAGTAAGTGCTATTGAAGTAAAACTCATGGCCACCACGACAGTTTTTTTTTCATGATGATATGCATATATTGGATATTAGGCAAAATGCATATTGTTTAATATTGGAAATACAATAAATGAACGACGTAACATTCGTTTGGAGGGTCTTTGCTTCAGTTTCAGCATAATTTATTTTGGCCTATTTGGCTCTACGCTGCCTATTGCCTATAATTATATTGCCAAATATTGCCTATTCATAACATCTTGTTCAAAATCAGGATAAGTCCAAATTACTTGAAAAAACAAGTTGTAGTGTCACATGTAAACCACGTAAAGAAGTTTGGTTTAAATGGCGTGATATTTTCTCAATTAATATTCAAATCGGAAGCGGTAGTACATTTTTGCCACTTCCGGTTTTAGTAGAGGTACTAGAGAGAAGTGTATACATTTGAGACGCTTCATTGATGACAGAAAACTGCTTCTTACTATCCTTGCCGTTTTTACTTTATAGCGATCAACGTCAAAACCGGAAATAGCTGATTATCTTCACTTCCGGTTTGAACAGAGAATTAAGAGAGAATATGGACGTGTCTTAATTTCTATAAATATTTGCAAGGTTAGCTACATTACTGAATTTCTATAAATTCCCATCGGCTTGGTTAAATGACTTGTCAGCTGAGCTAAATGACTTAATTTCTGTAAATACTTGCCTACTTAGCTAAATGACATAATCCTTCAAATTCTTGCCAGCCTACCAGAAGTTTAAATTTCTGTCAATAGTTGTACGCTTTACTAAATGACATAACCTCTGTAAATACCTGAAAGCTTAGCTTAATGACCTAATTTCTATAATTATTGCAGCTTAACTCGTAAATGACTTAATTTCTGTAAATTCTTGTCAGCATCCTAAATGATTTAGTTTTGTAAATTCACGCCAGCTTAGTTTAATGGCTAAATTTCTGTAATAACTTGTTAGCTTAGCTAAATGAATTACTTCTGTAAATATTTGCTAGATTAGCTGAATGACTTAATTGCTGAAAATACTTGTAAGCTTTACTACATAACTTAATTTATGTAAATATTGTTTCTGTAAATTCTTGCTAGCTTAGCTAAATAATTTAATTTCTGTAAATACTTGGCACCTTAGCAATATTGCTTAATTTCTGTAAACACTTGCAAGCTGAGCTAAATGACTTAATTTCTGTAAATACTTGCAAACCGAGCTAAATGACTTAATTTCCGTATATACTTGTCACTTTAGCTTAATGACCTAGTTTCTGTTAATTCTTGCCAGATTAGCTCAATGAATTATTTCTGTAGATACGTATTTGCCAGCTTAACTAAATAATTCAATTTCTGTAAATACTTACCAGTTTAGATACATGCCTTAATTTCTGTAAACGCCAAGTGAGCTTTGTGGTGGACAAACACCTTGTACGTGTTTTTTTTTCGGGATCCTCTCGTTTCTTCTCATTTTCTTCATTCCACCATTTCATTCATTTTTCATCATCCCCGTCTCCTTTAGCCTAGCCAGCATAATCCTGGGACGTAGAACTGAAAGATTTTTAATTTCTATAAATACTTGCAAGCTAAATGCTTGCAATACTAAATGACTTAATTTCTGTAATAGTTGCAAGATTAGCTACATGCCTTAATTTCTGTAAATACTTGGCACCTTAGCTAAATGACTTAATTTCTGTGAATATTTGCTAGCTTAGCTATATAGCTATATGACTTAATTTTTGTAAATACTTGCCAGTGTAGATAAATGACTTAATTTGTGTAAGCTTAGCTAAAAGGCTTAAAAGTGCTCATTATTGCATATTTATTTATTTATTTTTTTTTTTGTGTTGTAAAAAAGTAAATCCTTTATAGCTGTTTGAAGTTGACCTAATCGTATATTCTTACAGCGAAATTAAAAAGCCAAAGCGAACAAGGAATCATCTTTCTTCCAAGCTGTTATAAGATTACAAAAGAATGAGACCAGTTTCTTCCGATCGCATCTTACTACTTGTTTTAAGAGTTGCCGCAGTGGCTCAGTGGCAGAGCGTTCACCTCTGGTCCATGGGGTCCCTAGTTCGGTCCCAGTTCGCGCCAAGTGAACCTTGTAGTGAACAAACACTGTGTGAGTGGGTTTTCTCGGGATTCTTCCGTTTCCTCCCACTTTCTTCATTACACCATTTCATTCCTTTGTCGTTATCATCGTCTTCTTTAGCCTAGCCAGCATAATCGTGGGAGACGTAAAACTTAAAAATTTCATTTTACTTTTTAACTTGTTTTAAGAAGAGCAGAGATGTCCAAACGGTTTATTTTGGTTGAGCAATAACCCATCTTTCTATATTTATCTGAATATTCCTCCCATCCCCAAAGTTAGTTTTTGAGAAGTAACTTACTGGTTACGACGATTGGTGCCGATCCTGGGCCCTGGGGGTTGAAGTTTGCTTGAGCCTACGTATTCGGGTTAAAATCTTCGTTGATGTTCTGATAAAGCTGAATTCCTTCCCGCTATAAGATAAAAAGCTGTTGTTTCTGTATACAGTATATTACATACCTTTATATATATATATATATATATATATATATATATACAGAGTGCGGCACGTAAAACCGGCTCGTAAAGTGAACACGTAAAATGAAATGTAATGTATTGAATATGATTAACTACAACACATAAATAAAATGTAATGTATTGAATATGACTACTCACCTTCACAGCAGCCTTCACAGCAGGTGCTGAAAGTGTCCTCCGCCCACTTCAACACACATGTGAGCACGATTGAGGAGATTCATATATACCCTTGTCAGTTCTTGTGTTGTAATGCTATTGGTGACATCCTGGATCCTGGTCTTGAGTTCTTCAATTGTGTTTGGATTTGTTTCGTATACTCTTCCCTTTAACAGTCCCCATAAGTAAAAGTCACACGTGGACAAGTCTGGTGACCGAGGAGGCCACAAGCCTTTGCTGATTGTCCTCTCTGGTGTAAACATCTTATGCACAAGGGATGTTATGATGTGTGGCATGTTGCACCGTCCTGCTGAAAGTAACATAACTGACGCTCCTCTTCGGTCAAGTGTGTATAAAACTCCTCCAGGATTCCCATATACACGTCACTGTTCACTGTCGTCTCAAGGAATATGGGCCCAATAACGCGTGTGGCGGAAATGGCACACCAAACCCCAATCTTCTCATCATGCAAGGGTACCTGGTGGATTGCGTGTGGATTTTCTGTCGACCAATACCGGTTGTTTTGTGAATTTACGTACCCAGACAGGTGGAGCCACGCCTCGTCACTCATGATGAGCATTAGTGGATCCAAGAAACCACTGGCAACATTGCTCAACAGCCATGAACAGAAATGCACCCTCTTCTGCAGGTCAGGCTCCTTCAGTTCTTGCACAACACTTATCCGGTACGGTTTTAACTTCAGTCCCCTTAAAACACGTCTGCAACTTTTCTCACTCGCATGAACCTGTTGACTCAATCTGGTTGACTTTCGAGGACTTCTTGTCATTATCTCCTCCACATGCATCTTTAATTCAGGTGTGCAGAAAGATGGTCGTCTGTTCCTGGGAGCATTTTGAACCGATCCTGTACGCCGCCATTTTTCAATCAATTCCTGAATGGTGCTTTTTGCTGGCACAGATCGTCCTGGAAATTTCTCCCGAAACAAATTCTTTGTTTTCACAAAAGATCCAGTGAGAATGAACCCTTCAACAATGGCAACACGCTTGGGTATCGAATACGGCATTATCACACACTGACACTCACCCGGCTTAACACAACGAGGCCTTTTTCTCAACTGGTTTCGACAAGTTTCACTGGCTGCGGCTGCACGTGACTGCTGCAGGTCACGTAAGTCGACCCGACCTCGACACGCCATCTCTTGGTAGGAAGGTAGATTATTTAAGTGTTGCCAAAAACACAATATACCAGAATATTACGACGGGCCGGTTTTACGTGCTGCACCCTATATATATATATATATATATATATATATATATATATATATATATATATATATATATATATATATATATATATATATATATATAAATCAAATTAGTTTTAATTATTTGATTTCCACATCACTAAAATTTTAATTACACTTCATTTTCCCTTAAGAATAACACTATTCAATCTTGCAGCCTTCTTTGTAATTCAGAATTCTTTCAAGATATTAAATAGTCTATCTCTTTTAAATAAATTATATGCTTTATGCAATCAATATTAGTAGGCGTTGGTAAGCAATATAACCTAGAACTTGTAACGTTTCTTTTCTGTTTACTTGTTATTTATATATTACCTTTTCGAGAAGGATTTTTTCACGGCAAACTTTATATATTGAAGTATGGGAATGACTCAATATTTAAGCCGAAAGTGTGAGTAAATCTCTACCACTTCCGGTTCGATTTGAGACATGAGAGCACAAATGAAACCTATTCTTGAGACACAGACTCTATATATTAAAAAAAAAAAAGAATCTCGCTTTCTATTACCTTTTCCCTCCAATGAAAATCAATATTGAAACTAGAAGTAGTAATAGACTTCTGTTAATGTTCACATTTTATGACATTTTCGATTTTTTTTTAATAGAGTATGTTAAAATCGATTTTCACTTCCAGAATCCGAAGCAATTCTCGGCTTTCAGTTTTGAAAAAAAAAAATGAAATGAAATCTTCAATTTTACGCCCCACGGTTATACTGAGTAGGTTACGATGATGATGATGAAAAATGAATGAAATGGTGGGATGAAGAAAGTGGGAGAAAACGGCAGAAGCCAAAGAAAACCCACGCGCAAGATGATTGTCCACCACAAAGCCACTTGGTGAGAGCTGGGATCGAACCATAGACCTCATTCACCAGATGTGAACGCTCTACTATTGAGCCACCGTGGGCCCTTGGTTTTGAAAACTGAAACTGAATTTCGAGTTTGAGAACCGAAAATCAGTTTTTAAAATCGAAACTGAATTTCAGATTTGAAAACTAGAAAATCGATTGTTTTGAATTTTTAAATTTTTTCCACAATTCGATTTTATAGATTTTCCTAAAAGTCGATTTGGGTGACACTAATATTTACCATTTCTAGTTTTAGTAGAAAGATAAGCGCACAGACTGGAATTCAGAATCTTCGGGCGCTGAATCCAATGATGATCACAGATTTCCTTTTGGGGGTACTTTGAATAAACGAGAGATGAAAGCAGTAGGCCTATTGTGAAAATATTGGTAACGTAAATTGAATTCATCCCTGGCCAAGTAAATTTGTGGCGGACAATATCGTGTCCGTGGGTTTTCTCGCGGTATTCCAGTTTATCCTTCCACATTTTCATTCCATCAATTCTTCCATCATCAGTCTCCCATAACCTTAAGGGCATAATCGTGGTACGTTAAACTGTGGAATTTCATTTCATTTTCCAAATTGAACCCAGTCGTAAGAATGCCCCGGGGATGAATTCCGTAGCGTAGGCCACCTCGAATGGTTTTTGCTCTAATACCTGTCTACAGACAGGCGGACGGATAGAGCCTATACGCATGCATACCAATAGTTAGGAAATCTAAAAAGAAATGGAAGTGTAGTTCACTACACTTAAAGAAGTCTCTAAAAGGAAATAATATAACTAAGAGACGAAAAAGTACGTTCTTCTTTATCTTTCATAGCTCCTTGGATTACTAACATTAACTAAGGACATATGCCCTAGTTAATTATGTCTTCAGTTGGCTACTCTGCAACCATCTAGTCTAAGTTTTTTTATTTTCTCTCTCTCCGCCTACGCGCGCACACTTGCTTTCTGGTAAGTGTTGCCAGCCGCTACAAAAGTTCTATAAAAATGTAACTTGATAGTTTTTCGGAGTTCATCGAAAAGCACACAACACATGTTTCAATCCTCCCCGTCTTCTCTGCCCCTTTTTACATTTCTTCCGAAAGAGAGCGAGAAAAAGACAAAAAAGACAAATAACCTCGAAAGGATTTTTTAGTGAACAAACCCTCAGCTGTTGTGGAAACTATTTAAAGAACTGTCCAATGTAACAGATACAGAAAGTAATACAGCACACGTTAATTAGTTTTTCTTTTTCTTTCTTATTTTTTTTCTAAATTTGAGTACATCCCAGAAGTATGTACGGGTGGCGTTCTGCTTATTATGCATTCCTGTTTCCTGGTTGGAGCTTAGCGACCGTTTTCAGCAACGAGGCTATATGGGACATAGACTTACAATTTAAGAAGCAACGTGGAATTAGAATCACCGTTAGGAACTCGGTGGCTCACAAGTAAACCTTACGTTTGGGTGAATCGAGTGCTGACTGAGACACATATGAGAAAGTAGTACTAAATGTGGTCAGTATTTTAGTGAAGTTGTAGGTGCGAAGCTCCAGGGGTTTAGGAGATACAGCTACCAGAACATCACATGGAAGTACAGAATAGTCTCCATACAGTTGAAGGTAAAAGCCCTGTAAGACCTCTTGTAACGAAAAAAGTGAATAACAAATGTATGGGTACATATTAGGACTAGGGGGAAGTCATATAGTAAGGGTATACCTGACGGCGGCCATCTTGAAATCCGCCATTTTGAATTAAGGTTAAGTTTTTAAAATAGGAATAGGGTCATGTGATACATGATTTAAGGCGCAAATTTAATCAGAAGAACAATGGTGACGTTAATTTTGATTTACGCGCAATTGGTAAAAAGTTACAGGGAAATTAAATATTGTTGCAGCATATGTATTAGTCCTTTACCCCACCTTGTAAATTTTGTGTTAATGATAATAATTAAATAAAAAGCAGGTGGATAAATATTAGGTTTATGGTAAGAGTTGCCTTGATGGCGGCCATGTTCAAATCCGCCATTTTGAATCAGACAAAAGTTTTAAACAAAACTCATAACAGTGATACCTTATTAATAGCAAATTTTACCATAAATCAAACGGTATAACCATTTTTGCTTTATCATTAACCAGCACAAAATTAAATGGGAAATCAGAAATACAATGGTGGCGTTACAATGTTAGTTGTTTGATGCTGTACTTGCACGCCATTTCGTTGTTTTTCTTGTATCCTGTTCACATCTATTTCTTGCTGCAACAATATTTAATTTCCCTGTAACTTTTTACCAATTGCGCGTAAATCAAAATTAACGTCACCATTGTTCTTCTGATTAAATTTGCGCCTTAAATCATGTATCACATGACCCTATTCCTATTTTAAAAACTTAACCTTAATTCAAAATGGCGGATTTCAAGATGGCCGCCGTCAGGTATACCCTTACTATATGACTTCCCCCTAGTCCTAATATGTACCCATACATTTGTTATTCACTTTTTTTTCGTTACAAGAGGTCTTACAGAGCTTTTACCTCCAACTGTAGGAAGACTATTCTGTACTTCCATGTGATGTTCTGGTAGCTGTATCTCCTAAACCCCTGGAGCTTCGCACCTACAACTTCACTGAAATACTGACCACACTTAGTACTACTTTCTCATATGTGTCTCAGTCAGCAACTCGATTCACCCAAACGTAAGGTTTACTTGTTAGTGATAAAGAGCTTATCTCTAGTGCGTCGGGTTCCTGTTTCGATCCCCAGACAAGTAAGTTTGTGGTGGACAATATCGTGTTCGTAGGTTTTCTCGGAGTATTCCCGTTTCCTTCCACATTCCCAATCCACAAATTATCCTATCATCATTCACTTGCTTTAATCATCGTCTCCCTTAGCCTAACGGGCATAATTATAATTGTAGGACATTAAACTGAAATATCTCATTTCAGAACTACCGTAATGCGTTCAAATTTCAAGCCTCTCATACCGGAATCTAACCCAGGACACGTACATCAAAGGCGAGCGCGCTAGCAACTAGACCAGCGGGTATTCCCAGTATACTAAAACAACCGAACTTAGGTGAAAACGGATGTCGGGCGACACAAAGTTCCTCACAATGATCATATTTATACTGGATAAAATAATAATTTAAATTATTTAGAAATCTCTTAATAAGGATGTTTGTTTTCCTTTGAAGGTATATGCCCCTTGATTTATTCATTTATTTATGTATTTATTCACGGGCTTGCTGATAAGTATTTTGAATCAAAACAAGGATTAATACTCTATTAAGCCTTTCACAGTAATAGACTTTTAAAAATTATTGTGGCAGCACTTCTCCAAAAAGTATGATAGAGAGTTATCCATAATTGAAAATATATAAAACAAATAACTACTAAATGTCATTTTGTAAGTAATTCGCAATTAATAATTCAGTGTTAGATTGAATTTGAGTTTAGCGTCACTTCTAGCAGCGAGGCTATATGAAACATGGACCTATAGCTTAAAGTGGGGCCCGAACCACAGGAGCTCCTGCTGGGTGTCGAACTCAGTTTTCCCACGCCAAATGCGCGTACGCTAACCAATGGAATCGTCATTGTTAAACTCAGGCTTGTCTTACGGGTTTCTGGAAGGACAGAGCTGGAATATTCTGTTAATAAAGCTAATATGAGCCAAATCAAAGAAACGATGAATCTCAGGTTTCTGAAGTTATACGTTGTTCAGCTATTAGGTTAAATATTCAGTATATAATATACTATATATCGAGCTCCTATGTGATTTTGTCCATGATAATGTATGAATAAGAGCTACTTTATACAATATACCGGTATGTAATTTTGGAGCTAGAGAGTGTCTATAGCCAATCTCTGTCTTAACTAGTTGAGCAACGTATTACTTCCAAAGTCTCAGGTTTATCACTGTTTTGGCTTGGCACCTATTAACTTCATCAACAGAATACTTTCAGAAGTTCTTACTAGAGCTGTCGAAATCGGTTTTTGAAAAAACCGAAAACCGGATTTTTGAAAAAAGTGAAATTTTATAAGACCGAAATGTCGGTTTTGAAAACCGCTTTTGCGGTTTCAGTTTTCAAAAACCGCTTTGGCGGTTTCGGTTTTGAAAAACCGCATTTGCGGTTTTCGGGTTTCAGAAAACTTGTTTTCTCAAAAAACAGAAAACCGCAAATGTCTCAAAAATTCGACAGCACTAGTGGCTTGTACAACCAACGAAGTATCCCTTTCGCACAGCGCTGCACATATTACCATAATAGTCTTGAAGCAAATAAAAAAAAAGTTAAAACACATATAAATCAATACAATTATCTCGATTGATGGATGCTTTTACAATTGTTAAAAGGTGTAATTAAAAACAGCAAACATTGTTTCCAGAGTTGGAGTGGGTCAGTGGGTCAAGTGGGTCAAGTTTTCTGAGTGGGTCAGTGGGTCGTGGGTCAACGGCATGTGACCCACTGTGACCCACCACCCACCGTGACCCACTGCGATCCACCGACTCAGTATGATCTACCGACCCTCTCTGCTTACTGCATTGTAGACAGTATCTTCTGAAGACTGGTAAATTTATCTTCGTTTTACTTCCAAGACCTTCATTTCCCTTTCTTTTCCACTTGTTTCTGTCTACTTACCTGAGGTGAGTATATCTAACCAAGTGAAAAAAGAACTTCAGGCGCATTTGGATATTGATATTTTTAATTGTAAGAATAACAATAAGACTTATACTACTACTTGGCTTTCGAGATCTGTGAGTTTTTAGGGGAGCTAACTACTGGAAAAAATACATTTTTGAATCACTGTAATATATAAATTATTATATAAAAAAATTGAATATAACTATGTGTGCCTGATCATCACGGCCGAATTGCAAAGTCAAATGAAATTACTTTTGGTATGTAGTTAGGCCTTAATCCAAATTGGGATGTTGTATTGCTTTCATTATAATAGCTACATATCCTAAGGAGGGTGAGGATCCGAATATTTGCGAAAAAAAAATTAGTATCTTGCAAGCCGTTATACTTACTGAGCTGAAATTCAGTGTATTAACTCTTTATTGAAAATAAACAAAATGTGTAATAGCATATTTTTAAATTGTCCTTTATGGGGGGGGGGGGACTTTCTATATATGGAAAATTGGTAGTGAGTTGGTTTGTAAAAATGATCGAAAACAATCGATGTTATTTAAGAAAAAAATCAGAAACAAAAAATTACAGTGCTTGGCTTCATATATCCATTGCTTTCTACTATAATAATTGCTGAAGCTTATGTTTATTATATGCAGCGCTTACAGCACAGGGCAATAAACCCAAAAACTTGTGACTAAAATAGGCATAAAATTTGTACTGTAAGCTTAATTACACGGAAATTTTAAGTTTGGATTATACGCATAATTATATGGAAAGTTTTAAATTTTTTCCCTTTACGTTGGTCTACTTACCTTGATTTGGAACTTTCAAATTTCACCCTTTTTTCCACTGAAAAGTATTGATAATTCAACAAGGAAAGAATTATACTATGATAATTTAATTGAAATTCATCGTAATTTGGCACATGGCAAACAGCAGTGTGGTAATTGAAGGGGAAGAAGGAGAGAAATTCCCATTCACCTCTGAACACTTTCCAGGAACCACGTTCTCTTTTGCTTTCTAGACGGGAGAGGGAACTTCGTAATGGCATCAAACCTTCATGTGTAATTACAAAAATTAAATTTATAAACAAATAAGAAATCTTCAGTTCATCAGGCTTTAATTGATAATTTATTCACAAGATTCCCTATCGAAGGCGTGGTAGGTGAAGTTTCTGTTCTCCATGAGTCGACATTGCCAACTGACATGGTCGATATGGAAAAGATGTTGTATGGTGATAGAGAGATGATACTTCTTGCTGAGTATTTCAAAACTGACCAAGGAAAATTGTTATCAGACTTAAGTCTAACAAGCAGATTGACGATGAGGAGTTGCAGAAATCGGGTAGAAGTATTATCAATTTCCACGACAGAGTGCGAACGGGGACTTCCCCTTATGAATTTACAGATGACTGATATTAGAAATTGACTAATGCTCAAACATTGTCTAACTTGTTGTTCATCAATGTTAATGGCCCACCGCTAGACAAGCTCAAAGTAGACAAGCTATTTATTTCTTGGCTGAGATGATTTACCGCCAAAATGTTACCAACAGGAAATAAACCCGATTTCAGGTTTGTTTTAAAGTGGAAAATTACGAGCTATAGAAAATGTATAGGCCTCCTTGTATTACTAATGGCTTATTTGTGCTATTCAACTTTGTACCTATTTTTTAGTAAGTCTCTTCTTTGCTTTAGGTAAACTACTTTGAATAAATATTCATAATAATTGCAGTTATGCATATTTGTAACTTAAATTTAACGTGGATTTTTAATGATTACACAAATTACAATTATGAGCATACTTTATGGAGATGCTCTCACATAGGGTACCCGAGCACCCTTATAAACTATGAAAAACTGATTTTTCAAGTCTTTTATGAGAAAAATACTGTGAACTGAGAAACCATAACTTTTTCCATATTGTACAGGGGTATTTTCCTGCGAATAGAAGCTTCTTTTGGAATGCGATGAGAAATTAACACTTGCAAGAATACTCTCTTAGTGCAAGTATATTTTACGCACACACTAATTTCCCCTCACCTCGAACTGTTTCAATTTCCTCACTGACAAACACTTTACCATTTTATGTCATAAAGATCAGATCCACCGTTATTCTGACAGAGCGGTGCTTGAGCGATTGACTAGAAATTCAAACTCCGATTAGTGACAATTTCACAGTCATGTTTTATTACAAGTGTAAACTCTTTAGTCAGTACAGAAGAGGCCGTGAATCGTGTTCAGAGTTGATGACGATGGATTTTGGTTAGTCAGAATAGGTCACAGTGGATGAGAGTAGTTCATGGTGGGTGGTGGATCACGGTGGGTGGTGGGTCAGAGTGGGTCACGGTGGGTGGTGGGTCAGTGGGTCACCGTGGGTGGTGAGTCATGGTGGGTCACCGTGGGTGGTGGGTCAGAGTGGGTCACGGTGGTCAGTGGGTCGTGGGTCACGGTGGGTGGTGGGTCAAGTTTTCATTGACCCACGCCAACTCTGATTGTTTCTGCTTTGAAAAGGACAAACATGGTTTCGCTTATAAAACAGCAAATACTGTTTCGGGCGGTTTCCGTTTTGAAAACCGCATTTGCGGTTTCGGTTTTGAAAACAGCATTTGCGGTTTCGGTTTCGAAAACCGCATTTGCGGTTTTCGGTTTTCAAAAACCCAGTTCTCAAAAACCGAAAACCGCAAATGTCACAAAAATTCGACAGCACTAGTTCTTACTATTTACAAAACCTCTGAGATATGCCTGAGTTCAACATTGATTTCTCTACTTTCTTTCCTTCAATGCTTAATTGTTAATTTGAAAAACTTACAAAATAATATTTAGTTACTACTTGTTCGATATATTTTCAACTATCGATCAATCTTACACTATCAAATCTAATAGAAATTTATGCTTTTTTGAGAAGTATTGCTCAAATAATTTTTAAAAATCGAGTTAATTGCTATGAAAGATTCAATAGATCATTAATCTTGTTTGGATTCAAAATACGTATCAGCAAGGTCATGAATGAGTACATAAACAAATGAATAAATATGAACAAATCATATATTTGTACCTATATTGTAATATACGATCAAAATATGTAATTAAAATATACACTCAAAAATATTTAATTCAATATTTTAAGTTCAATTTGAATATTTTATTATGCATATTTAAAGAAAACAAATTCTTGTATTTAATCTGTCATTTTTTAAAGTAATTAACTAGCCAATTCTGTAGCTCAAGCTACTCGAATATTTACTATTGAAAAAATAAAAGCTCGCCATTGTATTCTATCTTGAGCTAATGTAGCAAATTTGAGATTATTTAGATCTTTTCTGTTAACTTTATCTGCCAATAGTTGAAGATTAACTGACTTAAAAATCACAGAAGAACGAAAGGAAACGGACCAAGAAAAGCTATTCCTAATTAGTGTGAAAACCGCAATATTTACCGTCATAACCAGGGCCCGGATCTTGTTGACAAGTCAACTTTTTACTGTTACGCATAGGACAAGGCAAGCTCAAATAAAAACGTTATCCGTCAACTCAAGCTTCTGAAAGTATATTTTTTTAGGGTCAACTTTTGGTCACTTTTTGCCGTTTTGAAGTTTCAGGTCATCACTTATGGTCTTTTTAGTCTTTTTCCTCTACATAAGGAAATCGTAAAGTGAACAATGTTTACAAATTTGAAAAATACAAAATTAGATTCTCTCTTTTCCTGCTTTCTGGCTATCGGGATGGAAAACTGCATTCCTAAAAAGCTAATGAACACTAAGCTGTAGCTGGTTGACGAGGGGTAGGGGCTGGTAGTTGGCTAAACAGATAATTTTGGGTTGTTGACCACAAAGGATGTGATCACGTGAATAACTAAAACTGGATTAGAAGACGTACAAAGATTTTAAACAGGGTTTTTACCTATTATTCTCGTGTATACAGTCTACACTTGCGAAATTCTGTTCTTTAAGTGTGCTTCCTAGTTTCAACTCGGGAGTGGATTGACACTTTCACAGCCGTGTGCACCAACGAAGTTTAAACGAGCGTTCACTCAAACGCGTTCAACATTAAACTTTCGAGTTTAAACGTGGTTCCAGGACTTTCGTTGCACCATTGAAAGTCGAACTTTAAGTAAACTTCGGTCAATTTGTAAAATCGACTCTGGTTGGTTGTCGCCTTTTGTCTCTAATCTTCGTTTAACAAAGTAACAAACGAAGAAAGCATACCGCGTGCCGGTGTTTTCGACTTTCGAGATTGTGTGCATAGTCTAACTTCAGTGATCGTAATTGTGATGGCAAAGTAATGAAAGCAAGAGAAAAACATTTTTCGAACACGAGAAATGTATTGTAATTTCGTTAGTGTAAAAATATAAAGACATTATTGAATGTAAACAGACTGACTTCGATCAAACGAAGTTTAAACCAACAAATTCGGCCGTTCAAGCTAAAACCAAGTTTATCCACCATTTGAATGAGACTTCACCTTGAACGTTGTTGGTGCATCAGACATTTTCACCAAGCTTGGTTATGACCCTCGTTCAACAGTTGAACGTCGTTGATGCGTACGACCATCAGTATGTAGAATACCGTACAATGGACTGCAACTAACTGAAACAAAACTTTTGAAAATGAGTGACAAATGGTAATTAAAATCCAATAGATATTTAAAAAATGTCGATGTTTAACGAAATAAACTTTTTAAGAAAACGCAAGTTTTAAGGTCAATTTTTGTGAATTTTAGGGTCATTTTACAGGAATTTTAGTGTCATTTTATAGGTCACATTTTATAAAATTTTAGGTCAACAAGATCCGGGCCCTGGTCATAACTATTGACAGGAAATGATCAACACACCGATCTTCCGTTCTAAAGTTAAAAAAGAGTTCAATTAATGTCTGTGGCTTTTCCTTATCGAAACGACCGCTTTTGTTAAGGAGTTTCGTTTACTAAAAACTCTTATATGCAGGACAAGTCAAAATGATGGACCTGAATTCAGAAGAGCTCCCGGTTAGCTTACGCGTCCTTTTAACGGGGGAGGCCCGGGATCGATTCCCGGCGGGAGCTCATGTGGTTTGGGTTCCACGTTAAGCTGTAAGTAAGTCCACGTCTTGTATAGCCTCACTACTGAAAGATAAGCTAAACACAAAAATCAATCAATCAATCAATCTGATTTCAGGAGACATGCTCTTGAAAAGGATAACTTCCAAAGTTGAGTTTCCACGCCATGTTTCCACCTTCCACCGCATGAAATGAGCGGGAGCGAGCACGAAATGAATTGCTAATTATTGACCGCAACATGCTACAAAAGATTTGGCATAAGAGACAGACTATTGGCTTGATGTGTGCCGTGTTACGCGAGGTGCTCATATAGAACTCTTGTGATATATTTGACAGTTTACCTTTCTCAGAACATGTCTCACAATATTCTATCATAATATTAGGTTGTAGAGACTGGATGTTAGGCAAAATGCCTATTCTTTAATATTGAAGATATTATCAAAAATAACGTTTTAAAGTTTATGGGGGGTTATAATTTCAATTTAAGCCAATTTTATTCTGCCTATTTTGCCTATTTCACCCATTCCTCCCTAAATAATTGCTTTAGTGTCTAATGTTGCCTACAAAATAAGACTTTATTGAGGAAAAATATGTAATTTAGTAGCCCTATTTCAAAAAAGGATTCTGCCTCTTCCGAGATTAGTACTGTTTGTAGTGATAAGATGTCGTAAAACTTTGAATTGCTATGTGTACTGATAAAGTGCTGTAAAACTTTGGACTGTTGTGTGTACTGATAAGTGTATAAGATTTGGACTGTTATGTGTGGTGATAAAGTGCTGTAAGATAATATATTTACCAAATATTATTGGAATACATGCTAAGCTTCGTTTTTATATATACAGTAAAAGAAATTATTAACAAATAGGAATGTTTCTATATTATTTGAACATATCTATGACTTGAATTTATTTTTAATTGTATTGAGTATTTATCTTCATTATTTCGAGTTACATTTTAGTGCCGGTTTTACTGCCTATTTTTTAAAATTTTAAGTGCGTATTTGTCTGCCTATTTTCCAGGTTTTTAATGCCTAAACATCCTATCTCTACTTATTAGATTTCTCAGAATAAATTACTGAAATTGGATCCATCATTTTGACTTGCCCCGTATATATATTTACTCTATGTGTCTGTCCGGGAGACAAAATATCTCAAGAAGTACTTCTTGGATGATCATCAATTTTGGGCAGAGGGTGTAGAGGATCAAAGGTGAAGAATCGAGTTCGTTGATAGAGCTGATATTCAAACCGGAAGTTGTAGAAATCAACCGTTTCCGGTTTCAACGTTGATCACTATACAGCAAAAACGGTAATAGATAGCGAGAAGTTGTTTCCTGTGATCGATTAATCGCCCCAAGAACGCATTGCATCTCCACTCTAATCTCTCTACTAAAACCGGAAATGGTAGGAATCTACTACAGCTTCTGGTTTCAATATTGAGAAAATATCACGCCATAGAAACAAAACTTCTTTATTCCTGTACTCGTGACACAACTACTTCTTTTCTGATAAGTGAAGCAATACTTTCACTAGATACTGTTAACTGAAAACAAAAATATCTATAGTGATACAATAGAAAATAGTAAAGTTACAAAGGGGGTTCAATAAGTTTGCACAGATGGGTATAATGTTTTTATTAGTTGCAATACGATGATGAATTTTTAGGTGAACATATTTGAATCTCCTAGAAGTCTCTTGAAATAATCCCTGATTTAACCTTTGCCTCACGTTGTAATCACTGTTTAAATTCATTCAATTTTAACCTTACTTCACGCCATGGCTTCCAATTTAACCTTAATTTCATGTTATGTTATGATGACTTTAAATTCATTTAATCTCTACCTCAGGATTCTTCAACTTTATGTGATATGAAATCTTCGAATTCACTTGAGTTCACCCTCACATCATTTATCGTTGTTGCCATGTAACTAGGCGGATCATTACGTTGAGACAGGAACTTATATTGGTTTGGGTACAAAACCTCGCGGCCAGAACCTCGCGGCGACAACCTCGCGGACCAAAACCTTGCCTGGCCAAAACCTCGCCTCCCAAAACCTCGCGGCCCAAAATCTCGCCAGGCCGAAACCTCGCCTGGCCAAAACCTCGCCGCCCAAAACCTCGCGGGACAAAATCTCGCCGGGCCAAAACCCCGCCTGGCCAAAACCTCGCCGCCCAAAACCTCGCGGGCCAAAATCTCGCGGGGCCAAAACCTCGCCTGGCCAAAACCTCGCCACCCAAAACCTCGCGGGCCAAAATCTCGCCGGGCCAAAACCTCGCGCCCCAAAATATCGCCATACCCAAAATCTCGCCTGACTAAAATGTAAATGTTCCAACAGATGATAAGGATGACGGTATAAAAGACGCTGTTTCAGAAGAAGTATCACGGGTATTTGACCAAGTCCCGCAATACCATATGAAAATTCTATTTCTGTATTAGAGGATTACAATGTGAAGGTAGGGCGACAGGATGTTTTTAAACTGGTTATAGGGAAAGAAAGTCTGCATAAGGAAAGTAATGACAACTAACGAGGTTAGTTTCGTGAACTTTGGAACATCCAAAAACTTAAAATTTTAACAAAAATCTAATAATATTTATGAAAATATGAAACAATATATGAGTTTTTACGACGTCCCTTGATTATGTCCTATAGGTTAAAGGAGACGTAGATGACAAGGATGAAGGAAATGATCGAATAAAGAAAGTGGGAGGAAACGGGAATAACCCGAGAAAGCCCGATGTTTTGTATATTATTATTATTATTATTATTATTATTATTATTATTATTATTATTATTATTATTATTATTATTATTATTATTTGTAATGTGGAATTGAATATTAGGAAACACATTGGGTTAATTTTAAAGAAAAGTTTCATTCGCGGCGAGGTTTTGGCACGGCGAGATTTTGTCCCGCGAGGTTTTGGGATGCGAGGTTTTGGCCACGCGAGGTTTTGGGCGGCGAGGTTTTGGCCACGCGAGGTTTTGGCCTGGCGAGATTTTGTCCCGCGAGGTTTTGGGCGGCGAGGTTTTGGGCGGCGAGGTTTTGGCCACGCGAGGTTTTGGCCCGGCGAGACTTTGTCCCGCGAGGTTTTGGGCGGCGAGGTTTTGGCCCGGCGAGATTTTGTCCCGCGAGGTTTTGGCCGGCGAGATTCTGGGCGGCGATGTTTCGGCCGCGAGATTTTGTCTGTATAGCACTTATATTACGAAGTGTCTACCAAAATACCAAGTTACAACCGAATATATACGCGTTTACACATTAACATAAGCCTATCTTCAGGCTGAAACTTAGGAATGAACATATTATATACCATACTTATCAATTTTACTGCAAATGACTCCGAAAACTTGAATATACCAAATGCAATAAGCTGACTTACATATTAAATAGAGGCACGATGTTCCTATGGTAAATTGGCTTTGGTTTGTGTTGGAGGCTTAGGAACTTACTTTAACCCGAGAACTACCAAGCGGGTCCATTGGACCCGTGATTATACTTTTCAATATTTTTATTCTCTTCATGAAAGTTAATTTGTTGCGCTGTATTTGTTTTTTCATACAATAAAACAATGTGAAAATCTCATAAAATTACTCCATATCCTCGATTCTTAATTAGGGTCCATTGGACTCGAATGGTAGAATATGTGTGTAAAAATGTATGGTAGTTGCAGGGTTAAAGTGTACAGGAACTTACTTTATATATGTGCGCGTGCGTGTGTGTATGTGTATGTGTTTCATGATTCCATCATGTGTTTGTTTGTTTCGTCTACTTCCAATGCAAACGAAAGAAAAGGAACAAGAGTTCCAATTTAGAGTAATTACATAGCAAAGTGATGCAATACAACACCAGTTTCTGAGTTTCTTAATGTAATCAATATCTTATACATAGAATCGTCACACAAGAACTAACTAGAAAGAACAGTTAACTTTCTTTCGACATATCTGCAGAAATTATTACATAGCAACATAACTTCAGGAAAATATTTATCGGAAATAAAGTTTCATGTTCCGTATACAATGCAGCGCAACCGACTAATGGAGTTTTCCATATCACTGCTGTGCAAAAGACTAATAGATTAAATGTGTTTATTAGAAAAATATTGCGTATTTTTGTACGTACCTTATCAATAATTAAAAATTAGTAAGAATACACGTACTTTTATAGACAGAGTTCATGTAAAGTATGTTCTCGTAAAATCACACGAGTCAAAAGCACTTTTTTTTAAAAAAAAAAGTCAAAATTGAATATTTAATTAAATAATTATTCAATGAATTATTCAAGTATTCGTTTTTCTAAATAATTATTATAACAATATTCGAATATACTGTATTATCGTTACAGTGACGGACATTAGAATTAGAAAACTTAACGAATATTGTAATGATAGGTTGCGGCTTATACACACGAATTATCAGAAATACACACATTCCAATAACACTAAGGCGAGGGCACTATCGTGATCTCGCTGTCCTGGATGCGATATATTATGATGGGGAACGGAATATATTGTGTGGTTTGCAGTGTTTCTTCCAGACATATTTTTTTGGGGAGGCACTGCTCCCCAGAGCTCTGAGAGTGCCTCTCGGAGGAGACCAAAATAATATGTCTATAATATAATAATAAATAGAATAGTACCAGCAGTGCCCCCCCGGAATACTGTGTCCCCCTGGAACATTTTTTTCTGAAAGAACGACTGGTGATGTGACTTTGCACCCACTAGCTGCATAGATCATGATTTGGAGCCCACGTTAATAGTAGGTATATATATATTTTTTAAGTTACCTCTACGGGTGGTGAGTTCCAACTTAATCTGCACCATGCCTTAAAATAAAAACATCACAATATACTTATAATACTTAATTTATGTAATCCATAGTAAATTCAACGAAGTAAACAGGAACAATAACTAAGAACGGTTTTAAAACTAGAAACAAAAATAGTAACAACATTTTAACTGAAACATTGCTTCGTATTCTTCTATATGGTACTGACACAATTTCCAGAACATTTTTTTTTTTTAAACCCTAAACACAAATCTAGAACAGTAGGTACCTTCCCTTCATATATTCGGTGTTGCACAATAGGATGTAAAATACAGAAACTCAACAGTTACACTTACTTGGTACATGTGCATTAGGTTGTGTGAATGAAATGTCCAGATTTGACGTCTGCTGGGAAGCTCACCTCAGCAACACAACACAAGGGTGGTATAAAGTCATGCGTCTAAAGTTACAATCTCTGTATAGTCCTGCAAACACGCTGGGTATATCGACAGTCATTAAGTATTGTGTTATTTAGCACAGTGCACCGTGGAGAATACACAAGCGCGACTGGCTGTTCGTTACGACTTGAAACTGGAAAATTTTTGCACAATAAACCACAAGAAACACTAACAGTGCATTTAAGCCAGTAATGGCTAATGAACGCACCATTTGCCGTTGGCTTGTCGAATCTCGTTTCGATGACACAACATTGGAAAATAAGCCCCTGGGAAATAACCAGTATGTGCTCCTCAGGAATATCATGAAAAGCAGACCCCTCAGAAAACTGTTCGTGCCATCGCAAACGAATTAGACATGTACCATATGCCTAGTACTATGGTTCGGCAGCTGCATGCAATCGGTAAGATGGAAAAGTTGAACTCAAGGTGCCACAAGAGTTAATATCGGCCATCACCACTTGGAAATTTGAAGTTCTCTCAATACAAAGAATAGCTGGAAAATTTTCCTGTATCGGATTGTCACTTTCCAGGAAAAATGGATCTTCTGTGATAATCATAACCGGTCAGAACAATGATTAGATTGTGATCAACATTCAAGACGATTTCATGAACCACGTCTCCACCCACAGAAGGGGTTGTTGTTGCTGATATGAAGTCTATGATGTGGGTGATCCATTATATCTTTCTCAGGTGAACTGAAACCATCAAATGCAAGTCTTTACAGTGCTGAACTCCATGAAGTGCAGTCCAAACTTGTCTGCAAGTAGCAACGGTCAACAGATATGGTATGTCATCATGTTGAAAGTCAATGCTTGCACGTCGCGCAAACGATAAAATCATCACCCTATAGGGTGGTGTGGGCCTACCACTCACCACTTGCGGAAGTGATAGACCCGCAACACATGCTGACTACCAATTCTTCCAGTGTTTGGATTATTCCTTGATAGTGCGGTGCAACTGTGGTTGATGATTTATTCTATCGCAGACCCTAATTTTTCACCACGGAATCCAGAGGTCGGCTGAACGATGACAAAAATATGTGGTCGCGGACGATAACTATTTTAATTAACCAGTATTTTCTTACTTTGAAAATGATGTGCCTGGCGTTGGCATTTTATTTTCACCAATTTATAGTAAAGCATGAGTCCAAACTTGTGTTGAGTAAATTTTACCATCATTTAATGAAGTAATGGTACTTAATGCGATTGTTGGTCTTCACAGGAAGGATGTTAAGAAAAACATCTGCAATGTTCGTTTTAAACTGGTCCTCACAAGTAGCTCTCCTTGCCGAGCTAGTGACTACCGGTGTGGTGTAGTCAAGGCATTTAGCGTTTTGAGGCCTTAGAGCACAAACTTTGAGACGAAACTATGGATAGAGTTTTAACTGTTCTCGAAGTTTCCATTCGTGTTCCCGTGTCGTGTTGGATTAAATAGAAAAGAGATGAAATAGTCTAAGCATGGAAAACAAATATACTGGTTGGTGCAAAGTAACAAAAACGAGGTTAGTATGTATGTGTCAGTGAAGAAACAGGTCACGAAATTCGTGACCTAAATCTCGGGAGCAGTCAGACCCGTGACCCGGTTTAGTCCAGACAGTTCTGCAACCCAGAATGACTCAGACCCAGTATAATCCGGACAGATCTGCAACCCAGAGTGACCCAGACAGACCTGGTGACCCGATCTAGTCCGCACGACCTGCAAACCAGGGTAGCCGAGATAGACTCGGTAACCCGGTGTAGTCCACATAGACCCGCAACGAAGATTGGCCCAGACAGACTCAGTCTATACCGGACATACCCAAAACTAAGTGATTCAGATATATCCGATGACTTGGTGTAGTCTAGACAGACCCGCAACCTAAAGTGACCCAGAAAAACTTGGTGTGACCCGCAGATGACAAAACATCGTCATACACATTACTAATGTAATTCAAAAAAAAAAAAAAAAAAAGATTCCTTCCTCTCTCTCTCTCTCTCTCTCTCTCTCTCTCTCTCTCTCTCTCTCCTTACTGAATTTATGATTTTCTTTCTTTCTTTCTTTGTTTTGTCAAAGCATTGCAATGAAAAATAACTACAAGTCTTATCAAAGTATTAACGTATTCAAAATTTTTAATAACAATATTAAAAACTACACGCTTTTGTTACGAGGGGTCGTCAAAATTTAATCAAACGAGACAATAAAACCAGTCTTGTGGAATGTAAGACATACCGCTGATTCTAACAACGAATATTAGACTTTTTGTGTAGTCTGTGTTCAAACCACTGCATTACTTTTCAGTATAGAAGACAAATAAATACAGAAAGAAATTATATTAGAAATATTCAAGACATGATAACAATTGATGCATTGGGAGACAAACACGTGAATATTCCAGCTCGAATAGCGGAAATCAACCCAGTGTAAGAGTACTGCAGTAAGTGAGAGCTGTACCGGATCTGGTCGGATGACCTGGACAAAACTCTTGACGCAACTGACTCAAGAGAGACCCGAAGACCCATCCACTACTGGTGTGTGTGTGTGTGTCTTTGCTGCAGAACGTCCCAGCTTGACTCTCGGTGGGAGAACGTTGAGCGCACAACAGCGGTCCCTATTTCATGTTGAATTTTTGGTGTTGTTTTCACATAGTCTTGCTGCCGACCAAGAACATAAACACAAATCGTTCAAGCTACAAGTGATAAAATTTGCTGAAGAAACGGCAACAAAACTGCAGCATGTCATTTCGCTGTGCATGAGCCGAAGTTGCCACTTATATACGCGAGGATATGTGTTTTCTTTTGTACTGAGCGAGTGCACTGAAATAAATTTATTTAATAGAAAGGGTAGTTAAATTACATCCAATCATGTATAAAATAGTTGATTGATGGATCGCAGATGCGTAATACCTAGTGAATTTAGCAAACTCTTATTTATACGGTTTGCAGACTATTTGTGCAGGGTATATTTATTAATTTATTTTTGGTAATCATTTTATTAAAGAATTACGAATTTTACGCAAATAAATGAAAAATTCTTCAAAAAATATGTTACATTATTTAGAAATTATTCACTGATACTTCCACACTTGGAAATAACGTTCTGGGAAGCTTTTCAGAAGCAAACGTTAGATGTCTTTGAACTGTCGCGTTCAAATGTTTACCTTGAATACGTTAACAATATCTTGTTAAACAAACCATTCCTCTCCTTTGTGGAAAAGCTCTGTTGATACAGTATTCCATTTCTGACGCAAGTCTTTACAGCCAAATGGCACATGTCATATGATGTGTGCGCGTGTGAAGATCAATGGCAAACGTGTCATTGGTGTTTCAAGTTTCTTCATCTGCTTACGGTTCGAGACTGATTCGTAAAAGTATTATGCATCACCTTCATGCTTTCAACCAGCAATAGTATATTATTAGACATCTTCTCTACGCGTCAATTTATGGGATTTCTTACTAAATAAATAATTAGTTTTTTCTTTCACTTACAATTAGGATCACAAGGGCCACATGTGGGAGAAGAAATTTTGGGAGAAATGTTCTCTTCTTACTTAATTTTGAGAAGAATGTTCTCTACTTAGTTTTTGTAAAGACTGTTCTCTACTTATTTAATTTTGTGGAGAATGTTTTCTTCTTACTTAATTATGAGAAGAATGTTCTCTATTTACTTTTTTTTTTGTGAAGATTAATTCTCTACTTAGAAAACTTAATTTTGTGGAGAACGTTCTCTTCTTACTTAATTATGATAAGAATGTTCTCTACTTACTTTTTTTTTGTAAAGATTGTTCTCTACTTAATTTTGTGAGGAATGTTTTCTCCTTACTTAATTATGAGAAGAATGTCCTCTACTTATTTTTTTTTTTTTTTTTGTAAAGATTGTTCTCTACTTAATTTTGTGAAGAATGTTTTCTTTCTTAATTATAAGAAGAAGGTTCTCTACTTACTCTTTTGTTAAGGAATGTTCCCTGCTCACTTAATTTTGAAGAGAATGTTCTCTACTTACTTTTTTCCTATTTTTCTGTACAAGAAATTCCCTGATTTACTATTCTCAATCTTTCCCATCAACTCAATTTTTAATTCTTCACATACAGTACATCCAGTAATGTTATTCAGCCGGTTCGCTAGAACCGTTTGTTAAAATATTTCGAGTTCGCAGAACCGTTAGTAATATTTACCCATTATTATTATTATTATTATTATTATTATTATTATTATTATTATTATTATTATTTTACTAGAACCGTAGATAGAACAGTAAATTTTACCACCCAGGAAAAGTAAATTTTAGTTTAACCATCTTTGTTTTTAGAAATTCTTACAGCTACAGGGTTAAGCATATGATCTTTCAGAACAAGGCATAAGCGTTTATTTCTTAATCTCAAAGGCTCAGATATCAAGAATAATAACTGGGAACACATGACGGTTATTTATGTTTGTAACGCATATATACCATTATCAACATTTGTCAATCCATTGCTGGATTAAGGTCTTTCCAATACTTTTTGACAACTATCTTGGGTAATTAGTTCCCAAAAAATTCACACAGTGATACCTACTACCTTATATTAGGATGCTGTGTAGGTCCATAGTTGTCACTTGGGACATCCAGTAAAAAATTTGCTTTTGTCTATCTTGTATGCTTTGTTTCCTAAGAGAGTAATATTTATCTATCCACCTATCCATCTGCTATTTCTCTTTCTCTCTCGGTTGTTAAAAAATTATAACAACACCAGTGCATACATCCTTTTAAATCTACGACAAAAAAAAAAAAAAAAAAACACTCTATCATGTCTTGGCTAACTACGTTAGGGAAAACAGCTAGAATTTCCCCCTAGCAAAACACTCAAACAAAACAAAACTTCGAAGTGAAAAATGGCCTATTACATGCCTGTTTCATAGTATGAATACCCGTTAAATTTCTGTCGGATGAAATTGCGAGCGGTATATTCTTCATGTACTTGGATCGCTCAAGGTCTTATTAAAGTTCACAGTTATTGATGTGTTTCTCATTGTTTCGTAATAAGCACAGACTCAGTTCATTTGATGTTTTTATTACAGCATAATACAATTACAAAAGAGTTATCGAATGAATTATAAATACTGTCTTTCTTTATAAAACGATGCACAATTGACAAACACTTGTATATCAATAGAAATATTTTCCTTATGATGACACAAGTATTTCTTTATTTAACTCATACTGTTAAAGCAGTGGTTTCCAACCTTTTTTTTAATTGGCGATACATTTTGCTGAACGCATACGACATCGCAACACTTCTTTACTTTTTTTTACTAATAATAATATAAAATATAATAGTGTAGGTATATAAGTTTCTAAATGTAGTGACTGTGAAGTACTGTGCTTCGTTGCTGTGTGTTGGAGGATTTGACTGACATAGCCTATCTCGAAATTAATTTCAACCAACTATTAAATACAGAGGACACCATGGTCTAGTAGCAAGTGTTGTACTCACGTATGCATTGTCCCGGGTTCAATTCCCAGCTGCTGATTCTCAATTTATTGTGTCCACCCAGCGTCGTGACGGAAAAGGGAGAGTCATATGAATAAAAGGCGTGTGACGTCCTCTAATCTGATACACCTGTCCTTATAACGCGTTGTCGCTAGACTGGACATAATTCACCCGGTCGCTAATAGATGTGTTGGAGTGGCTCAGGCCCACAAAGAGCTGTCATGCCAGTGGTTAGTTAATTTTATTAAACGTTTAATGATTATTAAATTCTAAAATTTTGCTACACACTCTATGGCACTGCACGACAAACCTGTGTGTTGGGAATCACTCTCTTAAGGTACAATGAAGCTTCATCATCCACAATATCAACATTATGACAGGCACTATCTCACACACTTCTATATAGATTATTAAATGTATCTTATATTTTATTTATTTATTGCTTCACTTCGTAAGTTTGTGTGTCTGTGTGTGTGTCCATTTTTTTTTTCAAAGCAGAAACTTTCAAGAACCAAAAAAGTGTACCTCTCACTGACCATTTAATAAGGCCTTTACCTGTAACCATGTCAATTTATCGCGCTCGGGTGACGATAGAACATTAGCCATTTTAACGAACTACACACATTCAAAGGCAAAATTTCAAAATTAACAAAAAAAAAAAAAAAAGACTTTTTTTTTCTAAAAAAAAAAAAGGTCAGTTAGCAGGAGGAAAGTGCAAAGAGAAAGTCCGACGAAACGACGCTGCTCATGAACTGAATATCATATCTATTCTTTTAAGTATCATAAAAACCTAATTATGTGGCGCTAGTTTAAAAAACAATAGTGTCACCGAAAGACCATTGCCAAATATCGTATATTTTCTCACATCTCTTATTGCCTTATAGCTCAGACATTAGCATCAGATTTGTGTGTGGTACGTGGCAGGTCCGTAGCCAGCCCAAAAATGTACGGGGAGCGGGCTAAAGTTAGGGGGGACCGATCCAACCATATTATAGTTCATTTGCATGCCTACCGTGAAAATTTTAGGGGGGCCCGGCCCCCCTAGACCCCCTGGATACGGGCCTGGTACGTAGATGTGGACTGTTGATGGAGCAAAGACTTCATCTTCCTCAAAAAGGTATTACAGACACTGACAGCTGAATCTTCATAACCGAAAGGAGAGTAGGCAGCCTCCAGACTCCTAACGGAACATTAAATAAATAAAATGTTACGTGAAAGTCAGATATAAGGTAGGAACTCCATATTATCGTAATAGCCACAGCTGTTACCATTATCCTATTATAATTTCTCAGCCTCCAGACTCCAAATGGAACATAATTAGGATTAGGATTTTAGATTTCTGGGCTTTCGGCACCTATGTCCATGTTAGCCCGTCACTAGGATTAGGATTAGAATTTAGATTTCTGGGCTTTCGGCACCTATGTCCATGTTAGCCCGTCACTAGGATTAGGATTAGAATTTAGATTTCTGGGCTTTCGGCACCTATGTCCATGTTAGCCCGTCACTAGAATTAGGATTAGGATTTTAGATTTCTGGGCTTCCGGCATCTAAGGCCATTTAGCCCATCACATTTTCAGGGATGACGTCCCTCAGCGAGCACACAATCCGGGGAAAGGGAAGGAAGGAAGGATTGGGAAATGAAGAGGGCGGCCTGGTACGAATGAGGAAAACCCAGGAAAACCTCATTCAGGGAGGCTGGCCTGAGAAAGCGTTCTTATACTTTTTCGACCAAGTGTCAAATGGAACATAATAATAATAATAATAATAATAATAATAATAATAATAATAATAATAATAATAATAATAATAATAATAATAATAATAATAATAATAATAAATAGCGTTATGTGAAATTGAGATGTACACAAGTTCGTATTTTATATCACTAATAATACTACCCAGGCATCGAAAACTAGTCAGCAGTTGTATTTTCTCTCCTCACAGCCCTACCGGTAAGTACGCGTACCATAGTAAAATAATTCGCTAAGGACAAATGTCAATGGAGAGCTTTTGTGAATACATCGGAACGAACAGACAGACATACATACAAAAGTCGTATTTTAGGTATGTAGGGGCTAATAAACGTTCGAATCCGTTGAAACTTTGAATTAGATATTTTTCACAATTATCATAACTTCTTCTTTCCCATCGCTGCTTAAAGGTGAAAAAGGATCCAGCAAGATAACAGAAGCGCTGCTCAGTTGTTGGATTACAGAGAAACTGAACTTAACGGCATAATCGAACATAAACTGTTTTCATAAGAAAAGGGAAAATATGGAAATACCCTAATATCGACAACATCGATACATCGCAATATCTGAAAATATTAAATGTCGATCTATTGATACACCTGTATTTTGATCTTTGAAAATATTGATTGGTGACATCGATACATCGCAATATCTGAAAATATTAAATGTTTATATATCAATATTTTGATCTTTGAAAATATTGATTGGTGACAACATCGATACATCGCAATATCTACAAATATTGAATATCGATTTATCGATCACTAGAATTTCTCAATATTGGTATTTTGATCTTTGAAAACCGATTGGTGAATCGATATATCGAAATATTTTCAGTCCTAGTAGAAAGTAGGCCTTAAAAGATAAGGAACAAATAAATGGCTAAGAACAGAAGTCGTTGGGGAGTATCGTGAATGTGGAACTTAACCCCCGGGTTCCATACGTATAGAGTTAGTAACAAATAGCATTTTCAATTTATTGAAAACCTTTTGTCTAAATTCAGTAATCAATTTTGTAGGTATTACAAGGTTCATAACGTCCAAATCATTCTTCAGTGAATCGAAGCATTCTACTGTAACTAACAGCTTGTCTATAGCTCCAACCTTCAACCTCCAACTGTATATGATTTTTTTAGCAATATTGCAACCAAGGATCTGCAGAAAAATGGTGTTATAATATCGTTACTAATTTACGTTACAGAGTAGACGCTATCATAGACACATATCACCATCATCGTAGATATTCTCCCATTATTGGCAACACTTGCCGCAACTGAGAAGCTTAAATGCTCCACCGTCTTCACGTATGAGTTTTCTGTTTTGATATCATCCATGATTACAGTTTCCTCCGCCCACGTCCCTCATGATACAGTTCCTTCTTAGCCAATGTCCCAACCAGTTTCTCTTCCTCTTCTTAATAATATCTAAAATTAGTCATTTCCCCCTACCGTTTCTAAGACTCTCTCATTCGTTTTCCGCTCGACCCAGCTAATTCTCTCCATTCTTCTTCATACCCACATTTCGGAAGCTTCCACTCGGTTTTCATCATTTTTGTGTAATGTTGATGTTTCTGACTCATACAATACAATATTCCACACGAAGCATTTTAGGAGTGTTTCTCTCAACTCTTTATTCAAGGTCCTACAGAACAGTATTTTCTTCCTCCTAAAGGCTTCTCTCGCCATTTCTATTTTTGCTTTTACTTCGCATTTGCACATCATATCATTACTAATAATACTACTCAGGTGTCGAAAACTAGTCACCTGTTCTATTTTCTCCCCTCCTACTTCTATATTTGACACCGACCCCTTCGTTCCAATCACCATGGATTTTGTCCTCCTAACAAAGAGACACGGTTGACATTACAATAAACGTAATTGACGTTTAAGTAACGGTTAATGATTGTTTACCTAAACTGTATTTCGAAATTATAGGCTGTCATTTAATGATGATGACAATATGACAGTATGTATATCAGTGTTTTGATGCAGTTTTTACTCATATATATATATAGTGGCGTATTTACGATTTTGTTTCGGGAGGGGCTTTGCTAACTTTCGTGGCGGCTTTGCCTGGAAATGTGAAAATTCTGCAAGATATTTCATTTACTTTACAATACTAAGTAAGATTTCGGGGGGGGGGCTTAAGCCCGGAAGCCACCACCTAAATACGCACTGTATATATATATATATATATATATATATATATATATATATATATATATATATATATATATATATATATATATTGTATTGATTTTACCTATGATGCCAGGTTCACGTACTTGTTAGCAGTGTTATCTAATTGTAGTAAGTAGCTAGATAATAACAGCTGGGGGTACCGTTTAGAAGTTCAAGGCAAACTAATGGTAAATGAGAACATCGCTCCTATGCTTTTGTTTATTTATTGCTTTGATAAATTGACTTGCATTTAAGTGCTTTGTCGGCATCGAAATTATACAGGACAAGACCTAAAGTTAAAATAGGATCTGAATCCACGGGCGCCGGCCCGGAATGGGTAGCGCGAGGGAATTTGGGTCCCCCAAAAGTAAGATTGGGCCACTCAGGATCTAGATATTTGCTTCGGTATGTGAAAACGGAACGTACACACCCAAATAACTCTTCTTTCCCTCCCTAAATTATACAGAAAGCGGAACCGCTGTTTGAACAACTGTAGCGCATTTTATTTCCTTCCAGTGGAATCGAACCCAGGATCTCCTCCATCGAAGGCACACACTCTAGCCATTAGACTAGGAAGAAGTACTAATTTTTTGCTTATGTATTTAACTAAGTTTCAAATAGAGTCTGTGATTTTAATTTAGACTTGTAGGCCTATCATTTAAGAATCAATAGCGATAAAAAATAAAGTTAAGAAAAAATGAGAAGTTTACTTTTTGTAAGACATTTTTATAACTATATACTATTAATGTCGCGAAGTGCACTCACAGTGGGATATCCTATCATTCATATGCAAAAGCCAAAGTTGACCCAAAATAATTTATTTATGTTGAATATGGAACTCTTACCTTCCTACATTGGCCCCGTAAATTGATGTGACATCTTTGATTAGCATCAGTGCTTTTTAGATAACACTGCTAACAAGTAGAAATACGTGATTTGATACAATACATGGTAATTTTTTGTTTTTAGTAAAAAGTAGATCAAAACACTGACACATATATACTGTCATATTGTCATTATTAAATAAGAACTTCTAATTTCAAAATACAGTTTATATTAAAGTAAACATACATTAGTAAGGCCTCATCCCGGCGAAATTGAAATACCGCTAATTTTACAGTAATTATGTTATATTTTCAAATAGATAAAAGGAAATTAAAAATGTGGAACAGGAGCGCCCTAGACAATATTATTTTGCCTAAGGTACCGTTATCACAAGTCACCCAGTAACTTTCCGTTTTCAGCCGTTTAGAAACGCGAAAATAAATGCCGATTTTCATAACACTAGTTAACAAATTTAAACTTTTTGTTTGTTACATGAGAAAAATCACCTGATCTTAAAGGAACTTTTTGCGCTGAATTCGAATATGCACTCGGTTTCTCTCCATCACGTACAGTTTTCCCGTAACAGAGGGATTTTCGGGAAATTCCCTCAAAAATTTCCCTTTTTCAGATATTTTATTCCCCTAGCTCCTGTTCCCTTACATACAGTAACATAGAAATTATACCTAAGTATACCTTGATTTATATTTAATAAACCCTAAAAGTTTCGTAAAAATCGCTTTGTTCTTTCTAGAGAAATAAATATATTTGTATGTATACTGTGTGCACTGTTTATTGCACCTGATAGTAATGCTTTCAGATCTCCTGAGTTGGGGTAAAAACGATTTGCTTTATTACTACAGACATAAAAATGAATATTTACAATAGTCAACAACACACTTGTATTGCTCTCTGTAAATTAGAAACGTGTATAAAAATAGAATGTACTTCCAACGTATATTTTTTTAAACGTACAGTATATATATATATATATATATATATATATATATATATATATATATATATATATATATATATATATATATATATATATATATATATATATATATATATATTAATACATATATATACAATTCTCCAAGTTTTTTCGTTTTGTTCATGAAATGGTTATCAATATTTGTTATCAAATGTAACAGAATGCAAAAGAAAGAAAGAATGGAATACAGACTCATTGTTGACAACAATGAACTAATACAGTCTGAATTTTCCACTACGGTATCGTTTCCCCCCTCCCCCCGCGCATTTCTTTCTTTCTTGTGTTCTTGACACCTGGTGAGGGAGTTTTGTACATTTTTATATTGACGTGTGGTTTAACACTACTTCACTTTCAAAGTTGTCTTTGCTGCTAAGAGTGCTTTCATGTTTGATCTTAACGGCATTATACCCAACTAAGATCAGAAGTTTAGTTTGTGATCAGTACAATGGCGTCAAGAGGACGGCGTTCGTGTGTTAACTCACCAAATAGTTTTTGTTATGTGTGTGGCCATTTTGTAGTTAAAGGACAGTGTAGATCCATTACGCCATCGGTGAAACTAGCATATTATATATATTTCGGATGTCGCGTGGGAGATCAGGACAAAACTTGGGCACCCAACATAATTTGTGCGTCGTGCCACGTCACTTTACTTGCATGGGCCAAAGGGAAACGGAGGTTCATGGAATTTGCTGTACCAATGGTGTGGAGAGAACCCACCAACCATCTGGATGATTGTTATTTTTGTCTCACAGTAGTTAAGGGACATTCTAAAAAAAAAGCAAATACACAATAAGTTATCCCAACGTTAAATCCGCAATTAGACCTATTCCGCACGGGGATGAACTTCCACTTCCCGAGCCCCCTACCAACTGGGAAGAGATATGGCCAAAAGACTCTGATGATGATCATGACCTTGATGAACCATCGACATCAACATGTACATCCAAGGATCCAACGTTCATCCCTGACTGTGTTCGCGAGCCACATTTCATCCGGCAATGTGAACTTAATGACCTAGTCCGTGATTTGCACCTGACAAAACAAGAGGCGGAACTTCTGGGATCAAGGCTCCAGCAGTGGAACTTATTGGATGCAGAAACGAACATATCAATGTACAGGAAAAGGCATGTTCAATTTTCAAGCTATTTCTCAATGCAAGATAATGTGTGCGTATGAACGGATATAAATGGGTTGATGGCGGAGCTAGGAATTCCTTACGTTCCAGAAGAATGGAGGTTATTTATAGACGCGTCAAAGGTCAGCCTTAAAGCTGTCCTTTTACATAATGGAAATAAAAAAACTTCTATACCACTTGCGTACTCAGTGAAGATTAAGGAATCCTATGACACCATGTCAACTTTGCTAAATCTTATAAATTACAAGGACCATTGTTGGCAAATATGTTGTGATCTCAAGGTAGTTGGTATTTTATTAGGACTGCAGTGCGGTTACACGAAGTACCAATGTTTTTTATGTTTATGGGATAGCCGAGCTGATGACAAACATTATGAAGTAAAGGAATGGGAACCTAGAGTGAATTACGTACCTGGAGAATGCAACGTCAAATACGCTCCTTTGGTAGATCCTAATAAGATATTACTACCGCCACTTCATATCAAGTTAGGACTTATGGAAAACTTTGTCAAAGCCATGGACACATCTGGTGAAGGTTTCAAGTATTTGCGAGATAAGTTCCCTAACCGGAGTGATGCTAAGATTTCAGCGGGAGTGTTTATTGGTCCCCAAATTAGGAAATTAATGCTTGATGATAGCTTTGACAGCAAGTTAAACAGTGCTGAGCTAGCTGCCTGGACAGCATTTAAGTGTGTTGTGTGCAACTTTCTGGGCAATAACAAAGCTGAGAGTTACACAGAAATCGTACAGGACATGATAGAGAAATACAAAGAGATGGGTTGTAGGATGTCTTTAAAAATCCACTTTTTGCACTCCCACCTCAGCTTCTTTCCTGCTAACCTAGGTGCTCTCAGCGACGAACAGGGGGAAAGATTCCACCAAGATATAATGGCAATGGAGAAAAGGTACCAGGGACGATGGGATCCTTCAATGATGGGGGACTATTGTTGGGGTCTTGTTAGAGAATGCAACATTTCTTACAAAAGAAGGAAGTAGTGTACGTTTTTGTAACCCAATGGAAGTTTCATATATTGTGATAGTTTTGATTGTCTTTTCATGACCTTTTGGTACATTTGTATTATTGTTTATTGTAAATTGTCACACTTGTAAATTATATTTTATATATGTGTTTGTGGTAATAAAGCAAAACGTTTTACCTCAACTTAAGAGATTTGAAAGCATTACTATAAGGTGCAATAAACAGTACACACAGTATACATACAAACATATTTATTTCTCTAGAAAGAATAAAGCGATTATTACGAAACTTGGAGGGTTTGTTAAATACGAATCAAAGTATACTTAGGTATAATATCTATGTTAGTATATTCAAGGGGACAAGATCTTGGGGTGTAAAATAAACGAAAAGGGAAATTTTTGAGGGATTTTCCCGAAAATCCCTCTGTTAGGGAAAATCGTACGTGATGGAGAAAAACCGAGTGCATATTCGAATTCAGCGCAAAAAGTTCCTTTAAGAACAGGTATTTCCTTTTATGTAACAAAACCTTTGTTAACTGGTGTAATGGCTCGAAATTGAAAGCAGATAAGTGAGTCGTGATAACGATATCTCATGTAAAATGATATTGTCTTGGGCGATCTTGTTCCACATTTCGATTATCTTTTATCTATTTGAAGATATCATAAAATTACTGTAAATTTAGCGGTATTTTAATTTCGCCGGGAAGAGGCCTCTTAAGTACATATACTAGAATTGTTATGCATACTGAAAAAGTTTATGGCAAAATGTTTTACTGGTCCATTGGAAAATTTATCAGCTTAACATCCAACAATTATCTCAAGTAACATTTTGGGTTGGCAAATGGTTGGGACAACCGACCATAGCTGGTTGGCCAACGGTGATTTTGGTAGTAATGCAAATCGTCATGCCAACAATTATTTGCAACGTTGGGCCAACAGAAGATTGTGTACAATTGACCAACCAACCAATGGAGGACAGTGTGCCAACCATGAAGGTGTTGGGCCAACGAGATTCAAACAAAATGCCAACGAGAAAATCACAGTTGGCCAACGATCGTTATTCTACGGAACGCCAACATTATGACAACAAAATAGAACATCGTCTTTCGATGCGTTGCCGAAACAACGATACACCTACGTTGAACCACTGTTTTGTTTTCGCTTGTTGGCATTCGATGGTTGATGGATTGTCGAATTTGCCGTTGGCATTTTGATAGTGGCTTTGCCAACGATGCCTACAAATAGACAACGGTTGGCACACCGTTTGACAACGAAAATGTTATTTGTGTAGGCTACGGGAGATGGATGATTAGGACAAGTTAAGGAAGATCAAGTCATGATAATCGGTGGAATGATAATGTAGAAGAAAACAGAAGTACTCCGAAATAACCCACGAACACAGTGTTGTCCACCACAAACTTACTTGGCCGGGGATCAAACCAGGAACCTCACGCACCAGAAATAAGCGCTCTGCCATTGAGCCACTGTGCTCCCCTAGTCCAGCGGTTCTCAAACTTTTTTTCTGAAGACGCACTTTACTGAACACTCACGACACATTTGTTTGATTTTTTAATTAATAATATGATGAACTGTAATTAAATTATTATTAATAAGATAAGCATAAAACTATAAGTTTCTATAAAGTAGTGCCTCTATGTCATGGGCGCCCGAGGTGAGGCAGCCCCTGACCAAGGACGCCGAATTCTCTGTAAATTTGGGGGGGGGGGGCATTCAGATGTAGAAGGCATATATGAGGATTTAAAGACAAATTGACTTCAAATTATGCCAAATATTGTATATTCTTAAATACAATAAGGGGGCCCACATGAGCTTTAGGAGACCCGGGCCACCTTGGCCTCCCCAGGATCGGCGCCCTTGCCCCTGACTCACGAAAATGTATTACGTAATATAGCAAACCACGTATATTAAATTCCAGAAATACCAGATGTGATATAGCAACCATGGAGATACTCCCGCTAAAAATTTTTCTTCGGGCGCCCCTACTCCATGTTGTACTCAGCATTGTTGCAACCGCTGAAGGTGTCGATTTGGTACACTGTTTCAGAATTGGTTTGAATTCACTAGTAAATTCTTCATGGTTTTTAAAATACTAAAATTTTGCGACACATACTACAGAATGCACGACACGTCAGTGTGTCGCGACATGCCGGTTGAGAACCACTGCCCCAATCAATCTCTTAAGAGAATATAAGTATTCGTAAAATCCGCTCCTGTGATTTGACTAACCTATTAGCAATCTCACTCGGGAATTCCTACATAGAACATACACTCACGTCCAAAATGATTATCGCATATCTATAACTGTCAGCATTGTTGCAACCACTGAAGGTGTCGATTTGGTACACTGTTTCAGAATTGGTTTGAATTCACTAGTAATTCTTCATGGTTTTTAAAATACTAAAATTTTGCGACACACACTACAGAATACACGACACGTCAGTGTGTCGCGACATGCCGGTTGAGAACCACTGCCCCAATCAATTTCTTGAGAGAATATAAGTATTCGTAAAATCCGCTCCTGTGATTTGACTAACCTATTAGCAATCTCACTCGGGAATTCCTACATAAAACGTACACTCATGTCCAAAATGATTATCACATATCTATAACTGTCTTCTTGTAAGAATATAATTTGATAATGATTTTGCAGGGTACTTTTAATATTGATACTATGTGTATAATCGATAAATGTATCTTTGTGTTAAATTTCATAGGAAAAGAATTATAAATACGAAAATTAGAATGAGTAAAACAAAATGTTGCTAAATGGACAAGAAAGTTCTATTTCCATTTTATTGTTGTTATTTACAGCTCTTTTGACATGAAATTTTCCATATACATGTCTTTGCCGACTATACACATACTAACATTATAAGAAATACCGGGCGAAATCGTTATGAAATTATATTTCTACAACAACACTTTTATAGACATACGACAATAATTTTGGAGATGAGTGTACATAAATATTGACGTTTATAACGCTGCAATATACTAAATTGTTTCCCGAGTTCCCACAAAAGAAAATCGATAACGATACAAAATAAACGTATTTTGTTACTACAACTAACGTTTACTTAGCGATTATTCATAGCTGTGCGTAGGCATAATTTCGTTAATTAACGGAGTGCGTAATGTTAGTCAACAAGTTGAATGGATCATTAATTGCCTTTTGTAAACGAATAAGTTAATTATTAACATCGTAGAACAGTATCGGGAATTGACTGATTCATTTTGATTCTCGAAGGTTCTGAACATGGGAAGTTTGTTTCTATTTTAGTGTCCAAATCGTAACTTTAAACCAAGCAAATTAATTTAACCCGTTTATTACATTGTATAGAGTCAATATATTCTACAAAATTTATTTAACAAAATTTTTAAGAATTCATAATTCCTACGCTATCAATCCACTTTACAAGCAGTATGTGTGTAGCTGTTAGAAGATAAATAACTATTAGGGGTACACACAAATGGTTTTAGGGTGCATGTTGCGTCCTTGAGATTATATGTGAAGGTCATAATATTTCATTAATTAGTTCAAAGAAACTGGAAAATTGTTAATTTGTGTGATAGGAAGATGGCCTCTATATATATATATAGGAGGCAGATAGGCAAATTGTGGGAAGATGGCAGATTTGGAGGAGAATGGTAAATGTAGGGAGAATGGAAATTTTGGGGGAAGAATAGTAAATTTGGAAGGAAAATGAAAATTTGGGGGGAGAATGATAAATTTGAAGGGAAATGGAAATTTGAGGGAAAGAACAGTAAATTTGGAAGGAGAATTGAAATTTGGGGAAGGAATGCAATTTGGAGAAGAATGGCAAATCCGGAGGAATATAATAAATTTTGAAGGAGAGTGGAAATTTTGGGGAAGAATTGTAAATTTGGAAGAAGAATGAAAATTTGAGGAAAAGAATGGAAATGAGAGGAAGAATGGTAAATTTGCAAGGAGAATAAAAATTTGGGGGGGAGAATGATAAATTTGAAGGAGAATGGAAATTTTGGGGAAGAATTGTAAATTTGGAAGAATAATGAAAATTTGAGGAAAAGAATGGAAATGAGAGGAAGAATGGTAAATTTGCAAGGAGAATAAAAATTTGGGGGGGAGAGTGATAAATTTGAAGGAGAATGGAAATTTTGGGGAAGAATTGTAAATTTGGAAGAAGAATGAAAATTTGAGGAAAAGAATGGAAATGAGAGGAAGAATGGTAAATTTGCAAGGAGAATAAAAATTTGGGGGGGAGAGTGATAAATTTGAAGGAGAATGGAAATTTTGGGGAAGAATTGTAAATTTGGAAGAAGAATGAAAATTTGAGGGAAAGAATGGAAATCTAGAGGAGAATAGTAAATGTAGGGGGAATGGAAATTTCGGGGAATGAAAATTTGGAGGAGAACGGTAATGTGGGGTGAGACTGGAAATTTGCAAGAAGAATAAAAATTTGGGGGGAGAATGATAAATTTGAAGGAGAATGGAAATTTGATGGGAAGTATGGTAAATTTGGAGGAAAATGAGAAATTCTGAGGGAGAATGGAAATCTGGGGAAAGAATGGTAAGTCTGGAAAATAATGGTAAATGTAGGAGAATGAAAATTTTGGGAAAATAATGGTAAATTTGAATATGGTAAATGTAGGATGAGAATGGGAATTTGGGGAAAAGAATGGTAAATTTGAAGAAGAGTTGTAAATGTAGGACGAGAATGGAAATTTGGGGAAAGAATGGTAAATTTGGAAGGAGAATGGACACTTGGGGGAGAAATGCAATTTGGGGGAAGAAAGGTAAATCTAGAGGAGAATAGTAAATGTAGGGGGAATGGAAATTTCGGGGAATGAAAATTTGGAGGAGAACGGTAATGTGGGGTGAGACTGGAAATTTGGAGGAAGAATGAAAATTTGGGGGAAGAATGGAAAATTTGGAGGAGAATGAAAATTTCAGGAAAGAATGCAAATTTGGGGGAAAGAGTGGTAAATTTGGATGAGAATGGTAAATATGGGGTGAGAATTAATATTTAGAGGAAGGATGTATATTTGGAGGTTACACCGATTGGCACCCCTGATAATATATACAATGTGCTTTTTAATGACGTATTTCTTAAATCTAGAATGCGCAGTTGAAACAGTGTAAGTCAGAAATTGGCCAAAATGAGATAAGTCGAAATTTGAGATCTATGTGTCATGCCCACCTCCAGTTAACTTGGTGTAAGTCAATTCTGAACGTTAGTTGAATAATCGCGTCTTGGTACTGTCAGTATATATAAGTGATTCATACTTATGTTTGGCAAAATAAAATATCGCTTCCTGAAAACATTTTTTTAAAAACTTATACTGTTTCTCTCGCGCAGTCTATAAATAAATAAATGATGTCCTTTTTAGCGCCATAAAAATGTTTTCCTCACTTTTATCGAAAACTACACATGAAAATTGACCCTTTAGTATGCCTGATATTTTAGCTCGATGTGAACTAACGAGTGAGATACGCCTCATCTTTAGACAAAATTTTACAGAAGTTAAACTCGAGCTATATCTCATTACCAGCTTGACCAAATTCTCAAACTGAAAAACCGGGACAATTTATATCATGTGGTCTCGGATTTAAAGTTTTATGTGTTATTTGTTATGTCTCTTAAACACTTTATCTAATTAGTAACGCGTACGTAAGCAGGAATTTATTTTAGGGGGGATGCAAATTCAATTGTCGAAAAAAAATATATTAAAATTTGTAAAATCACCCCTAAAATTAGACTAAATTTACAGAAAATCGGGATTTTAGAGAAAGGGTTCAGATCCCAGGACTCATTCCCCTGGGAACGTCTCTGTCTAGTAATACAGGAATTTAATTAGTGTAACATCCAAATGATTTACAGTACAGCATTAACAACATGCATTTTCAATTTGATGTAATATTATTACAATTGAAAAGTATTTAATTTACCTTACAATTTATATATAATGCATTTTTTTCTAAAACATCGTTGATTTGTTTACTCCTTCTTGTTCACCTCAACAATAGGTTGGTGGGCAACATGGAAATTTTAAATCTTTCTCTCGCTTGGGAGAGCTGTTTTATACTTTGATAAGGCCTCTTCTTCGTAACTGCGTCTAGATATTCTATCCTTGGTCTTCATCTTCCTGGTTTTCTTTCTGTCTTTCCCTCTAGCAGCACAGTGATCCAATCGGAGCGTCGAATAAGATGGCCAAGCATGCTGTTTTTAATTTTTCCTATTATTATCTGTCGTCCTTTACTAGCTACCTTTGACATACGCAGCATTCTGCGCCACCACCACATTTCAAATGCTTCCAGCTTGGATATTTCAGCTTTTCTCAATGTCCACGTCTCTGATTCATAAAGCGCCACGCTCCATACCAGTGCCCACATCCAGTGGCGTATTTGGGGGAAGGGTTTTCGGCTTAAGCCCCCCCCCCGAAATCTTACTTACTATAGTAAAGTATATGAAATATCTTGCAGAATTTTCACATTTTCAGGCAAAGCCCCCCGAAACAAAATCGTAAATACGCCATTGGACACATTTCTTGATGTCAGGGGCGAATCTGCCCTCCCAGAACTGGACACTTTCTTATTTTATATATAAATAAAACCCATCCCAGAGTTTGGAGCTCTTAAAAGTAGCTCTTAGTAGCAGTATTACAACCCCCCCCCCAGAAGTCCGTCCTGGATCCGCCCCTGCTTGATGTTAGCAGTCCTCTTTTTCTATTGAATGCTTATTTAGCCTAAATGATCAGGCATCATTAGATCATGTATTCATTATGAGCACTGTTTTTAACATTTCCACATTAGGCGAGTCTTTCTTCTCTCCAATACGTGTTCATTGAATTAGGATTAGGAATTACATTTCTGGACTTTCGGCATCTATGGTCATGTTAGCCAGTCACATATGAGGGATAACGCCCTTTGGCGATCACACTATCTGAGGAAAGGGAACAAAAGAAGCGACCTGGGACCTATGTGTTAAATACCATCCCGGCATTTACCTGGTGTGAACGAGGAAAACTCAGGAAAACCTCATTCAGGATGGCTGGCCTGAAAAAAGCTTTTACACTCTTTCGACCGAGTGTCCTTACCGGGAATCGAACCTGGGACCGCTCGCACTACAGATGAGAGCGTTAGTAACTACGCATATATGTTCATTGAACTAAAGATCCGCTCCACATGAGTATTTGTTCCGGGAATACACAAAACAAACTCCACCATTTTACAGATGTTGTCAACAGTGATGTGTAGGTCCTAATAACAGGGGCGTAACTTAAGGCTTGGGGGCCCTCCCGTAGACAGCGTGGTGAGGGGCCCCTTTCTACGTCCCACTTCACGATTTGAGGCCATCTGATGCTGGGGCCCCCGCAATGCGGGGTCTGCGGGGCCCTTATTTACGCCCCTGCCTAGTAATGTTGAAATATTTTAAGTTTTTCGATACAAGTGCCCATTTTTAAAACGTGGAATATCCAGATGTTCCGAAAAAAATATTCTTGGGATATCGGAACATTATTTGTTCCGGGAACATAGGAAATAAACACACTATTTAGCAGATGTTTACAACAGGTATAGGTCCTAGTAATTCTGAAATATTTTAAATTTTTCGATAAAAGTGCCTATTTTTTTAAAACGTGGAATATCTAGATGTTCCGAAAAATATTGTCGGGATATCGGAACAGCTAGTGTAGCCGGGATTGCCGCGGTAAATCCGGTAACTCTGGTCAGTCTGCTTATTAACCTTAATATCTATTGCCTCGCTGATATCATAATAAAGAATTTAATGAAGGTTACTTCTGTATCAATTTTTACCTTAACAGTTGGCATGGTCCTGGCCTAACATCAACTTTTAGTTCTACAAAAATAGTTTTTTTAAAACGATTTTCTCGAATGTTACGCATGAGGTTATACTCTCACTCATATCATGTTGTTCAGCCCAATAAGATTTATTCACTGATACATGGGCATTTGGGCACTTCACCGTCATATGCTAATAACACTGTAGACAATTTTCAGAACGTAAAAAGTACATAACACACTAAATCTTACCTTGGAGTTATAGTTCCAAATGTTCTTTATATAACTTGCCATCGTTACGGTTATCACCTAAGATAAATGTTTTTTAACACAACAATATATTGGCGGCAAGTTTGTCTCTCACTTCTGTAACATCATATTGTCGCACTTAGACGTATTGTTAAAATTTCCAAGGCACAAATTCAAAGGAAACAACTACATTAGCACATATAAACAAAAACAGACACACACTCTTCTCAGCACGCCTTCCTTCAACTAAGTTGCTGGTCGCTGGCACATCACAGACATTCACGTTATGTTAATAGCCTCGACGATAACACAACATTCAGTGGTGCCAAGTACTAAGAGCGAAATAGTACTAAGAGCACCAATAACTTTTTTCTAAACAAAACAAGCAAGATACACATGGCCTTCCTTAATATATATAAGATCCCCAGTATTCATGGTATTTTCTGTGATCTATTTATTATTATTATTATTATTTATAAGCGTGCTAATGTGTTCCTTGCTGAGTCAGCAATTGTGACCGAACTAGGAGACAGGGTAACCAGTCCTTCTCATAGTGAGATAAAGTACCGTATGTTCAGTGGCGTATTTAGAATTTTGTTTCGGAGGCTATGCACAACACAGCGAAGCAGAAGGGGCAATTGCGCACCTGAATTTGAGAATTAAATATATTTTACTAATATACTAGGGAAAAAATGAAACTCGTATGTAGGTGGAGAATCTTACTTCCCCCCTCCCCAAGGCAAATCTGAAATGGCACTCCTGCAAACACACGTTGAATATCTGTAATCTCATTTCAACTTAACTGATTTCATTAAAAAAAAAAAATGGAAATTCAGTTTTATCTGTGTACATTTTTACCTGAAAGAAGATGTTGAGACAAGTTGAAGCTGAAATATACTCAGTTTAGTTTTAATGGAAAAAATTGCAACCTGTGAATCTTACGTCATATGATAGAAAAATTTAGCAATGAATATAACCTTTTATTCTATTCGTAGAAGAAAAACGAAGCACTCTCTTGGCCTAACTAATTTCCCGGGCCACGTATCCCCCCCTCCCTTGATTTTCTTTAATTCAAATATTTACCTTGCTTTATACTAAACGATGTAAATATTCCTTTGCTATAGGCCTAATATCTAAAGTCCCGTTATGCTGATATCTGTGCAAAGTTGGTTTGGAACCAGTTTCGCTTATCAGTTTCTCTTAGTTTTGGTGTTACTGACGACGGCCGATTTGAATCACAACTAACAAAGGTCGAAAGTATGATAGGAGAAACGAAAGAAAGTAAGAACTAGGAAAAAAAAAACAGAAGAGTAGAATGGACGAAAGTAAGAAAAAAGAACGCAGTTCTTACATGGAATGCAACTTGACAAATACAGGTTTCTTTCTGAACAAAGAATATAAGAATATGGAAAGTCAATGAAATTCTTAGAAATGGTAAGAAGGAATATTGTTGTACGTGGAAGGCGAAAAACGTAACAAATTTTTTTCGGGGGTTAAGTTCGAGCCCGACAGCCTCCTAAATACGCCAATGCGTAACGTTAGGGCCTAGGATGCAGGCGGGCTCGTCTTACTTGGCGGCCCGAAGACCTTTGCATTTTTTGAGTGGGAAACATCAGCTTATGAACTATAGCTGTTTTATACGATAGTCTTAAGTATGGTTAGAATAGAGGAATTATTAAATATATCAAGTAATTTCATAATTTATTTCTGAGCTGAGGTCGGTACAGTTGTCAAGAATTAGAGTTCCCCACTAGACGAGGGGAGACAAGATATGAGGTTTTCTCGTGAATTTTGAAGAAATGTCTTCTTGATTCTCGAAGAAGTATTTCTTGTCTCGTCTCGATTCTCGAAAAAACTTATCTCGTCTCGTCTCGAAAATTTTTCTCATCATGTTTTGTAAATTTATGTACGAAATTTATGCCGTGGTTATTTTCTTAATTTCATCTGCAGAGCTCCGTCATGGCTATTGGCATGGCAGACCTGCTTTCGTTTCTCAGCGGGAACTCACATGGTTCAGATTCCATATTAAGCTGTAAGTCCATGTCTCATATAGCCTTTCTTCTGAAAGGGACACAGACTCAAAATCAAATCGAGGTCCTTCGTGGCTAAGTGGTTAGCGCATTCGCCTTTGGCGTGCGAGACTCGGGTTCGATTTCTAGCGGGAGCTCATGTGGTTCGGAATCGACGTTAATCAGTAAGTTCCGTCTCATATAAGCTCTCTGCTGAAAGGGACGTTAATCTCAAAATCAAATCAAAATTTCATTTGCAATGATCAGAATCCTTCCATTTCACGAATGGTCCACAAAAGGTGAGTCAACATCATTTAAACCAAATTTATTGTTGGAGTACATTGTGTCTCTTTAAACACTGGTAAATATCTTCATTGTGTTAGTGCGATGACTTTATCAACTTAGAGAATTTAAAACATGAATCATGTTACACCAAAACAAATGAAAATGAAATGAAATCTTTCAGTTTTACGTCACATAGTTATGCCGACTAGGCTAAAGAAGACGGTGATGATGAGAGATGAATGTAATAGTGGAATGAATGAAGTGCGAGGAAACGGGAGAACCCTGAGAAAACCCAAGAAAACAGCGTTTGCCCACCACAAAGCCCTCTTGGTTCGAGCTGGTAGATTAAAATAGTATTTGGGATCTAACAGTAAGACTAGGGTGAACTAGTATTGTAAAGAGACTTGTGGAATTTCTTCTCTATTCTCGAATGTAAGAAGGAACTTCTAGTCTCTGAAACAAGATAAAACATTTGTCATCTCGAAAGCAACAGAATCAAGAATGCTTGGTGTGACAAAACATGACCAATATCGCCGATACTATATCATTTCTTTCACTTGCATACTATCTTTTTACTCCCAGTGTTGCTATCCGCACCAGCCGTATAATCTTGAGATTCCAAGGAAGTATGTAAAACCGCAAGTATAAATCCAATTAACAAGATAAAGAAAACGATAATAGTAGCGACCGATAATTCTTTATGAATTATCACTATTATGTTTATGAAATTTACGAGCACACCTATTTATGAAATTTACGAGCAATCTCAAGTCAACAATTTTCATTGCCGTGCAAGTAACTTTTAATCGTAACTTTTAATCGACTTCAGGAAATAATTTCTGACAGTCAAGGAGTACAACTAGATTCTCCATAACAATCTTACCGGTTCCATGGTGGCTCAGTGGTAGAGCGTTCACCTCTGTTGCTTGCGGTCCCGGGCTCAAACCCTGCTCCCGCCAAGTGAACTTTGTGGTGAACAAACACCGTGTACGTGGGTTTTCTCGGGGTTCTCCCGTTTCTCAACTTTCTTAATTTCACTCATCTCTCATCATCACCGTCTCCTTTAGCCTAACCGGCATAAGCGTGAGACGTAAAAATAAAAAAACAATCTTACCATGTACAGAAGTTTACATTTTTCTTTTTGTTTAGCCTTAAACGCCGAAGGATGCATCTCTTGCGTCAACCCTTTGAATCTTAATAGCTCAGCCCTAATTAATTAGGAAGATAATTTTGGTATAAATATATTCCTGAAGAATGAAGCTTGTTACCGATATGCATTTTATGTATGTAGGGGGCACCACGGCGAAGAGGGCAAATCTCGTGTTTATTGTTTTTTGCATCAGGTATTTTTGGGGGCATTCCCCCCGCTTGGGGGTACAGTCATAAAAATTGGTATGTGAAGCAATGAAGTAGTCCGCTACACGATTATACCCTTCCAAAGCACTTGTTGCTTATATGGGGAGAGTAGGGGAAGAGCAAATTTGGCCAATTTTTTTTGTCTCAGTTTCTTGATGTAAGTTACATTTATTTTTTTGGACGCTTCTGTATAAGACCAGCTTTATTTTCACTGAATTGGTCTAGATGTATAATTTCACAAATGTTACCTCGTTGGAATCTGTGATCCATACCCTTTCCAGCAATGTATGAATCATGACTCTGTGATAATTAGGGAAATCACCAGGATCGACAACATGTAGGTCTGCAACAGCCCTTCGAAAATGATATATTTTCTACAGGGCGTTTTTATAGATTTTTTCTTTATCTTGCTTTGTATGCAGTAATGGCTATCATTTTTATATTATTGTCACAAGTATATTGCCTACACATTAGCTTCATTTTGTCAACGTAGAGTGACTAAGGGTTCCCAGGGCCCACAAATTCTATTTTTTCATATTTTTAAAGGATTTTTTGTTTATTTTTCCTCTTCTTCTATGAATAGGGCGGGAACTCCACAAGTATTACTTTGAATCCGTGTTTCATAAGCTTTTCAACGAGGTATAAATCATTAAGGGTCTTCTAACTCTATGGCCTATGGAACCCGGAGGTTCAATGCCGCGTTCACAAAAGCTCTCCACTGACTTCTATCCTTAGCTAACTGCATCCAGTTTCTACTTTGTATTCCAATCTCTGCGAGATCCATCTTAATATTGTCCTCCCATCTGCGCCTAGGTCTTCCTAATGGTCGTTTTCCGACTGGTCTTCCAGTCAAGACTTTGAAAGCGCTTCTACTTTCTTCCATTCTAGCTACATGACCTGCCCACCTAAGCCTCCTAGATTTGACGACCCTAACAATGTTGGGTAAACCGTATAAATTATGTAGTTCCTCGTTATGAAATTTCCGCCATTCCCCATTCCCGTTCCTCTTGGGTCCGAATATTTGTCTCAGGATCTTGTTCTCAAATACTTTCAGTCTATACTGCGAAATTAAACTACCGCTAATTTTAGTGTTTTTCTGTAATATCCTCAAAACAAATAAAAATATCCGAAAAGCAGAAACGCAGTGGACTAAACAATACGATTTTGCGGGATACCGTTATCACAACTCATCTATCTGCTTTCGATTTGTAACTGTAGATAGATTTAACAGTTTTTGCGGGTTCTGTAAATAGCGGCATACTAAAAGCAGATATGTGAATTGTAGTAAAGGTATCACATGGAGAATTGTATTGTCTAGTTCACTACGTTTCTGCTTTTGGAATATTTTTATTAGCTTTGAAGATATTAGAGAAAAACTCTAAAATTAGCGGTAGTTTAATTTTGCTGTAGTGAAGACCCTTAACCTGTGATAATTAGAGGAGTCACCAGGGCCCTCAACGTAAGAATCTACAATTTCGTTCAAATTCCTGCCTGGTGTATAAAGGTTAATCGTTCCTTAATTTTGTTTTCATAAATATCCTGATTTAAAAATTGTTCCATTTACAATGTTAGTGTTGCCCATGAGACAAATAAAAATAGTTTTTTTCTCGTCTTTGTCTCAATTCTCGAATAATTCTTTCTCGTTTCTTCTCGATTCTCGCAAAGCTTGTCTTGTCTCGACTCGAAAATTTATGTACAAAATGAGTGCCCTGATTTTTTTTCATCTACAAGTTATCAGAATCCTTGCGCGTCAAGAGACATCCGCAAAGGGTGTAATATAACTGAATTTAAACCACAGTTTATTATTGGAGTATAATGCGTACTGACTTGCGTTTCTTTAAACATTGGCAAAGTTTCTTCATTATGTTCGTAAAATCACTCTTTTAGACTTCCAAATTATACCATGCATAAATTTTACACAGTGCCGGATCTAGAACCCTAACAATACAAGAATAGCTAGGTATGTGCCATTTAGGTGTCCCAGCTACTTTTTAGGTACCCGACACTTTGCTCATATGATATTCATGTGCTAAGTATGTACTTCAGCTACCTACAGTTTTAGGTACTTGTTACACTTAATTGATATTTGCAACTATCAGTTTCGCACTCTTAACAGTCATTTGTTTCTATGTCGTCACTTGGGACATATATCTGTCATGTTCTAGGTACGTCCTTTAGGTACATACTGTTTCAGATACCCTAAGAGCGTAAGATGTGCTACACATACGCCATTTAGGTGTTCTAAATTCATCTCCCCATTTGATGCATTTGTTGCTTCTTTTTCTAAGCGATTGTGTACTAGAAGCAACAAACGCGTTAACTTTATTAGATGACAATTGTCGTCGATCATTTGAAAGTGAATATGGAAGAACCATGAAATAAAGTAAGCAGACACTCGTCATTTTGTTACAAAATTACATGGCGAGCAGATTTTATCTGATCCCAAACGGTTATCGTCGAATATACGCGGTTAAAGGAGCACTCTGATTAGCCAAATTCAAAAGACCTCAACAATTTATCCCCCTACAAGCGACGTTCTCTTCATCGCCTACATGGCCAAGTCGGAAGAGCGTGTGGCTAGTAATTCAAAGGTTGGTGGTTCGCGCTCATCAGAAGTAAATTTCTTAATTGTTTAAAGTATTTTTTAGACTCACCTTAATGTAAACACATTACGCATATAGGCGATTTAACATATTTTGGGGGAGTAATTTTGTGGTTCATTAACGCTTACGACATGGGGAACATACTAGGCATGTTCCTCGTAACTATCACTTGCCATCCATGTGATTTCTCTCTCAGAGGTACATAAGGCACATACTGGACACATTCCCATGTACCTGAGGGAATATAATAGGCATATGCCTGCTATGTAATTGTAGTTAGGGAAGGTAAAAATTTTGGGGTAGCCAGAACCCAGACTATGATAGGTATATCACGAATTTACTATAAATTTTCAAAAATACATAAATTATAGCTTTTTCGTCACTCAAAATAGCTGAGGGTCTAGGCTCCCCCAGCCCCGGACTAGATCCGCCACTGGTTTTACACGTTTCGGAAGTCTAATAGAATGTTTATGCCCGTCTACGTATCTCCAGGTATCGAAGAAAAAATGATAAGAGATATGGATAAGCTTTTTTTTTTTTATCGACTTATCGTCTAGATTCTGTCTCTTTCGCTAATCTATTCAAATTGAAAATGAACCATTTTCAATTTCAGAATTAGTCATCATGGGGCGGGGGGGGTGTAATAGATAGTGAGAAACGATATATTTCAATCGATTCAGCGCTTAAAGGGAATACACCATCACCCCCACACTACCATACGCAGAGGCGCCGTCTTTTTTTTGGGGGGAAGGACACTTTTGGCCCCCCAATACTTAAAGGTGGGGTCCTCGCCCACCCAATATAATCCAGTCGAGAAAGAATTATCAAAAATTAGCAAGAATTTCTATCGCAAACTTTGCCGTGCCTTTAATTCAATATTAGGATCAACTTTTGTATTCGACAGAAAAGGCCATTTTCAAAACTGTGTTTAATAGAGCACTAAAGCTTCAACCAACACTCTGGCAGCACTGATATGACAAGAGAAGATCAATGTGGTGCACAAACTGGCAGTGAAGTTCCCAAATTTTGAACTTGAATTTGTTTTAATGCCTTTAGGCAAATTTGACTTAGGTCGTGAATTTCGCAGCGGACCGAGATCTCGGAGGGGTGGAGGGGGACTTCATCAAGCAGTTGATAGGAAACGGCTGAATATGATATTTATTGATTGTTCCCCTCCCCCCAATATTTTCTTCAAGTTGGCGCCTATGACCCTACGGATATTTAGTAGTATTTCCGGTTTCCATACATGTTTCTCATAGAGCAAAAACAACACGAGAAATCGAGAAACTGTTTTTTTTCAATCGATTCAGCGTTCGAGAAATAGGTTCTATCTTTGGTCTTATTCCTCTACTGTAATCAGTTGTTTTGTTTATGTGTATTATGAATTATGAAACACTAAAACTATTTGAGATCTAAGCTTTGGACTCGTCTCGAATATGACGAGACCAAACTAACTAGTATAATACACGATACTCTAGGTATGTCTCGGAGGCGCGGTGGCTCGGCTTTGGTAGCCGAGTGGTCAGTTGAGCTCGTCGTCTCGAGCTGTTCACATCGTGAGTAGTGTTGGTCCCATTAGAGTGCCTGATATCGCTACTCATACGTTAGTTGAAAAGACTCGTGCTTTTTCCACAAGTTTGTGCTTTAGTGTGCTCGGTGAATTCTCACCCTGTGTGTACAGTGTTTTGCAGTGTAATAGCTTGTAGTAGTATGGAATATAAGAAGGACTTACAATTTCAATTAATATTTGACCGAAGATATAGAAATGTAAAACCTAATGCTAGTCAAGTGTATCAGTGGTTGGAAAATAAGTTTCCTCGTATCTTCGACAACATTTGTGCGCTCCAGTTACATGCGGAATCATATAGCATATATATTAAGTTTAAAGATTTACAAGCATATGAACATTTCGCAGCAACAGCTCCTTCGTCTGTAGAATTCACGCATGTGTCTGGGGAAACAAGCACAGTAAGGATAGTCCCCGCTGATGACCCCATTCGGTTGGTGCGTATATATGACTTTCCTCTTGAATTACCGTTAGCATTCCTAGAAGATCATTTCAAAAGTTATGGTAAAGTGCGCAAAGTGGAACCACAATTATGGAGTGCCCCTTTTCCCCCTGGCATAGACAGTGGCGTACGTATTGTTCATATGGAAATACATAAGCATATACCATCCCGTATCATAGTGCACGGTTGTAAGGTGAGTGTGTCTTATGAAGGGCAGCCTATTACTTGTTTCAGATGTCAGAGCAATTTTCATACGATAGCCACGTGCCATTTGAAGAACGCAAAACCAACTACGGCCGCCCCTGAACAGACGTCTTTACACATGACGGAGATTGGCAAAGTGCATCGCTCTTTTCCCTCTTCTGGCCCGCCTTCGCTCTCTGTCCCTGCCCCCCGGGCCCCTGCTCAGAGTTCCTCAGGCTTGCCTTCATTGACTGATACCACCGAGTTTCCAGTGTTAGTACGAACCCCCGAAGTGAATTCATCTCTAACAAATAATGTTCTAGTTATGGAAGATTCTGAAGTGAAACTGCGACCCCCGCCTTTACAGAATACGCCTGTGGATGTCATGGAACTTGACTCGACTCGTCCGTCGGAGCAGGAAGTGTTAACAGTTCAGTCTGGTTCTTCGCCTGAAGTGCAAGACAATAATGTCCCGTCTTCAGCTGAACATAGTGTTACTTCTGTGCAAGCTGATTTTTCTTCACAACAAAAAAGAAGGAAAGTTACTCGAACGTCTACACGAAAGAAGGAACAGTGTACCCTTGATGTTACACGAGGGATAGACCAAGCTGAGCCACGCGAATTACGATCACAACATCGGGCAATATCTGACTCAGAATTGCCCTGAGGCGTGGTGTGTTTACTCTTCGCTATTGACCTTCACACCTGCTTTCCAGGGCTTCGTCCGCATTGTCTGTTATGAGGTATATCGTCGGCGGCAATTCAAAACCTGCTATGTGCATTTTGCAGGAGAAGCGAAAAACAGTATCCTGGTTAGCTTTTTGGCTTTATAAAAGTGATGTTATAAGTAATATGTGATGCTGCACGTAACTTGATACCTTTTCAAGTAACTTGAGAAGGTACCAGTTACGTGCAGCATCAAATATTACTTATAACATCACTTTTATAAAGCCAAAAAGCTAACCAGGGTACTGTTTTTCGCTTCTCCTGCAAAATGCACATAGCAGGTTTTGAATTGCCGCCGACGATATGGCAGTGATAGTTTTTGTGTTTGTAAAGGAAAGTTCACTCGGTTTGTTTTCTATTCGTCTCAAAATGCGTCACTTTACTAGTGTTCATGGGAAAGAATTCCTTTCACCTTTGTAAGTACTTTTTTCTTTTTGTTAAAGTTTTCTTTTTGAGTGCTTTTATAATGTTACCAGTAAATTCATTTAAGTTAATATCACTCAATATTCATAGAATCAGTTCCGATCATAATAAGGCCCTTCTAAAACAGTTCATCGAAAGCCGCCGACCAGACGTGTGTTTTCTACAAGAAATAAGTTCTCTGCTTACATCTTTGGATTTTCTTACCAATTATCAAGTTATTATTAACCGCGACCAAGAGACTGGGGTTGCGATTTTGGTGCGAAAGGGTCTGAGTTATGATCGTGTTGTGTTAGCCCCCGAAGGAAGGGCTATACGTTGTTATATTCAGAACATTTGTTTTATAGCATTATATGGTCATTCTGGCTTTACACGTACAAAAGAGAGGAACGAGTTTTATGCAACTACCATTCCTTCTTTACTTCCTCCGGGAATTCCTCATTGTATAATTGCCGGAGATTTCAATGCAATTGTAGATCCCCGAGATTCTCTGACGCCTACCACGCCTTGTCCTACTTTGTCAGAGCTTATTCGTGTCCTAAAGTTAAAAGACGCTTTAGTTGTGTCAAACTCTAAGCATGTATTCACCCACTGCACTACTACGACGAAGAGTAGAATCGACCGCGCTTACATTTCAGAGAGTTTATGCACTGCGGTGATACAACAAAATACAATTCCTGTGGCGCTGTCCGATCATGCCTCGATTGAAGTAGCCTTTAAAATGCCTTTCTTGCTACCACCGGCCCGGGGCCCTTCCTATTGGAAGATTAATAATGACATCATGTCTCGCCCGCAGGTTGTAGAGGAATTCTCGCGTCGCTTACCTTATTGGTGCAGCATGCAGCGGTACTACCCCTCTGTTATTTCTTGGTGGAATTTATATTCTAAACCTAAATTACGCAGTTTTTTTCAATGGCAAGGGCGGGTCGCGAGGGAAGACGACCACCATTTACATGAATTTTTATATCAAGCTCTCTGTGAATTTTGGAATGCTCCGCCTTCTCTGGAGAATTTGGCTTGTATTAACGGTATCAAACACCGATTGAAAACTATTTACTCCCACACGTCGATTAGTGCGTATTTGTCGGAAGACTTTTATCATCGCTTTCCGGAGGAGACTATAACTATTTATCATGTTGATAGGATTTTGCGACAACGGCGTTCCACCGCCATTCATTCTCTCATTCTGGGAGATGGCACTACTACTACTAATTGTTCGCAGATTTTACAAGAGTTCACGCGCTACTATACAGACTTTGCACGTGCGCGTCCCATAGACTACTCATATGCCCCGGAGTTTTTGTCCACGTTATCTCACCATCTCACGGATGACGAGTGTCAGACATTGATCAATCCCATTAGTGCGGAGGAAATTTTCGCAGTCCTCAGGCGGGCAAAGGGCAGTAGTGCCCCCGGAGAAGACGGATTAAATATCCAGTTTTATAAACAGTATTGGTCTCACCTCAGTCCCTCTATTACCGCTTTATTCAATGCTTGGTTACAAGGCGAAGCAGTGGGTCGTAATACCGCTATCTTAGTCCTCATTCCGAAATCCCGCACAGCGCATTATGTTCAGGACTATCGACCTATTTCTTTATTGCCCGTCGATCTTAAGTTGTTCACTAAAGTGCTTACAGCCCGACTTCGACCAATCATCCGTCACTACATTAGTCCTTATCAGGCAGCACTCCATGCTACGCATAACCTGTCATATACTCTTCGTTCTTTGCGCGATATTTTTGCTTATTTTCATTTTCGGCAGGTACCTGCGGGTGCATTAGCTGTAGATTTAGAAAAAGCGTACGACAGTTTGGATCACAGTTTTTTGTTGCAGGTGCTGGAAGCCTGGAGGTTTCCTTTAGCCTTTCGCACAGTCATTAACAATTTATATACCACGGCCAATTTCCGTATACAGATTAACGGACACCTGTCCCCTCTTATTCCGCTGAAACGTGGATTAAGGCAAGGATGTTCTTTGTCAACGATACTTTTTGCACTTGCATTAGATCCTTTACTTCGACAGTTGGCCACCCTGCACCCCCCTGGACCCTCCCGTTTTTTGAGTCAAAATATATTCGGGTATGCGGATGACGTCACCATCACCGGAGTGGATCCTGTTCTTATGGCGCGGGTTTTTGCAGTGTTGCAACGTTTTGCACTTTGTTCCGGATTACAGTATAATGTACAGAAAACTAACCTATTACAGTTCAATGGTTTCCATTTACCTGCTAACGAGCCCGGGGTGCCGTGTGTACCTCACGTCACTTCCTTGAAGATCTTAGGTATCCCGTTTACGTCACAACCTACTCCCCTTTTCGAGGAGATTTGGTCCCCGTTGTTGTTACAAATTCGGCAGCTTTTGTTTTCACAGCGTTTCCGTCGCCTTCATTTAATTCATCGTATTCACTTTATCAATATTTACATTGCACCCAAGCTGTGGTACCGGGCTCGAATTTTCCCCTTACCGGAATTGTTCGCTAAGAGGTTTGACTCCTTATTCCTATGGAATATATGGCGTGGCTTCTATTTTCGTATTCCACGTGCAGGACTCTATCTTCCCCGTTCACAGGGAGGGTTGGGTCTAGTACATCTCAGATTGAAATGTCAAACTCTGTTTATGCACGATTTCTACGCGGCAGTTGCTATTAACGAATCCTTCACACAGCAATGGATACGATGTTTTTGGCCTAGTTATGAATACCCTGTGAGCCCCCCGTTTATTAACTTTGCTGATTGTTGTCCGACGTACATTACTTCACTAATACGTTATTGGACATACAGTGGTGTGGTTCTCTGCCCTACAGGATACAATTCTCGCACTTTGTATAACTTCCTTCTCTCGTTGCCTAACGATCAGATTATTCTCCGAATTCCTCACCGATATCCTCAGACTACGTGGTCACAGGTATGGGCTAATATCTTTGCCCCAGTATTACCTTCATACCTACAGGTTGAATGGTTTCAAGTGGTGCATCAGTTGGTGCCTACGCGCTCTCGTTTATTTGAGCTGAAACGTGTTCCTGACCCACTGTGTTCTCGATGCGCCAAAGAAGATACTCTATCCCACCGGTACGATCAGTGTGTGGGTGCTCCAGCTATCTGGAACTGTCGCACGTCCTTCTTAGGACGAATTTGTCGTCGACCTCCACACCAGTTCACAGTATCCTATGTTTTGTTTCCGGATTTTCGTTATTTTCCACAGACCAAACACCACGCTGTGCTTTTTATACTGGCTTGTACAATTGTGTATATCCATCGCCATGTGCCTTTGCTGGATGCTCGCACCTACTTGGATTTTTTAAAACGCACTCGCCGAAAGCTCTTTTCCCCCGAGTTGGACAGGCAGTATTTTAGTAGGTTTTTAGAAGTGGTGTTGCAGTAATCTCCTTCCTTCTCGTTAAAAAAAAAAAAAAAAAAAAAGCTACAAATCAGGATGTAGGTTTATCTTTTCGTTTCTAATTTTTTTTTTTCGTGGTTATTGTTATACTTACATTTTCCTTTTCTTGTATGTAAGACATATTGTATTGTAGTACCCTAGGAGTCAGTCTGGTTCTTGTACACTTTTTGTATAAAGACAAGCATATGAACAATAAAACTAGTGGCTCAGTGGTAGAGCGTTCACCTCTGGTGCTTAGGGTCCCGGGTTCGATCCCAGCCTCCGCCAAGTGAACTTTGTGGTGGATAAACACCGTGCTCGTGGGTTTTCTCGGGGTTTTCCCGTTTCCTCTCACTTTCTTCATTCCACCATTTCACTAATCTCTTATCATCACCATCTCCTTTAGCCTAACCGGCATAACCGTGGGACGTAAAACTTGAAGATTTCATTTTTTCAAGGCATGTCTCGTCTCGTCTTGAATTTGACACATATTTCTCGTCTCGACTCTCGTCTTGTTTCTAAGACAATACGAGAAATCTCTCATTTTGAAGGCAACACTAGCTGCATTATAGCACTAAATGAGGAAGACTTATTAGGCAACAACTAAACATTGATACATTGTCCACTTTCGTGAGAGGTTAATGTGAGAACAGTTTTATAAGCATTTAAAATACATGCAGAAGATAAAATACATGATTTCTGATAATTGAGTTTCTCTTCTCTATACTAATTCTGTTAGCCCCGATTCATATTCAAAACGCCTTGGAGTATGGAGCTAATGTTTTGTGTTTCACAAATCACAACGTTTTTCTATGCTCTGGGGCAGGCAATTTTTTTTTCGATTTTTGAACTTCCTGACTGAATTCCTGATGTGCTGCTTATTTTATTATTTATTTATTTTAATTTATGATTGTTCTATCTTCTATTCCTAATGATTACAATTTTTGATTGTTCCTTTCCTGTCCTTATGTAATTATAATTTATTATTCTTTTTTGTTTTAATCTATTTCAATTTGCGATAAGTTTTTGTTATTATTTTTTTTATTTATTTCAATTTCATATTGTTTATGTTGTTATTTTCTCTTCTTTACTATAACTTTTGTTTGCTTATCTTTTTGTTCTTATTCTTAGTTATTTTAATTTCCGGTTATTTTGATTAGCTATTCTTTTTGTGAAAGTGAAACATTTACTAAGCTCTCCTCCTCTAGTATTAATTGCAATTGTTCGTATTTATTTTAACTTTTATTTGATCTTTCTCTGTTCTTACTTAGACATTTCTTCAGTGCCCTCCCTCCCCCAATAGTGAAAGCGTTTTCAGGATGAATCAAGTGATTGACAGGTGGACCATGTGAAAGTGCACGACACCTGCAGAATGATTAATCCGATAAACAGGACCGTGTGAAATTGCACCTTGAGAAACTGCACGTCGCCATAGATAGATATAGACAGGGGTAAAAGTGGATTTGAAAAGTTAGGGGGACGGTAGGTAGCGGCATGTTACACCATCCCCCTGCTTATCTTTGTCCATTGTAATTTTTTTTAGGAACTTGGGGACGCCGTACATACTTTTTGGAGGTGGGAGATGTGATTCCCCCGCGTTCCCCCTCACTTTTACCCCTGGTTATAGATAGATGAAGCTTAATATTAATAAATACATGTTTCACTTCAAAAAAAATGTTTCAACAATAAAAAATGATCCGATTTCTCGCTAACCTATCGTATGCAAGTGCTTACTACTCTACTGTATTTTTTATAATTGTTTGTACTAAAAATTATCTTTCCAACATAGGCCTACATTGTGCCTATCCTTTTATTAAACAAAACCAAATATAGATTTTAAAAAAAAAACCTTCATAACATAACCTCTTGTTGATAATTGATCCAATTATTGGGTTGCTACATATCCAGATTGCGTCCAACACATATTAATTCGGATCAGGGGCGTTATTTCAGACTTCGCTTGGGGGGGCGGGGCAAGAGCACCACCGACATAAGACTTTCACGTTTTGTACTAGTATATTAGTAGGCAATCTATTAAAGTATATGTATTCCTCAAACTTTTGGGAGGGGCAATTGCCCCCTCCTGCTCCTCCTAAATGACGCCCCTGATCCGGATAATTGTAATCTATTTCAATACGATATGAGACATGCAGAAGCGAAACCGATTAACTCTTTTTTTTTCAAGCTCTACACATTTTTGACTTGAAAAAGATACATACTTTTCAGAGGAAAACTCGAATAACTCCATAGTTTAACAATTTGCCACTAGAAGGCATAAACGTACTGATCACTCTTATTTAAATACATTGGGTCTTATACAGAGTCGTTCTGAGGCGTGATTAGCGCCATACTAAAGAGTTTGACTAACATGTGTTTCCTGCGGTAGTCAGGCCTTTAGTATGATGCTAATCGAACGTCAAAACGACTATGCATAAGACGGATTATATCTAAGTTAATAAAATACTCACTACTGAAAAATATCGTTTGATGGAGTTAATCTGTTTGGTATCTGAGCGGCTCATATAATAAGCGATTGATTTGCAGTGACGAAATGAGAAAACACACTTCTCACGTAGTTTATTATTTGTCATATAGATGGCACACGCATTCAGTATATCATCTTACGAAGTCGGAGAATCAAAGCTTTCAGAATACTAGTTTCGACATTATATTCGTGCCCTGTAATAATAAATAAAATAAACTACCATTTACATAAAGAAAAATTTTGCGTGCAAAGATTTTTAATTTTACTCAGATTGGTTTGAAATTGAAACAATTTTCACTAATCTCAGTAAAACTATAAAAATCTTTGCATGCAAAATTCTTTTAAGGCAAATGACAATTTATATTGCTTGTTTAATGACAACAAACAAGAGACAAAGTCGAGATTATTCTGGCGAAAGTAATTACAGAAATTTTCCATTTCCCATCCGCTTGAAAATGGATTTTTGAAATCTGCGAAACAACTGTCCGCTTAGTTGTGATGGGGAGTTCATATACTGAATTTCATCTTCCTAAATCGGCAGACACGTGAGATACTGTATTTTATATAAGTGGGTGATTCAGAAAGTAATGCCTCCAAGCCCACTACTTGACCAATATTACTGCAAACATTCTGAATTGTTCATCATTAATGAACTGATGTTTAAGCTATAGAATGTCACTTGTTTCACCTTCCTATCTCTTCTCGTTCCAGAATAATGGAGCAGTCCATGGAATCCACTACTGACATCCGGTTGAAACTGCGGGCTGTCATTGAATCTGAGTGCGGAAGGTTGTGCGGCCAGGAACATTCATTGCCAGGAGCAAGTCATGGATACAGCATTACGACCAGGAAACGAAGTATTGCCACACATCCTCGCCTCCGCAAAAGCTTCAAAGTTGTCCCATCTGCTGGCAAAGTGTTGTTGACATTCTCCCTCATCCTCCCTATAGTCCGGATCTTGCGCCCTGCGACTTTTGGCTCTTCCACAAACTGTATTGCTGTTACAGACATGTGGAAGTGCATTCTTGAAATAGAAAAAATAATTTATTGACTAATTGAGCTGAAAGTGTGTGAAGTGATTGTGAGCAGTGCCACTGTGTTTTATAACACATTTGATACCAATATTGTGAAAGGGAGGAAAATATATTCCTCCTTTTCATAATGTGTTCTGTAATAGCAATAATGAAACAAAGGAATGAAAATAACATGCATCAATGTAGCCAACATAAATTTAGAAACATCCATACTGACTAACAAGAATAACGACCTGTATTAAGTATTGTTCGGAAACGTAATACCTCTCTAAATAACTCAAAAGGTAAATAATAGCAGCACCTAGCTGCATTATAGCACTAAATGAGGAAGACTTATTAGGCAACAACTAAACATTGATACATTGTCCACTTTCGTGAGAGGTTAATGTGAGAACAGTTTTATAAGCATTTAAAATACATGCAGAAGATAAAATACATGATTTTTGATAATTGAGTTTCTCTTCTCTATACTAATTCTGTTAGCCCCGATTCATATTCAAAACGCCTTGGAGTATGGAGCTAATGTTTTGTGTTTCACAAATCACAACGTTTTTCTATGCTCTGGGGCAGGCAATTTTTTTTTTTCGATTTTTGAACTTCCTGACTGAATTCCTGATGTGCTGCTTATTTTATTATTTATTTATTTTAATTTATGATTGTTCTATCTTCTATTCCTAATGATTACAATTTTTGATTGTTCCTTTCCTGTCCTTATGTAATTATAATTTATTATTCTTTTTTGTTTTAATCTATTTCAATTTGCGATAAGTTTTTGTTATTATTTTTTTTATTTATTTCAATTTCATATTGTTTATGTTGTTATTTTCTCTTCTTTACTATAACTTTTGTTTGCTTATCTTTTTGTTCTTATTCTTAGTTATTTTAATTTCCGGTTATTTTGATTATTCTTTTTGTGAAAGTGAAACATTTACTAAGCTCTCCTCCTCTAGTATTAATTGCAATTGTTCGTATTTATTTTAACTTTTATTTGATCTTTCTCTGTTCTTACTTAGACATTTCTTCAGTGCCCTCCCTCCCCCAATAGTGAAAGCGTTTTCAGGATGAATCAAGTGATTGACAGGTGGACCATGTGAAAGTGCACGACACCTGCAGAATGATTAATCCGATAAACAGGACCGTGTGAAATTGCACCTTGAGAAACTGCACGTCGCCATAGATAGACAGGGGTAAAAGTGGATTTGAAAAGTTAGGGGGACGGTAGGTAGCGGCATGTTACACCATCCCCCTGCTTATCTTTGTCCATTGTAATTTTTTTTTTAGGAACTTGGGGACGCCGTACATACTTTTTGGAGGTGAGAGATGTGATTCCCCCGCGTTCCCCCTCACTTTTACCCCTGGTTATAGATAGATGAAGCTTAATATTAATAAATGCATGTTTCACTTCAAAAAAAAATGTTTCAACAATAAAAAATGATCCGATTTCTCGCTAACCTATCGTATACAAGTGCTTACTACTCTACTGTATTTTTTATAATTGTTTGTACTAAAAATGATCTTTCCAACATAGGCCTACATTGTGCCTATCCTTTTATTAAACAAAACCAAATATAGATTTAAAAAAAACCCTCATAACATAACCTCTTGTTGATAATTGATCCAATTATTGGGTTGCTACATATCCAGATTGCGTCCAACACATATTAATTCGGATCAGGGGCGTTATTTCAGACTTCGCTTGGGGGGGCGGGGCAAGAGCACCACCGACATAAGACTTTCACGTTTTGTACTAGTATATTAGTAGGCAATCTATTAAAGTATATGTATTCCTCAAACTTTTGGGAGGGGCAATTGCCCCCTCCTGCTCCTCCTAAATGACGCCCCTGATCCGGATAATTGTAATCTATTTCAATACGATATGAGACATGCAGAAGCGAAACCGATTAACTCTTTTTTTTTTCAAGCTCTACACATTTTTGACTTGAAAAAGATACATACTTTTCAGAGGAAAACTCGAATAACTCCATAGTTTAACAATTTGCCACTAGAAGGCATAAACGTACTGATCACTCTTATTTAAATACATTGGGTCTTATACAGAGTCGTTCTGAGGCGTGATTAGCGCCATACTAAAGAGTTTGACTAACATGTGTTTCCTGCGGTAGTCAGGCCTTTAGTATGATGCTAATCGAACGTCAAAACGACTATGCATAAGACGGATTATATCTAAGTTAATAAAATACTCACTACTGAAAAATATCGTTTGATGGAGTTAATCTGTTTGGTATCTGAGCGGCTCATATAATAAGCGATTGATTTGCAGTGACGAAATGAGAAAACACACTTCTCACGTAGTTTATTATTTGTCATATAGATGGCACACGCATTCAGTATATCATCTTACGAAGTCGGAGAATCAAAGCTTTCAGAATACTAGTTTCGACATTATATTCGTGCCCTGTAATAATAAATAAAATAAACTACCATTTACATAAAGAAAAATTTTGCGTGCAAAGATTTTTAATTTTACTCAGATTGGTATGAAATTGAAACAATTTTCACTAATCTCAGTAAAACTATAAAAATCTTTGCATGCAAAATTCTTTTAAGGCAAATGACAATTTATATTGCTTGTTTAATGACAACAAACAAGAGACAAAGTCGAGATTATTCTGGCGAAAGTAATTACAGAAATTTTCCATTTCCCATCCGCTTGAAAATGGATTTTTGAAATCTGCGAAACAACTGTCCGCTTAGTTGTGATGGGGAGTTCATATACTGAATTTCATCTTCCTAAATCGGCAGACACGTGAGATACTGTATTTTATATAAGTGGGTGATTCAGAAAGTAATGCCTCCAAGCCCACTACTTGACCAATATTACTGCAAACATTCTGAATTGTTCATCATTAATGAACTGATGTTTAAGCTATAGAATGTCACTTGTTTCACCTTCCTATCTCTTCTCGTTCCAGAATAATGGAGCAGTCCATGGAATCCACTACTGACATCCGGTTGAAACTGCGGGCTGTCATTGAATCTGAGTGCGGAAGGTTGTGCGGCCAGGAACATTCATTGCCAGGAGCAAGTCATGGATACAGCATTACGACCAGGAAACGAAGTATTGCCACACATCCTCGCCTCCGCAAAAGCTTCAAAGTTGTCCCATCTGCTGGCAAAGTGTTGTTGACATTCTCCCTCATCCTCCCTATAGTCCGGATCTTGCGCCCTGCGACTTTTGGCTCTTCCACAAACTGTATTGCTGTTACAGACATGTGGAAGTGCATTCTTGAAATAGAAAAAATAATTTATTGACTAATTGAGCTGAAAGTGTGTGAAGTGATTGTGAGCAGTGCCACTGTGTTTTATAACACATTTGATACCAATATTGTGAAAGGGAGGAAAATATATCCCTCCCTTTCATAATATCTTCTGTAATAGCAGTCATGAAACAAAGGAATGAAAATAACATGTATCAATGTAGCCAAAATAAATTTAGAAACATCTATACTGACTAACATGAATAATGACCTGTATTAAGTACTGTTTGGAAATGTGATACCTCTCTAAATAACTTGAAAGGTGGATAATTGTGTAAATTCAAATGAATACATCAAGAAACAAATGAAACTGAATATAAATTCCTTTGATTCTGCAGGTAAATAACTCCAGGCAAATGGTTATCGATCTGAACCCCGATATTCACATGGTCAATATCGTGCAATGCTTGGTTTATGTTCAATTTTGAATCGGATCCCATTGAGTGCCCAAAATGCAACTTTGTGGTGTTTTAGTATACACATATGAGACTACAATACACATATGAGACTACAATCTGGACAATTTTGAACAATATCAAAGGGATATTTCTATGCGAAATTCAAAATTCAAATCTTAATTTTAATTTTTGAAGTGTTATTTTTTATTTTACAGGTTTTGTCAATATAGTAAAACTTGTAGAGTAATCTTAGCCTTTCCAATGGTGTTTGTTTCATGTCTCTAGTGCACATATTAACCATTTTATGACAATTTTTAATAATCACAGTAACTTAAAAAATGCCCTTTTTTGACATTTTCGAACACCCTGTATGGGGACACTTTCAGGAGGAGAGAGATACTATTTAGGATTTTTTTCATCTCCCACTGTAATAAATCTGTGCACCAATTTTTACCAAATTCTAAGATCGTCAGGTCAGATTTTGCCATTTCATTGATTGATTTCACATGGGATGTCCCTTATACAACTTTTCGTCAAAGTGTTAGAAACAACAAGGAAAACTAACGTTGATATACAAATATTCAGATCATGTCTTGCCCTACTTTTAACGTCCAATCACCGCCACTGGATACAACCTATTAGTTAATAGTTCATTTTTACATAGATCTGTACAACAAATAAATAAATAAACATTTTTCTTGCAGAATAAAAATTTCCGATTAATATTGGCAAACGAACGACGTACATTTTAGGGCCACAAAAATAGTATTTCTTGATTTTGTCAAAAATCACGAATGTGAATTACCACCAAGCTTGTCATTTTGTTCAGCTTGATCTGATCTATCAACCGATACCTGTCTATCTCATCTTTGGAAAATATTTTGCCTTTTAGCGGAAATTAAAGTTTTAGAATTATAATTTTGGCTATACCTCAACCATATTTAATAATAATTTTAGGCTATATCTCATTCACCATACTTAATGATAATTTTAGGCTATATCTCATTCACCATACTTAATGATAATTTTGGGCTATATCTCATTCACCATACTTAATGATAACTTTAGGCTATATCTCATTCACCATACTTAATGATAATTTTAGGCTATATCTCATTCACCATACTTAATGATAATTTTAGGCTATATCTCATTCATCATACTTAATGATAACTTTAGGCTATATCTCATTCATCATACTTAATGATAATTTTAAGATAACTTTAGGCTATATCTCATTCACCATACTTAATGATAATTTAGCTATATCTCATTAATCATACTTAATGATAATTTAGCTATATCTCATTAGCCATACTTAATGATAATTTTAGGCTATATCTCATTAACCATACTTAATGATAAGCCTAATTTTAGGTTATATTTCATTCACCATACTTAATGATAATTTTAGGCTGTACACGCCTATCATTAACCATATTTAATGATAATTTTAGGCTATATCTTATAACTATACTTAATGATAATTTTGCGCTATATTTCTTTAACCATACTATATACTATGATCTTCCTAATGTCATAATCAAGAGCTTATGAGGAGCTTCCGTACAAGTTTCATAGCAATAGGTTCTCGCACAGCGTTAAATTTTGGGCTTCCAAAGAAAAAAGTTTTTCTTGATTCTCTAGAGAACTGGACATGAGGTTTTGCACTAATCCATATTATTTTATTAGAATTAGTTGGATCTATCGATTGGTAGGCTCTATATATTATCTTCGGGTTTTCTTTTCGTTCGTTAAACGCAAATAATGTTGTAGAATCTATTTGTTTAATGGTTGTTAAATGTTCTCTTGATGGTAGCTTTGAGTTGAGTTGAGTTTATTTTGAGTTTTAGAATATTAGTGAATGATTAAGTGTTTTCAGCATTGTGCAAAGAATTGCCTTCTCTATACATAAATAAATAAATAAAATGTCGATTCGTGTAGGATTTATTTTCAAAATAACACGTAAAATGTGTATAGTCACTCTTCCTGATGACTGTATAATCAATAGAAATTCCCAGTGTTTTTGTCGCGACAAACTAAGTGTACGGAAAATACGCAATAGACATATTTACGTTGGGTAAGTTTCCGTTTTCGATTGTCTATGAATCACTTTATTACTGAGTCATAGACACCCATCTAACAGGGACAAATTGATTATTCACTAATCAATCGTTACTAATGTATACTTGCTTGAAAATAGAGTAACAAATATTGAATATATTATCTTCACAAAAGCACACTGTTAGTAATTGCTATTAATTGCACCTTAAGATGAAGTGTACCTAGAACTACATTTTAGCAAGTCCTTTGTTTGCTAATATACAGAGGCAGTGGTGTACACACAATTTTATCAAGAAGGGAGTTTTATTTCATAACTGAATATCGTTTCAGGAAAGGTGCAATTTTTTTTATGCATATCTGAATATTGTAAATATGTATTTATTCATAATATCTTGTTGAGGGACATGGGGTGAAACAAAGAACCCCGCTTTGCATACGCCACTGCACCACTATATGGAAGTTTGTCTCAGTGTTTCCCAACCGATGTGTCGCTAAATTTTAGAATTTAAAAAAAATCATGAAGCATTTAGGGATTAGTTAAAATTAATTTTGAGACACACCGTACCAGTCAATGCCTACAGCAGTAACAGCAATAGTCAGTACAATCTAGTCACTATTTCATAGAATCTTACAGTGGCGCAAATCTGTCTTCAACGTTGGGGGGACGGGATCGTTCTCAAGATCTTTATTATTATTATTATTATTATTATTATTATTATTATTATTATTATTATTATTATTATTATTATTATTAAAACGATGTTAAAAATATTTATGACGTTGAAAAACAATACTGTGGAGGATCAGGAGAGCAGAGTTGTCTTCAACATTGGAGGCGAGCAGATTTGAGACTTATTCTGAGGGGATATCAATTTCTTCTCACTCTCCTTTGTGGTAGTCGGACACAAATCATCACATTTCTCCCTCAAAAAACACATTTGAAATCGGATTATTGAGGGGAACAGTCACCCCCAGTTCCAAGATTGGAGGAGACATGTCCCCCTCATTCCCCCGGGATTTGCGCCAGTGGAATCTTATGGGCTAACACTACTAAAATTTATATTATTATTATTCTGTGTGACAATGAAAATTGCCCCAGAACAAAAAGATTGCATTTCTTTGAATTTCAGTGCCTATATGGAGAAAGTCAAAACCATTTTCCGTTGTCACCTATTAGGGTTTTGTGAGTTAAGATTGAACATTATCTACAAGTATCGATAAAGGTAATTACAATTGAATAATTGAAGGACGTAACTATTTATTTCACATGTATTGGTTATAGTGTATATTAAGTTTGATTTTGGAATTTGATCCAGATGTGACTAATGTCGATATGAGGAATATGAGCCATAAGTGGCTGAAGTTAGAGTAATAGATATTGTGTTAAATGTAGTAAATTGAGGAAGTTGTAGAATAACTTGTAGAAAAGTGTTTGTTGCTGAGCCTTAGTGATTGCGATAGGGTACAACCAGGTATCTGAAGTCTATTGGGATATTAAAAGCGGACAGAAAGAGTATTGAAGTTTTGAGTTTTAACGTCCCTTTCAGCAGCGAGGCTATATGAGACGGGAAGTACAGATCAACGTGGAATCCGAACCATATGAGCTCCCCACCGGGAATCGAACCCGGGTCTCCCACGCCAAAGGCGCATACGCTAATTGCTTAGCCATGAAGTATCTTGCTAGTGTTGATATTTTATGCATTTTGAAAACTTTATAATCACCTTTTCTCGATCAATATATTTGACAAACCTGGCCCATCTAGTGTGAATGTGTATGATTCTGAATTTACAGAAAAAAGTTAATTACCTGTTACATGTTTCATGTCAGAAAGTGAAATTGATGCAGTGAGAAGTAAGGTAGAACAGATCTTTGCAAAAATTGGCGAAACTAATATATACTTCAAAAATTTCCACAAGTTTGTAAATGTCTTGCCTTCCATTGACAATAATTTTGAGGAGTTCGTTTATTATAATTTGCATATCAGTATCAGTGTAGCCATATATGAAGCTATCTATATTCATATTAGAAAACTTGTACCAGACTGGTTTGAGCATGTTATATCAATGCACATTGATATATTTCTTTATTATATTTGTGGTACATTATGTCTTATAGCTACAATGTGTATTTAAATCAAATTTGTCTTTCTAAAGTAATTGTGCTCCTTTTAATATTTAATAATTAATAAGTGGTCCCAGGGACCTCACGTCACTAAATATGCATTAAAAATTCACTACACCAGTTGAGGGCAAAATAAAAATTAGCTTATAGAAATCGCAACCCAACATCACCTAAACTTTTCTCTGGAAACAATTTTAGCAGATCACGATGCATGTTATTGTTGTTAGGGCGCTCATCAGCACAGCCTTTTCCTAAGGCTGTTATTATAGTCATTTCAGTGGAAAGAGGCAGTAGAGAGAAACTGTAGATAGCCACTTGGTGGAGCTAGAGTTGAGTTGCAGTTGTTTGTGTCAGTTAGTGACTATAGTGCTGCCAAAATGTCTTGAGTCGTGGCAAAAATGCGATTTAAAGTTCACACCCTCACACACCCAGGCGTTTAGCCAATGGGGGTTCAGCTGTTGCTAAGCGAGAGAGCGGATGACAAAAAGGAGTGGAATTCCTTCAACCGACAGCAGCGCTTGGAACGGAAGACTAGGTGTTAAGTCAATGTGGTATATCTTTAGTGAGATCAGGCAGTGACTGTTCTTGCAGTATGAGTAGTGTCAATCCTCTTACGTGAAGATTACTGTTTGTGTGGTTCACGTGTTTGCGTGTTTGTTGTATTCAACAATACCTAGGAAGTATGTTAATTCACAAAACCTGTTATGTAATCTGGGGCAAGCTTACAACTAAATCCCAAGACATACCCTTTCCTCGCTCGTCAAAAAGACGTACAAGTTGCATTTTGAATCTATCGTAAGTGGAGATGGGCGAGAGTACCATCAGTGGTAGCCACCAAACCACTATTGTTTACGTTGCTCCCACTATTTCAGAGGTTGGTGGGAAGGAACTCACTCATCTATGCCATCTGCCTTATCATAGTTGTAGAGGCAACCTAGAGATTATGTAACAGATTGCTACTTCTCTTTAACGAAAGTAACAGGAATAAAAAGTAAATCAAAATGTGGAATATGCAAGGTGGCCAGTTTCGCATTCGTTTCTCTCCGAGTTTCAAAATTACCAGCGGAATGGAAAATGGAAGATAAAACAGAAAATGGAAGTGAAAAACAACGGATCGCGAAGATCTTAAAAACCGCAATCAACATCGCAGCCTCAACTACTGCCACTGTCTCAGGCAAAATTGAATGATCTTATAAGAGATTTAAATCTTTCAAAAAGGCAAGCAGAATTACTTCTCTTCTAAGAGAGAGAGAAACTGCTACAACCAAACCCTAGCAAATCATTCCGTTAACGATAACTTGGTCTTTCCACATTTTTCTCAATGATAGATATTCTGATATGTAGTAACGACATAAATGGTCTGCTTTCAAAATTGAAATTATTCACCAACTGGAATCACAATTGCACTTATTTATAGCCTCAAGCAGACAAGTGATAGTACCCGGGCCTCCCAAAGCTCATCTGGGCCCCCATGTATTTTTATGAATTTGTATTTTTATATATATTGTTGTATACATTTTTCTATGAATATACAAACCCATATCTGATTGCCCCTCCCCCTCCCCAAAGTTACAGAGAAATCGGTGCCCTTGCCCTCAGGTCCCTTAAATCGATGAAACAGCTCTGCATGTAAACGTAGGGGAACAAAGTAAAATGTGTACCATTTTCTTTTTGGAAATATTATTCCTTATAAAGTGATGTAGCCATCAATCGTACCAAACACAGATGTTCACTGTCATGTACTCAAACCACGATTACTAGCTCTGGATGTATTGAACTGAACGTGAAGGTCGCGAACATTGAAAAGCACAAAGACAAGTTAAACAATGCCCGCAACATGTTCGCTAACAGAAAACTACAAAGCAAACAACTGTCTACACAAACGTAATAAGGAAAAATAGTGAAGTAACAATTGACATTTGTGACGTACACATGCACACATACTTACACATACAAATTAGCAGAGAAAGGTATTGGTGTCCAAGGTCAAACACTAACGATGCCAGCTTTAATTCTAGGGGGGGGGGAGACAGAGGAGCAGAAAAAGTTAGCTAATTGTCATTCTTTTATATAGCGGAAATGATAGTTTTATGTTATTTAACCTGCATTGCAACATGTCGGGGACTGATGTAGCCACCAGGGGACGGCCTCCTTACCTTACCCCCTTTCCCCGCCATCGTCGTCACTGGGGCTAAAATGTACCCTGAACCGCTGGAGCAGTACAAGGAACCTGTAACTTAGAAATTATATACTGTGTTGTATGTACGCAATTTGCAACACATAATGAACATAAACAATAAAACATAAGAGTATTGGCACAAATCTGTCTTCAACATTGAGGAGGTGGGGTAATACTGTTCCCATAATCATTTTTTAAGCGATGTTCAAAATATTTATGAAATTAAAAAACAATGTTGTAGAAGATCAGGGGAACAGAGTTCTCCAACATTGGGAGGCGGAAGGGGGATGGGGAAAGATGAGACTCATATTACGGTAGCTGAATCTGTTCTGAGATGAACCTGTTGTGTATTATACAGCAAAGGACATCAATTTTATCTCACTTTCCTTTGAAGTAGTCAGAGACAAATCACATTTCTCCCCAAAAAACACATTTCAAATCGGATTATTGGCGAGACATTCTCCTCAGTTCTAAGATTGGAGAGGATGTGTCCTCCTCATCTCTCTGGGATTTGCGCCAGTGCTTACGAGTAGAGAGAGTATCGGCTTTGGGAAAATTTTGCAGAACTAAAAAGAAAATCGTATACGAATTGAGTTTCATAATTTGAGAAGTCCCTAAAATTCGGGTCCCTGCTTTGCGGGGACATTATTTTCGCCACTATTGGCAGAATGATATTACAAGCGATGCTGTGAATTATCCCTTACAGATCCAGAAAGAAATACTTGACTGATTTTCATTTCAAGCACTTTCTTTTGACAAATACATCTTAAATTTGGTAGTAATATGTTTCTTGACGTTTCACCCAAAGTGGGGAGAAAAAAAACGATACAATTGTGATAGTTTGGACTTAACCCCCTCCTAATTCTGATACTCACAAAAGTGACGGTTGTGACTTGTAATGATTGTCTTCTCATAACCAGATTAACAATTAGAACACAATATGAAAATACAAAGCAATAACAATGTTGGATGCTCACAGTACTCGTATGTGTGAAACTTAATGAAACAGTTTTCGTCCTTGTTAAGACACAAATACACATCGCATTTTCATACACTTTGTTCGGAATCGTGATTAATAGCCCTGAAGTCTGTAGCATCTTGAAGCTTTTAATTTTGTCCACTATAAGTCAGTGATTATACACGTCAAATCTCTTGTGTCGGTGCTTTAATTCTTCTATTCTTAACAATTTTTGGTGGCTCTTAGCCATTTTTGGTCCTTTAAAGTGATCAGGTGAGCACTTTCCAGGTGATCCATCGAGAAGGTACTCTGAAATAGTGAGACGAAATTCCAGGATATAAAGCTGATATTGTTTCTTGACATTTAGTAGGTCACAGTCTTGAGGTATTCGAACCATGAATAAACTACTGTAAAGTCAAAAAATTAAAAATCACTTTAAGAGTCCACTTCTTGGTTCTAATCCATGTCCCGAAAATATTCCATTTAAATCCTAACGGCAGGACAACGAACACTTAACATATTCCTTATCTGATTACCCCATCTTCGGACATCTTCAATGGAGTTGGGCCAGTGCTAGCCGAAACAATCACAATGGATTTCCTGTCCTTCTGCTATCGTAGAGCTATTTTGTTATCGTCTCGTGTATGAACTCTTCGTATTCCCCTGTCTTCATGTCTTGCTTCTTAAAATGTTTCATACTTCTACAACCTGAATTCTTCTTGGGAATTATTTTAAGTTGAAGTGTACCAGTTCGATTTATCTGTGTGTGGCTTAATCATTCTAGGAGAAAAATCGATGTAAAATATACGCCGAAATAAACGAAATTTTTTACAGGCAACGTCTTGACCAGTCGCAAGATTATTGCTGGACCACGGCCTAGACTGGTATCTGGATAAGGCGTACTCCCTGGTGGATTTCGAAGTCTAGTACTATTTGGATATCGTTTAGCCCTAGCACTCACTTTGGTGCAGGCTACTAATAATTGTCCAAATTGAACATTAAATTATTAAGCAAAGTTCGTAACATTCACTGAATAATATATTGCAACATTTAACGTAACAACGCATACAATAAGAACATGAAATACAAAGACAATCGTAATGTTTACAAATAGTTGCTGAATAGCTCCTAGCTAGTAGCATCTTTCAACAAAAACAATTCACTCACAAAAACATGTGAACAAATGAAATTGATGCTCACAGATTCTCGTTGCGTAAATCCTCACGATCTTTCAAACTTGGGCCGAAGTTTACCTAGGCAGCATATGTGTAATTCGACTATTGTGAATATAACCTCACAAAAGTGAGTGCCTGGTCTGAAAGGGTTGAAGAACGATCCTCCTCTTTATTCTGACTAATTTGAACTTCAAACCACAGAAGTAAATAATCTCTTCTCCATGAAAATACACATTATGTTCTACAAAAATCTTAGTTTTTAAATAAATTTTCACTAAGAATATGTAATATGAATTTTCTCATCATTGAGCCATGTAACGACTGCAAATTCGCATTAACTTTTTCCTTGTTTTTTTTTCTTTTTTGCATTGTTACTTTCGCAAGTAGTATTTTCAATTATTCATTTTAAATACGAATTCTTATTGAGTAATTTTTGTTTTCTGTTTAGTCAGGGCGAATGAGTTGTTGCCTTCTTTGCTTCCATCGGTTATCTCCCCATTCGCTGACCTCAAATTTAAGTCTCTGTTCATTAACGAAACCCTTCAGCCAACATATGGAACATTTGTGTTTCACAACCAAATGCATATTATATGTAAGCTTATTATTAGTGTTAAAATCTTGTTAACAAACAGCCTGTTTTAAAATCTTTCATTCTTGTTTTTAAAGCTAGAAAAAGACATATTTTTTTTCTTTTCTTACTATATTATGTATGTTTTAAATGTGTGTGTTATTTATATGAATTATAAGAAGAGTGATCAATAATTCTAAATATGTATAGCCTTATTGTATTCGAAAATTATCATATTACTATGTAACATTATTGTATTACCCAGTGTATAAGTCTATCCAGAGCTTTTGGGTAACACACACATACACACGGACACTTTGACCTTCACCCACACATATGCATGAGCACAGCAGAACACTTCTTCTTTACCCAAACTCCGCCTAGTCACCCTCGGCTGAGTTAATTTTTGATTACGTGTACCAATCATTGTATGATCTGGTTATCTCAAATGACGTGTTTCAATCAGCGTCATTTCCTTCCACACAGAGGAACTTTCTAAACTCGACTTTGGCCCTTGTGCCGTGTGCACACCATTCAACTTTCTTTTCAGGTTGGTAACAACTAATTTGTAGCTCCCCACAACACTTTTTGATTACCACTCATGACCAACCTTTGACCTTATGGGCCTAGTGCAACGTCTGTACACATTACAATTTTCTTCACGACACTTGAATTGATGTCGAGTGCAAAGCTTTTTGAGCCCTTTAGAAACTCGAATTTTGGCTGCCTCGGCACCCTGCGCCTTTTGTTCTAGGGTTCCTCAAGATCGTGTCTTAGGTACGACCTAATCTAGAGCTCTGAATCGATTCCTGGTAAACCTTGCTGTCTCTCTTTCTCTGTCCGACTTCTTAGTTAAGTCTCCATACCTTATGCTTGTGGCTAACTTGGTACTCTGTTTCTGAAAACTTGGTGTCATCCCGGAGTCATCCCATAAACTGCTGTCCTGCTTAGGAAACTGACGGTCAAAGTCTGCTTCATTTGAACTTGGTAATCTACTTCTGCAATCTTGGCTTCAGCCCGGGTTCGCTCCAGAAACTGCTGGCCTGCTTAGGAGGCTGACAGTCAAAGTTTCGTTGCTCCTCTATTTGATGTAGGTTCGGATAGACTCTAGGTTCATTGTCTAGCTAGCCCGTAACTCACCGGTAGATCAAATAGTCATACCTATAAACCTGAACTTGTACTAGGACTGACTCGTGCCCTCCCAGTCTAGTGAAAGTTTTCTTTTGTTTGTAATTGTGTTTTAATTGGGGCACGTTATTACGTAAGTCAATATTTTTCATAGATATTTTGTAAACACTTCGTCCAAGCTCGGGGAACCTGTATTAATAGTGGGACTAATAAACGAAGTCATTTTGCAAAGAACTCACTTTTTTGTATAGTTCAGAAATCATTAAAGACTGTTGACTATGAAGTCTTTGTCAAGAAAACAACACCTGCTTTTCTAGAAGTTTAGTCTTGGCCAAGGGCAGCACTACCCTGTAAAACTAAGATCTTCAAATTGGTTGTTAGCTGAGTTCCTGTTCCTGATTGTAACTGCCGCTCGTGTTACAATTGGTAGTTTGCAGAAGCTTTGCTGATCAATTCAGAAGAGCATTGGTTCGTTACTAAACTCTTTTGTGTGTGTGCCGGTCTACGGAAACGCATACGGCCGGCCCGCCACAGCAACTTCAACTCCGAACAGTTGCGATGCTTGGGAATCCATATTAGATCAAAATTGATTTTTTTTTAACTGGTTGGTTTATCGGCTCATCATACCGACGTCAACGGTAACGTCGACGTAAACAGCTGTCATTCGGTGATTAACTTGGATAGGCTCACACCTCAACTGTCAGGAGCTCAATGATGACTCGCTATTTCAATCTCATCTCCACGTTGATCGCCATCTTCTTCAGTTATCAGCATACCAACGACACCTGGAAACAAAAATATATGTTACATAGAGGACAAGTGATCAGGCACAAGAAGAATCTTGAAAATCGGTTAACAAATAATCAAGAAAGTTATAGCCATATATGAAATTGTAGGCATTACCTTTTAATGAAGCCTTGTATTGTTGGAAAGTGCTCATATAACATTCCAGGTTCTGATAAGGAGGAATATAGTGAAGAACAAAGATATTTTAATTGCTTCTGCAGTACATCTAACGGAACAGAAGATAAACGGTAGTTGGTACTTTAAGTAGACAACTCTAGAGAGTACCAAAACGTAGGATATGAATTTGGAGAAAAGCACACAACTGAAATAAAAACGGTAGCCGAGATTCTGTATGAATTCCTGTAATGGAAAAGTAAACGAGAAACGTGGATTATTCTTTCATTGTTCTGAAAATAATTTGAGTTGAAAAATCGAATAGATCAGGCTTCAGTTGGGGTACTGGATGAAAATTTTCTTATCTGTGTCCGAACAATGATTGGTTAACAACAAATCTAACAACAAGAGTCGAAAGAAAAGTTTTACACTTTTAAAAACTGGCAAATTAGAAGGTTTTACAAGAAATTTAATTTTTAAATTCTGTTTTCAGATTACATTGGTATTCTAACATATTTATCAGTCAGTTTGTATATTCAACGGGCAATGCCGTCCAACGAGCACATTGCCCGGTAACGAGAGGGCAGCTTTCGTGTCTTTTACCTGGAATTAATAAGTATAGAAGTCGATGATGAAATCCAGGGATGTAGAACGATACAAAACGTCTCATTTGACTTAAAGAATGTATTGACGAATAAAAATAAAGGAAATAATTCAGCTATTTAAATTTATATATATATAAAAAGCTCCTGTCGTAAGTTCTTCATTTCACTGAATCTATCTTCATTGAAACGTTCAATATTTTTACTGTTATGTCTTCAAATAATCAATTCACATCTTGAAATTTTACAGAAATCACAAAATGATTCATGTATTACACTTGTACTGAAATCACAACAGTCTTGATCTTGGCACTAATCGTACGGAGCTCTTCCTTTTCCAGTTCCATTCCTTGCAGCAGCCGTGATTAAAAGGAGCCGTTCGTTCGTTTCTTCGCCTTCGTTCGTGCCTTTCACCGTGTTTGGAAGTTTCGGGCCAGAGCCCTTGCCTTCATACTTGTTTTGCAATTGTTGTTAGTTTCACTGCGTTGTAGAATTCTGCTGGAGGGACCGCAACTGTAGCTTTGTGGAGTTGACTGGGTTTCAGTTTTATGGTCGTGGCATCTTTCAGATTTGTCTGCGGGGTTGTGCTCGTCCGATGGCTGTCATATGTTGATGTAATGAGTTCTGGATGATTCTCCAGAAGTTGACGGTTCTTCTCTTCGCTTCTTCTAGGAAGGGGAGGTTGAGGTCTTCATGGAGTTGTTGAAGTCTTGTGTCCATCGAATGTCCTGTAATAGCCCTGGTTGCTCTGTTCTGAAGTATCTGCAGTGGTCTTAGTCGACATCTTGCTGTATGCTACCACGCAGTGTGGGCGAATAGGATGATGGGACGGATGCTCATTTCGTAGACATGTTTGCGTGTCTTAAGAGCTAGGGATGGGAAGAGGAGTAGGGGTAGTAGTGCCTTGAACCTTTGTGTCACTTTCTTAGTGACCGTTGCGAGGTGGGAAGCAAACGTCAGCTTCCGGTCCAACTGTACGAAAATATATTTTGCTTGGTTTTCTTCTGGGAGTTGTGTTCTTGCCAGTTGGAATTCTGCAGGCGCCAGTGCCCTCCTCTTGGTAAAATTCACCTCAGCTGTTTTTGGGATTCACTTTGATTTTCCACCGCTGGGTCCAATTGTCCAGAAGTTGAAGATGTCGCCTGAGGTAGACCGTGGCGTATCGTTGATTTCCATGTGTTGCAAAGATCGCCGTGTCGTCAGCAAAGGTTGCAAGGATGATGTTGGGAGTGGTAGGAACGTCGCTTGTGTACAATAAGTAAAGAAGTGAGATATAAGAGGCTTGGGGGACTCCTACCTGGATTGGTCGTAGGTTGGTCTTGTGCCCTGCGTGGGAGATGAAGAAGGATCTGTCATATAGATAGGATGCTACCACTCGGATTTGGTAGTGTGGGAAGGCCTGGAGATGGAGCCTGCGGATGATTCTCTCGTGCCACACCTTGTCAAAGGCATTTTCAATGTCGAAGAAAACTTCCAAGGTGTGGCCGCCGTCGTTGAACCTGGTTGTTATGAGTTCGACTACCCGGACTAGTTGCATCTCGGTGCTATGTCCGCTTCGGAAGTCGTACTGATGGACTGGTAGAAGTGATGCTTGTGTACGAACTGTAGTAGTCTCCGTTGAAATATCCTTTCGAAGCAAGTTTTCCCGTTTGCGTTGAGCGCATACAATTTGGTGTGGGAAGAGGTCGTGGCCTAAGACCTTCACATATAAACAATGGTGGCCATAGCTAAGCGGGAACATGGCCATAAGGCGCGCATGTTCTTGACATATTTTGTTTAATGCCCCAAAAGAGGTTGCGCGTTCCGTTGAGGTCTGATGGAAGCCAGACTACGCATTGAGCTCTACAAGTACTATAATTTTTATCGCACTCGAGCTTGCGTAATGGGGAAACAAATCAGGCCAAAGCCAGGGGATGTACCATCTCTGATGCTCAGACTGGCTTGATATGAGGCAAATCTCTTTGAAGAGAATACCGTAACCATGTGTCGTACTTCCGCTGAGTGGCATTGCTGTAGATGAAATAAGTAAAATTAAATGGTAGTTAGGATTTCGCACATTGTTAACTATATCTAAAAGAAACGGATATTCGCAGAAAAACTTGATCATTGCACTAGCGTAACAGGTGGTATTGAAAAATATAAAATGATTGATGTGATACCTGAGCTGAACTACAAGGTTTCCTTTACTCCCAGTATCCTCAGGCAGTTGAGATGATTATTATGCACGATGCAGTGTGTTATACTTAAGTATGTAAAAGGGTTCAATTGTCGATTTCCTCATCCTCTGACAGGAATGATTCATCGTCATCGCCCAAGACTCTAGATTTGTCTTCTTGCAAATAAAATATATCATCTAAGAATGCAGATGTTTTCGGACATGGTGCAATTGCTTTGCCTATTTTTAAGTAGCAAATAATAAGCATGACATGGGCACAACACCCAACTATTCGTGCTCAATTTGAACATTGACAAAAATATCCTATAATGCAATCGTCCCCTTCCCGAACAAGATTGTATAAAAGGAAATTGAAAAATCCATTACTGTGCCTTGAATGGATATGAGCACGAACAAGGTAAGGTGTTTGCCTCAGTCTGAGCATCGGAGATGGTACGCTCCCTTACTTTGACCCGGTTTGTTTCCCTGTTCCGCAGGCTCGAGTGCGATGAAACTCATAGTGCTTGTAGAGCTCACTACAAATGGAAGGGGTAGATTGGTACAGAGCAGTGGAGGCACATTGGTCCGTACCAATCCACCTCACATGCATGTGTACTAATGTACCCCAACCGAACTTCAAGATCATTAATTCCTATAACTGAAAAATTATTCCACACAGGGCAATTGAACATAAATGTAATTATTTGTAAAGAATTATATTTTCATGCAACACACATAAGTTTTCAAAAATCAAGTGCTTATTACAAATATAAGCTTACAAACACATAAGCAAAAACTTACTTTTGCTCTAAGAAATCAAGTTTTTTTTTTTCCTGTACAGAGAAAAAAACGCCGCGTCCATCCATCAACTGTGCCTCATGATGTTCGTTTGTCACCAATGTTGCCAATACCAAACTGTTGTCCATTTACCTCTTCACAGTGGAAAAATATCTACCTCGTACCTACTGTATATGTCCCGTGTACCAATTTCCCTCCTCTCCCCTATAAAACGAGGAACAAATCAATCATCTCCGAGTTCGTGTGTAAACAATACGTTATAATAAAATATTAAAATATAAATCATCTCCCCTTATTCTCACTTATTTCAAGACTGAAGGAGGATTTTTAAAGACAGCATTTTTTAAGAATCCAACACACAGTATGAGTAACTTGAGATGTTGGAAAAGTCTTACTGACACTTTTGAAAATGTGACAAGTATTTGTTAAATGGTGCTGAATTGGGTAGAAATGTACCAACTTTTTCACAAAAGGGGCTGAAAATGCCAGCGTGGTACCAACGGGACGATGAACGACAAAAAGGGCTGAATTTGGTACAATTGTACCAAGTGTGGCAACACTGGAGACGGGAGAATGTGGGAGGAAACGGGAGTACAATAAGAAAACCCACGGACACAATGTTTTCCGGCACAAATTTACTTGAACAAGGATCGAACCAGAGACCCCACGCGCCACAGGCAAACAAATATTTAGAATACATGTATATTCCGAATATCAGTGTACAAGATACACGTAAATATTGAGTTTGCAAAACTTCAAATGTGAGGACATCCAGAAATATTTTTTAAAGGATTTTTTTTTTATTCGTAATAAGGATTAAAAGAGCAGCTTATCAAAGATTTGATCAAGGGAAACAACATATCTATGTGTCATAGACTATTTCCCATTAGAGTAGGAACGAGTATCATAAAAGACAATTTATAAAGTGTAAATGTATATAAATTTTGAAATCTTAAATAGTCGGAATTAACCCAAAAACAATCTTGTTTGCTCACAGAAGCAAGGCTGCCGATTTCTCTGTAAATTTTGGGGGGCCCATTCAGGAAGATTTTAAGACAAATTGAATTCAAATTATGCCAAATATTGTATGTTCATAAACACAATAGAGAGCCCACATGAGCTTTGGGGGGCCTGGGCCCCTCGGTCCCCCAGGATCGGCGCCTTTGCACAGAAATAAAATGAATATGAAATGCTACAAAATTTGAGTTCTAAACGATATCAAAATTTTGCTTCTTATTCGCCGAAGCTAGATATCCTGTGAACGAATATTTGCTGCTATTTAATCAAATATTTCTCCAATTTATTCAATCACAACTTTTTTTTTTTAATAGAACTTTTCTAAATGACTTCCACTGGCATACTCATTAATTTTGAATTTCAAATAACTTTTACTTTTTCTGTTGCTTATAACCAGTGGCGTATTTAGGGGGGCTTCCGGGCTTAAGCCCCCCCGAAATCTTAGTACTATTGTAAAGTAAATGAAATATCTTGCAGAATTTTCACATTTCCAGGCAAAGCCCCCCCCCCCGAAAGTTAACAAAGCCTCCCCCGAAACAAAATCTTAAATACGCCGCTGCTTGTAACACAGAAATGAAAAGTATTTATATTTTCTAATTAATAGTCATGAAATTAATAACATGACAGAAATAAAACATGAGAAAACGTTACTAAATAAGAGTTGACGTACAATACATATAGTAATATTTGAAAGATCATAATCTAAAATTTTGCCCTTAAAGAATACTACAGATATTGAAGAATAGGTTTTGCTCCAAAACTAATGTTACTATGAATATGTATACTTTAACAGTAAACCAGTGTACATTAAAGGCTATATCATGAAGATAGTTCTTCAAGTACGATATCTTAATACATGTGTTTGTAATTCTTATTGCAGATAAAAATGCATCCAATAAAGGTGAATTCAGAATGAAATGAAATGAAATCTTTAAGTTTTACGTCCCACGGTTATGCCGGCTAGGCTAAAGGAGACGGTGATGATGAGAGATGAGTGAAATGGTGGAATGAAGAAAGTGGGAGGAAACGGGAGAACCCCGAGAAAACCCACGAGCACGGTGTTTGTCCACCACAAAGTTCACTTGGCGGGGGCTGGGATCGAACCCGGGACCCTAAGCACCAGAGGTGAACGCTCTACCACTGAGCCACCGCGCCCCCCTGAATTCAGAATGAATCGAATGCAATTGAACTGAACAGTTCCTCATGGTCGCAAGTAACGGGTCTATCTTAGGTATTTTTTTTTTTCTTCAGATAACCATGAATGATCGCAACTGACGTACTTGAATAAGAATTTTCTCCATGGCTGCAAATGACACTACACTGTTTTAGCCCTTCCACGGAGGCACGGTGGCGAAGTGGTAAGGCACTACCTCTGGTGCGTGGGGTCCTTGGTTCGGTGCTGCTCAAGCAAGTTTGTAGTAGACAACATATATCTGTGGTTTTTTTGGTAGTACTCCCGTTTCCTCCCACTTTCTCATTCCGCCAATTATTCCGTCGTCATTTACCTGCTTTAATCATTGTCTCCCTTAGTCCAAAGCATATAATCGTGGGACTCTTAAATTGAAAAAGAGATGATTTAGTCCCTCCAGTTAGTTGCATTTTTCTGAAATGGTTAAAGAAGAAACTCTAGCATGAATTAGAGCAAATTGAGTACAAACAATTGAAGTTATTGTTCTATATTGATATATGATTTAAACGTTATGTGTGGGGGTAGGTAGGGGGAAGCAGGCCCGTATACAGGGGGTCTAGGGGGGCCGGGACTCCCTAAAATTTCGCTGGCCCCCTAAAATTTTCACGGTAGGCTTGCAAATGCACTATAATATGGTGATGAACTGTTGGATCGGGCCCCCCCTAACTTCAGCCCGGCCCCCCTACATTTTTGGGCTGGCTACCGGCCTGGGGGGAAGACAACGTTGTTCTAGGCCAACCCCACAGTTGTTGTCAATTTTCTTATAAAGGAGAACAGAACAAATTCTGCTGCTGTGAAGCAAATTGAGTTCAAACGAATTAACATGATTTCGTCGATTGTGTTGTATGGTTGTGTGTGGGGGTAAGGGAGGAAGGAAAACGACACACGCTTCAAAATCTCCCGGTTGGAGGCCGAACTAGCTACTAGTTGGTCCCGCTGTTGGTCCCGAATTCTTAACCCTCCCAACCACCATTACCCCAACTGTCCAGTCGTCCCACGATAAAAAAAAAAAAAAAAAAGAATAGTATTATCTTAGATAAAGCACACTATTCTTTAGTAGCCACACCGTACATTATACAATAAAGATCATAATATAATATCAGGGTATATGTTATGTAACGATATCTATCAGAATAAGACAGACAGTAATCACAACATTTATTTTTTTTCATCTCACCTTGGGATGGCTGAAATTTGTAATTTGTTAATAAAAGAAGTACGGACAAATTAATGTAAAGTTAGCACTGGTGATTTCAGTATTCGTGAACAAGGGATACGATAAGCTGCAAAGTAACGCCCACTGCACGTAGCCTGAAATATTTTTCCGGGGGGAATACACCTTCTGAAACAAGCACGTCAAAATCTTCTCATACGGACATTAATATCAGTAAGCACGACTTGCGGTCCACGAACTATGTCAGGTACTTAGATTGTGTGTATTTATGCAAATCGTGTACACATATAAGCTTACAGGGTGGTCGTAATGGATTTATCTACTATGGTTGTGACGTGATAAAAAGACCAGGAAAGAAATTATCAATAGTAAATCTTAATATTGCTACCAGAAAGTGGTGTCATGAATTTCTATATCGATTTACGTAATTTTATTCTAAATTTATATGACCTCCTCTCAAGGGCGCCGATCCTGGGGAGGCCGGGGGCCGTGGCCCTTTATTGTATTTATGAATATATAATATTTGGCATAATTTGAATGCAATTTATCTTAGTAATCCTCACATATATACCTTCTGCATCTGAATGTGCCTCCCCCAAATTTACGGAGAAATAGGCGTTCTTGCCTCCTCTCTTTATTAAAATTTTCATTTGGTCCCTTTTTGATTTGGTCCCTGTGTGGGTGGCGATCACCGCCTAACCACCTGGGCCAGTCCAGGCCTAGAAATGTAGCAACCCTACTTTTAGTTAATAATAATAATAATAATATAGGGGATTGTTTACACTTTAAACTACAGAGGAAAATACGCAATAATGTGTTGTAGCTCTTTAAAATTAAAAAGTGATTAAAACAAACGTTTATTTATATTTCTCCCTATGTAACCACGAGACTCTATACAATATATATTATGAAAGAACGATGTAGCATTTGTTTCTATTAGATAGTAATCTTATCTTCTAAGTTGGCAACGATTGACTGATTTCAAAGGAAGAGTGGGAGTTACAAAAAAAGGGGAAAAAAGAACTGCGATTGCGCAGACGTATTGTTACGTAGCACCACACGGCCAAAGCTTGTCAACATAGAAATAGTGAGTGCACTCAGCGAAGCCAACAGTAGTCGCTACATCCAATGTGAATGGTGTGTAGCATTGTTAGTTATTTCGCAGTGATAGGGAGATGGGGCGACATCAAATATTACAGATACTTTTGTTTACGGTGTTGTGGTTAGGAATTCTAGGATTCTCAATAGAAACGTATTTAAAAGAACGAAATGATTTTATTCAGAAAGAACAAGCTAGGTTTCTCGGTGCAAATTTAGTGCTAAACGACAAAGAGAAACAAGTGAACGAGACCCTCATGAATATCAAGCAACGAGAATACAATAATGGATTTGTCAATCAGGATTTCCCTCCTGCGAGACATTTTTTTCGCGCCAAATGTGATATTGAAGCTTCAGGTGTTTACAAAATAATCAAGATGATGCCGAAAGGTATGATTAAATTTAGTTCTTTCTCTTTTATATGTATATATTTCTGTGTTGAACGTATGATTCTATTTTGTTCAGCTGTTGCAAAACTAGATGGCATTATGCCAAGGCTACTTGGTTTCACGAAAAGCACTTTACCTGCACCGTATAAATTAGTGTTGTTACAGCCGGTTTTTCTTTACTTTCTTTCATTTTTGACACTGAGATTAAAAATGAAAATAACATTCAAAAAGAAGAAGAAAAAAAGACTAGATGAAGGACACCGTGTCATAATAACAACAAAAACTTTACAGTGCATCCGAACAAACTATTTACTGTTCGCGCCTTGTTCCACGTTGATGACAACACAAGGTTGCCAACTTTTTGATGTACACAAATCATTGTCTTTACGGAAACTATGCTTAGGATTCCAATCTCATTTATTCATTTCATCCTTTTGCGAGGCGCCTTCATTATAGGCACGAACATTGGATTCCAGTTGTCTTTATCCTTACTTCGTAATAAAACTTCTGCTAAACAAACACTTTCCTATACCCCTAAACGGTATAATAAGTCTGTGAGACCTCTAGTGGCCTTAAAAGTCACAAAAAAATATTTATGATTCATAACTTAAAATTGTTTTATTCAGGGAAAAAATTAAAATCACATTCAATAACAGTCACTAAGCTATCACTAAGCTATATAAAAAAATAAACTATAAGCAGTCTGGGAGACTGTATACTGAACCACTTCTCACTTCAGTTCAAAGAATAATTTCTTGTAACTTTACGTTATATATCTTATGGTGTAAATATTGAACGATATTAATGTTATTGTTGTTTCTAGTTGTTTCATGTTTTTTTTTTTTTTTTTTTTTTTTTACATAGCATTTGGCAATTGTGTTCATGGTGCGAATCACTTAATATTGTAACGACCTGAGGAAGAAAAAGAAGAAAATTAATATAACAAATTTCTACTGCAAAGGAAATAATCAGAAATTAAGAACTAAGTTTGACAGAGGCGGATCTAGCTGGGCCCGGGGGGGGGGACTGACCCCAAGTTTTTTAGTAACAAAAATAATTGAAACTATTATTGGAAGTCTATAGTAAAGTCATACCTATCATAGTCTGGGTTGTGGTTGCTCCCCCCAGTTTTTACTTTCTAGATCCGCCTCTGTTTATAGATTTTATAAATTTCATCAAAATAAGAATAAAGACACAAAGGAGGAATCAACTAATTAATTGTAATTTGTCGATTGATTTTGTAAGCTATTACGGTAAGAGCATACATATGACTTACATGTTGATGTGAGAAAATTACGACATGGCTGGCAGTCATATAGCCCTATAATATAATCCAATTCCAGGGCGGATCCAGGGGGGTCGATCGAGGCAATCGCTCCCCCCCCAGAAGAGGAAACTTCCTTATTTTATATATATAACCCAAACCAAAGTTTGCAGCCCTTAAAAGTAGCAGTATGACAACCAACCGCCCCCCCCCCCAAAGTCGGTCCTGAATCCGCCCCTATCCAATTCTAACTTGTTTCGGGCCCGCAGAGCCTTCACATTTTTTCTCTTCATATCCCATGTCTCACTGTCAGTTCATGAATTAAATGTGTACACTCATGTCCAAAATTATCGTCGCATGTCTATAAATATATTGTAGGAATGTAATTTGATAACGAATTCTCCCGGTATTACTTATAATATTAGTATGTGTATAATCGGCAAAGACATGTATGTGGCAAATTTGATGTCAAAAGAGCAGTAAATAAGAACAATAAAACGAAAATAAAACTTTCTTGTACATTTAGCAACATTTTATTTTACTCATTCTAATTTTCGTATTTATAATTCTTTTCCTATGAAATTCACCACAAATATACCTTTCCCGATTATACACATAGTATCAGTATTAAAAGTACGCGGCCCGTATCGAGGTGTGTCTAGGGGGGCCGGGCCACTCCTAAATTTTCGCTAGCTCCCCATTAAAATTTTCACGGTACAAATGAATTATAATATGGTGATGAACTATGATATAGTTAGATCGCCCCCCTAACTTCGTCCGCCCCCCCTACATTTTTGGGCTGGCTACCGGCCTGGAAAGTACCCTGCAAAATCATTATCAAATTATATTCTTACAAGAAGACAGTTATAGATATGCGACAATCATTTTGGACATGAGTGTACGTACCAAACCAAATTCTAGTTTCAGGGAATGGAGTCATGTTAAAATTTATATTCAACTGAAGTTCATTTGGTAGCATACAGTATATTCACTAATACACCTCTTCAATCCCAGTCCCCGCCAAGTGAACTTTGTGGTGGACAAACACCGTGCTCGTGGGTTTTTTCGGGGTACTCCCGTTTCCTCCCACTTTATTCATTCCACCATTTCACTCATATCTCATCATCACCGTCTCCTTTAGACTAACCGGCATAACCGTGGGACGTAAAACAAAGATTTCATTTCATTTCATTTCACTAATACACCTTGATAGCTTAATTTTTTCAACCATTTGTAAAGAAAGAAATTATATACTAGTAAACAAAGTATGTGCTTTTGAGTACTGACTAAGAATAATCCATAATCAAAATTGTAATTTTACGGTTAAAATGAGTGAGTGAACATGAAAGAGGCTTGTGTAGGATATGAAATTCCACTGGCGGAGAAATTTTTCACAATGTAGTCAACCAGTATTTCATGTTTCGAATGTTAAACTACAGGGTGTCCAATATACAATGCAACCCGCAGTTTGGGACACTAGAACTTTGAAACTGAAGTGATACACAGATAATGGTTATACCAAAATGAAGCAACGAAGCAACTAGGAAGCAACGATTGAAGTACACTAGGAACCACACAGTGTTGCTAGATATAACCGAAGGTGTAAATCAATTTTTTTGGAAAACATTTAAATTGACTCATAACTCATACGTATGGATGTCCTGTCGTTAATTTTCAGTTTGTTTAGTTGGAGTAGCTTGGAAACTATGGAGCAGAAAAAAGAATTTTTCATTTCCACTGATAACTAATCGGATGAGGCCTGTGTAAGGGGGAACTAGGGAAATCGTAGTTTTCATAAATTAACACTCTGAATTGGTAACTTTGCTGATGTTTCAGTGCATCAAAAGATGTGTTAAGGATCTGTCTACATTATGCAATTCCTGAAAACGATGAAAAACAAACTTTGAAATTATCATGATAAAATTTTTACTTAATGCACCCGGCAACACTGCTATTCATTTCTATGGGGCTATTTAAAGCAAGAGGTATACAAGAACAATTCTCGAACTATTCAAGACCTGGAAACGAACATTCGCAGTGCCATTGAGAACATTAACATTTCTACTCTTCGTAAAGTTGTTGCTAACCTGGTGAAACGTGTGAACCAGTGTTTGAATGAAAACAGGGAACATTCCCACTCCGCTGTAGAGCTGGTAACTCATTTCTGATAGTAGCAGTGTTCTTCCTTCCCCGAATAGTGTTCTCGCAATAAGAACGCAATTTCTATAATATTAAAATTTCCAAGTATTCAGATAATGCCCAATGTGAATGTTCGCTTATGATAGAGGTTGAAATTCCGTATTTAATCTGTTAATTAAAAATAAAGAACTTTGTGTTTCAGCGGTTCCGAAAATTCCTCTTCGAAGGAAAGAAAGGGATCAATTTCTATAATATTAAAATTTCCTACTTTTTTCAGAAAGTGCCCATGTGAGGTTTCGATTAAGTTAGAGGTCTAAAATTTGGTATACAAAGTCTTAAATTAAACATAAGTAACTACGTGTTTCAACATTTTCAAAAAAACCCACTCCTAAAATACGAAACAGATGCGATCTATACTATTATATGAAAGAATGAAAATGTGTTACTTATCAACGCTCTGCCAGCCGTAGTATAGATATCTAGAAATGCCAGATTTGGGGAATAACTCTTTTGTTACGAAAGCAAGGAATAAGGAAGACATTTTTGAATTAAAGATGCTAAAGTGAGTAAAGGAATTTCTGAGTTGAGTTGAGTTGATTTTGAGTTTAACGTCCCGTTCAGCAGCGAGGCTATATGAGACGTGGACCTACTGATTAACGTGGAATCCGAACCACATGAGCTCCCGCCGGGAATCGAACCCGGGCCTCCCACGCCAAAGGCGCGTATGCTAACCGCTTAGCCACGGAGGAACTCATAAAGGAATTTCTTTCCACCCCTCCAAGAATAAAATATCTCATAAACCCCTGAAGTTAAGGAGATGAATCTCGTTACTACTCATTACAAACAATGAGACATATATGTTTCAGCGTTTTTTTTTTAAATTATGCTCTTATAGGGAGACGGAGAGAGTAACAAACGAAAATGTTTTAAAACAGATAGGAGAGAAGAGAACGCTTTTAGTCAGCATCCTTCGTAGGAAGGCTAATTGGATTGGACACGTCTTGCGCAGAAATTTACTTCTTCACATCGCCATAGAAGGAAAGATGGAAGGAAAGCAAAGAGAAGGAAGAAGAAGAACACAACTGATTGATGATTTGAAAAAATAGAAGAAAATATGGAGAGTTAAAAGAAGAAGCTGAGGATCAATAAACGTGGAAGAAACAATTCTAGACCTTAAAAAGCCCTCAAACACGTCATTGGTTCCAGAACCTGCCAACAGACTTAATATTTAATAATAATAATAATAATAATAATAATAATAATAATAATAATAATAATAATAATAATAATAATAATAATAATAATAATAATAATAATATTAGCGATTAAAAGGGCAATTTAAATAATATTCATCAATATCGATCTATTTATATCTACCAGTGGCGTATTTACGATTTTGTTTCGGGGAGCTTTGCTAACTTTCGGGGGGGGGCTTTGCCTGAAAATGTAAAAATTCTGCAAGATATTTCATATACTTTACTATAGTAAGTAAAATTTCGGGGAGACTTAAGCCCGGAAGCCCCCCTAAATACGCCACTGATATCTACACTTTATTCTACGGTATAAAAGAGTAAAAGTAATTTGCTCTCACTCATCAACGTCCATGTCATAGCAATATAGTTAGAAAAAATTAAATTTGAATTGAAAACTCCTTTTGTCACGAAAGCAAGGAATGAGAAGATTTTTTTTTTTTTTTAAATGTGAAAACAAGTTTTTCATTGGTTTTGATAACAATGGAATCCCTGAAATTAGGAAGTAACTGAATACATGTTTCAGGGTATCCGAAAATATCACTGTTGAAAGGGGAAAAGTGAGGAGATTTCTATAATATTCAAATTGCAGTTTAATTATTCAGGAAAAAAAAGATTCGCTTGCGTTGAAGGTATGAAATCCGATACCGGTACTTAAATTTAGGAAAAATGTATTTCAGCGTTTTTGAAAATTCCGCTCCTAAATGGAGCAAAAGGAGAAATTTACGTAATATCAAAATTTCCGGTTTTTTAAAGGGTCTACACATTAAATTTTACTGTAACCATGCGAAGAACGGGCGGTTTTTCCAGTAATAATAATAATTATTATTAAGAGGTGAAGTGGAAGGATTCGTCAAGAAGGATTTCTCAGTCTCATTTCTTCATTTGACCCCACGAAAAACTTATTTTCTCCTCTTCACAAAAATTTTAGCTCTCAACGTTTGAAAAAGCACCCCAATGCTTTTAATCTTAGTTTCATTTTACCCCACGAAAACCAATTTTTCTCATTCCTACAAAAAATTTAGTCTTCAATGTTAGAAATAGCATATAATGCTTTTAGTTTTAGCCTGATTTCTTTATTTTATCCTGTGGGAAAACTTGTTTTTACCTCTCCACGAAAACTTTAGCTCTCACGTTAGAAAGAGCACGCAAAGCTTTTAAATTAGTCCCATTTCTTCATTTTACCCTACAAAAAAGGTATTTTATCCTGTCCGGACAAACTTTAGTCCTTAACGTGAGATAGAGAAGCCCCTCATTTCTTCATTTTACACTATGGAAAACTTATTTTCTCCTCTTCACAACATTTTTAGAAAGAGCGCAACATGCTTTTATGTTTGTCTGATTTCTTCAGTTTATCCCAGAAAAAAATATTTAATCTCAACAAAAACTCTAGTCCTCAACTTATAAAGAGCGCTCACTTATTAAGAACCTTATTAAGAAACTTATTAAGAACCTTTTAGTATTCGTCCTATTTCTTCAGTTGCCCTTACGAAAAAACTTTTTCCCCCCTTTGCATAAAAACTTTATTGCTCAATCTTAGAAAAATAAAAGCGGCCATTGCTTTTAGTGATAGTCTCATTTATTCATTTTGCCCTACGAAAAATGTATTTTCTTCTTTCTACATAAACTTTAGCTCTCAACTTTAGAAGGAGAGTACAATGCTTTTAGCTTTAGTTTTATTTCTTCATTTTACCCCACAAAAATGTTTTCCCTTTTAGTGCATTTTATAAAAGCATTGTTTTAAAGTATTTCTTTTTCTTTTTACGGTCATTGTGAAGAAAGTGTCAATTTTACTTCGTCAAATGATCTACGACATTTTAATGTTATGCTATAAATAATCACCAGAACGAGAAGCTTATTATTATTATCTTTATAACTAAGGACATGTTAATTTCAAGTGTTTTTAGCTCATATGCGGCTCTGAGCTAAAAACACTTGAAATTAACATGTCCTTAGTTATAAAGATAATAATAATAAGCTTCTCGTTGAACAGACCTTTGAGAACCAATGCTTACAAGCCGGCTTTTGGCATTCATGTCCTTTGGGATAATGTGTAATAAGCTCATCGCCTTCATTAGCCATTAACGCTGGCTTTCCATACCGAAGTTAACTATTATTTCTTTTAAATAGTTCCCCAATTAGCTCACAACGTTGATTGGACGTATAATGCTGACACCTACGAATGATAACCCATCTTTCCTCTGACCAGGTCAATGCTGGTTGACTTCGCTGATCTCATGAGACACGATATTCCAGTTCGACTAGGGGGTTTGCTAATTACTAAGGAAATTGGCACAACACATAAATTTATGCGTTTATGCATTGCGTTATTCTAGAAGCAGCAACTAAAACATCTTTATCTCAAAACCAACGTAAATTATTTCCCAATATTCTTGATAAATTATTGTTACAATGATAGGTCTTTCCCAATTTGCGGTCCCGGGTTCGATTCCCGGTGGGGTCACTCGGTCGAAAAAGTGTAACAGCTTTTTCAGGCCAGCCACCCTGAATGAGGTTTTCCTGGGTTTTCCTCATTCACACCAGGCAAATGCCGGGGTGGTACCTAACTTATAGGTCCCAGGCCGCTTCCTTCCTTTCCCAATCCTTTCTTCCTTCCCTTTCCCCGGATTGTGTGCTCGCCGAGGGACGTCATCCCTCAAATCGTGAAGGGCTACATGGCCTTAGATGCCGAAAGCCCAGAAATCCAAATCCTAAATCCCTCTTTCCCAATTTGCTATTGTCTTGAAATTTTTCATATGCGAGCACTTCTTCCAAGAATCATTTATTTCTTCATTCCTTCTTAGATAGCGATTTGTTTTAAGATGTCATTCTTTCCTTAAACCTTTGATCTGCCTCTCAATGCAGAAGCGTAGAATCTTTCAGAGATAACCAAATTATAAATAGGAAAATATATTATTATTTTTTTTTTCAGAAATAATGCTAAAATATTCTGGCGTAAAAATATGTTATTAGCAAGGATCTTATAAAATAGAGGATCTGCCCTTACAACAAAATCTTGAAGCTATACGTCACAGTTTCACCACCCCTACCCTGCCCACTCCGCCCAATAGGATCACAATGTTTTGAGCCAACAATCACTGCGGAAACAAAAGTAGCCAATCAGACGATGGCAGAAACAAGAGTAGCCAATCAGACGTGCCTATGCTCGGTTGTTTTTTTGGCGTCATCGATTTAATAGGATGAAGATACGTATGGGCAGATCCTCTATTTATAACATCCTTGGTTATTAGGCTCTTCTTCTTCTTCTATCAAAATTGTATATGGACTTACAAAAGTGACAATCCTTGGAGATGGAGAACTTTTTTTTAAAAAAATGAAATAACATATTTGTTTTACGTCTCACGATTATGCCCTGTGAACTAAAGGAGACCGTTAAATAATAAAATAGAATGATTGTGAAAGAATTGGTGGAATAGAAATCTTAACCTTCTCCCTTCGCAAACCTCTAGTTTCGCAGAAACAAAGTTAATAAACAAGGTAAAATATTTTGATAAGAGCTTCGTAGACACTACCCGTCCGGAATGCATATGAAACAATTTTGCGTATATTTTATACTTTTTTCACGCATAAGCGTGAAGAAAAACATCCCAACAGACATAACTCCGAATACGAGGAACCGTGATGCTGGCGGCGTTCTCTAACACTTTCGACTTCCAGATGAAGCGTTCCGTGGTCACTACGGTTAAGGTTTACCTTTTATCTACTTTGGATCCACCTTGAAATCAGAGCATATCTGAGAATTCTGTTGGGAGCATATCTGCGAATTATACCTTGTAGAGAATTCCTTGCACACCCATTACACAGTGATGAAATATACACTTTTGCATTGGCGGTGCGAGCGGTCCCGGGTCCGATTCCCGGTGGGGTCACTCGGTCGAAAAAGTGTAACATGATTTTCAGGCCAGCCCCCCTAAATGAGGTTTTCCTCATTCACACCAGGCAAATGCCGGGCTGGTACCTAACTTATAGGTCCCAGGCCGCTTCCTTCCTTCCCCAATCCTTTATTCCTTCCCTTTCCCCGGATTGTGTGCTCGCCGAAGGACGTAATCCCCCAAATCGTGAAGGGCTAAATAGCCTTATATGCTGAAATCCCAGAAGTCTAAATCCTAAATCCTAAATGCATTTTTGGATTGGGTATTATGACTTCCTTTGTGTTAATATTAACCGCCACTCTACGTTTTCTCGAATTCGAAATAGCGCTTTCCGACGATTTTAGACACTTCTAGTTCTGAAACTATACCCATTGTTCCCCATAGATCCATATGAGCGTGTTCTCTTATTTTCATGTAAGGGATTTTATAGTTTGTCGGTACAGTTCATTAACACCCTGTAAATATGTATGCATATACTGGTATCACCTATGGAAACTAGAGGGGTTAGAAGCGCAGCTAATTTAGCTCATTTTGTTTCTACTAATCCAGAATTACAAAATATTATGAGCGGAATCCTTCTATTGTAAATTATGATCTTTTCTTTAGCATGTATTAAAATAATTTAGCGAGGAAGTTGGCAACCCAAAACGTATGGAATGCATTTCGTCAAATCACATTTGTCATTAAAAAGTCATTTCCGCTTAGCTTTACGCGCGCACACCACTACCTTATTACTCATTTCCGTTTTAAAAAATTCGTTACGCTAAAAAAGAATGGCTTTTGATTTTTATCGCATTAGTAATTCAATTATCATCACACTGTTTTTCTTTCCTTTTTTCTTTTTAAATGTATTGTTCGTAGAGAAACTTATTAAGGGGCCGACAATAATTTTGACTCAAGATTTCAGTGTACGTTTATTATACAGTACAATACATATGTTTATTAGTATTGTGTGCGTTATAGTAACCTCATTCGGAACAGGCGCCCTTGCGTACTGAGGTCAATATCAGACGGAAAGAGATATGTAGTGTTTTTTTAATCTCTCTCTTGTGACCTTCCTCATTTGTTCCGAATAAAAAGAAACATGTAAAAAAAAATTCTATTACGTAGGTCATGCAGTACCCAAAACGATAATAACAAAACATGCATGCTGACGTGATGGATATGAACCTAATCACAGAGTAGAAAATTCATAACTGTTGAAAATCGCTCTATGATTTCGTTTTAATCGTCTTCCAAAATAGAAGGGTTTTCAATATGTTGTGGGTATGTTCACACGTAGCTTCGACGTAGGTGCATGGATTTAGACGATTCCATTTTGTGTGAAACAGTATTCTTCTCCGGTGATCCAAAGTGAATTTAATCAGGACCTGATGATAGTCTTTTAAACTAGACCGGTGATGAACAAACTTTCTGAGAATGAGAATAAACAAAAACAAACTTAAACGGTGCGTCTTACATAGTTGGACTTCGGTAACTCGAATTTCTTGATAACTCAATTTTTTTTTCACATTTCCTTGAACTCTCCATAATATCCAATGTTAATTAAAATAACCTCTGCAAGTGTAATATTTAAAAATCACAACCTCGATAAGTCGAAGTTTAAGGGTTTCATAATTATATTTTAAAATATCGATAACTTGAACTTTCGTGTCTGGTGAACTTCCACAAGTCGAAGTTTATCTGTATAATTCGAATTTCTTTTGATGTGACGTCGATAACTCGAAGATATAGTTCTATGCTTTTACGTAATTGTCATGTTGCTACTCCTGTCATTGTTGCTAATGTGTACTGTAATTGTGTTTTACTTATATCTGGTATTTTATTTTTACTAGTCATCTTATTTAATTTAAGGAACTTTCACAACTTGAGAGTTACAGAGGTTGAATGAATAAAACTTCGAGTTATAGAGGTTGAATGAATAAAACTTCGAGTTATAGAGGTTGAATGAATAAAACTTCGAGTTAAAGAGGTTGAATGAATAAAACTCCGAGTTATAGAGGTTGAATGAATAAAACTTCGAGTTATAGAGGTTGAATGAATAAATCTCCGAGTTATAGAGGTTGAATGAATAAAACTTTGAGTTATAGAGGTTGAATGCATAAAACTTCGAGTTATAGAGGTTAAATGCATAAAACTTCGAGTTATAGAGGTTGAATGAATAAAACTTCGAGTTATAGAGGTTGAATGAATAAAACGGAGTTATAGAGGTTGAATGAATAAAACTTCGAGTTATAGAGGTTGAATGAATAAAACTTCGAGTTATAGAGGTTGAATGAATAAAACTTCGAGTTATAGAGCTTGAATAAATAAAACTTTGAGTTATAGAGGTTGAATGAATAAAACTTTGACTTATAGAGCTTGAATGAATGAAACTTCGAGTTATAGCGGTTGAATGAATAAAACTTCGAGTTATAGAGGTTGAATGAATAAAACTTCGAATTATAGAGGTTGAATGAATAAAACTTCGAGTTATAGAGCTTGAATGAATAAAAATTCGAGTTATAGAGGTTGAATGAATAAACCTTCGAGTTATAGAGGTTATATTGTTATTCTTAATGAGGAACACGGAACCTTAGTATCTCGAATTTTTGTTGTGGTTGCCTTATAACCCGAACTTTGATTACTTCAAACACTCGATAATTCGAATTTTTGTGTATTCCCCTCAGACTCGAGTTATCGGGGTCCCACTGTAATTTATTAAAACCAACAATGGTATAATTTACAAAATTGTTGTGATACTAAACTCTGGTAATTGAAAGATTATTTAGGGGAATGTGGTGTATAAAGTTATGAAAAGCTTTTCATAATCTGATTCGAATTTGAATGTATTGATTCTCTGAAGTTAAATTAAAGTCGTCAAATTATTATCATGTTGTTGGCTGCATAGAATTTTTCAGAAGGCCGCATCTGGCCTGCGCATCGTAATTTGCCAATCATTGATGTAAACCATGAAATTCATCAACGGTTGACAGTATTAATACCGTAATTTATTCTGTATATGTTCACGTACGCGTGTAATTCTATAACGTGTAGACTGACACGAAGGAAAGATGTTCACACATGTTCCGCAGGCCATTAAAAAAATGAAAATAAAATCTTTAAGGTTTACGTCCCATGCTTATGCCGGTTAGGCTAAAGGAGACGGTGATGATGAGAGATGAGTGAAATGGTGGAATGAAGAAAGTGGGAGAACCCTGAGAAAACCCACGAGCACGGTGTTTGTCCACCACAAAGTTCACACGGCACGAGCTGGGATCGAACCAGGGACCCCAAGCACCGTAGGTGCAGGCTCTAGCACTGAGCCACCGCTGAACTTTTTCTGAAACTTATATATATTAAAAAGTTTATTTTCTGATTAGCAGACTGTAGTTCGAACAAGTCCTCCACGCTAGTTTAATGGCTAACGTATGTGACTTTTGTGCACTGAGACCCGGGTTCGATTCCCCGTGAAGGAGCCTCGAAATCTTGAACCCGCTAAAGAGGTTCGGAATTCATGTTCCTAGGCCCACGTCTGATAAAACCTCGTTGTTGAAAGGGAGTTACAGTACGATCAAATCAAATAAGCTATCTCTAATAAAATGTGCATATGTACGTATAGCAATTCTTCTCTAGAATTACTGTTATTAATCGGAAGCTGCAAAGACCTTCGAATTACGTAGTTGAAATTGTGTAATTGAACCTTTCCAAAAGATAAGATAAGGAATTTGTTTAAAATTGTACTATTTTAAGCTATGTATGCACGTGCACGACATTGATTAAATTTCTTTAAAATTTATGATTTGAAATTAATCCTTATCAGATGAGAATAAAATATTGGATGGTATACGTAAATACGAAACCACACTCAAGAATCCAAGCCTTCTAAATATGAAAAGATATGAGAGCAGAAACCGATAAGCTAGGATGCTCTCTACCGGGGATCATATTTAAAGGTACGGCCCCAACATTGCTTGGGTGGAAATGAGTAAAATCCATGGAAAATCTTCACAAATTCAAACCCGATATCTTCTTCTTGTTAAGCAATTTGCGTTTTCTTCAACGTAATGTAGAATCGCTTTGATTGAAGTATAAAATGTGCCAAGTTCGCTATTTCACACATTGACAATAGATAATGGAGCTAATATAAGATATCTTAATCTCCTAAATTTGCATGATCAGATTTTTCCTTGTTTTAATTGTAAATGAAAAACTAATTGAAGATAGCATTTTATGTATTAGTCAATAAAACTTAACTTAGTTCTTTTGTTTGGTGTTATCAAAATAGTACAATGACATCAAGATTAAAACTTAAATTCAAGTAGTAACTATTAGTATATCGAGTGTTATAAATTATTTTTAGCGTATTTTTCAAGTATATTGACTGTGTCATTGCGTACGCATTTTGTACGATACAAAGTGCAAGAGATCAGATATCATTAGTTGTTTCTTTGGTATTGCTTCAAACGAATTATTTATTAAATTACCTCTATGAAACGGAAGGAAATAAATCATTTATTAAATTACTTGTATAAAACTGAAGGAAACAAAGTGAAGGAAACTGAAGGAAACATTTATTAAATTATCTGTATGAAACGGAAGGAAAATCATTTCATAAATTATTTTTATGAAACGGAAGGAAACAAATCATTTATTAAGTTACCTGTATGAAACTCTAGGAAACAAATCATTTAGTAAATAACCTGTATGAAACTGAAGGAAACAAATAATTTATTAAATTATCTGTATGAAACGGAAGGAAACAAATAATTTATTAAATTATTTGTATGAAACGAAAGGAAACAAATCATTTATTAAGTTACCTGTATGAAACTGAAGGAAATAAGTCATTTAGTAAATAACCTGTATGAAACTGAAGGAAACAAATCATTTATTAAATTATCTGTATGAAACTGAAGGAAACAAATCATTTATTAAATTATCTGTATGAAACGGAAGGAAACTAATCATTTATTAAATTATTGTATGAAACGAAAGGGAACCCTGTATGAAACTAAAGGAAACAAATCATTTAGTAAATAACCTGTATGAAACTGAACGGAAGGAAACAAATAATTTATTAAATTATTTGTATGAAACTAAAGGAAACAAATCATTTAGTAAATAACCTGTATGAAACTGAACGGAAGAAAACAAATAATTTATTAAATTATTTGTATGAAACGAAAGGAAACAAATCATTTATTAAGTTACCTGTAAGAAACTGAAGGAAACAAATCATTTATTAAGTTATCTGTATGAAACGGATGGAAACAAAACATTTATTAAATCATTGTATGAAACGAAAGGGAACAAATCATTTATTAAGTTACCTGTATGAAACTGAAGGAAACAAATCATTTATTAAATTATCTATATGAAACTGAAGGAAACAAATCATTTATTAAATTATTGTATGAAACAAAAGGAAACAAATAATTTATTAAGTTACCTGTATAAATCTAAAGGAAACAAATCATTTAGTAAATTATCTGTATGAAACTGAAGGGAACAAGTCATTTAGTAAATTACCTGCATGAAACTGAGGGAAACAAATCATTTACTAAATTACCTGTCTGAAACTAAAGGAAAAAAAATCTGTTATAGACAATAAAGATGATTGCGTCTGGAAGTTTCAATTTCGTCCCGTAGATGTCAGCCGCTGGAGGATGTTTGCTGCCATCTAACGGCGAGGCGTATAACTTCTACTATATTCGTTGCAATAGTAAAATATCAGATATGGATACCCACGGTTAAAGTCACCGCTACACCAGAAGATGTTAACGGATTGATTGCATTAACAAACTCGGTTGAGATAATGAATCTGTCCATCTATTTGAAAAAAAGAATAATTTCGTTCAAGAGTTATAATGAAAACTAACGGACGTTCACAAGTCACAATAAAGGATAATTCACATATAGTGTTCCGTTCTCATGCCGTGCCGTGGTCCACGAAATTTGTTTTCAGACTTTGACATTGAAAACTTATTGAGTTGTCTTTTTTCAATTCATACAAGACGTGCCATGCTTGTGCCGTTCCCCGACAGGCCGCCTTAAAGAAAAACCAACCCCGATGGCTTTGATGCTTCGGCTTTGCTTTTCACTGAGTACAGTACTCAAAGAGGCTCGAAATTGACCTTCCTTCCAACCCATCTTGGGAATGGTGTAGAAAGCAACAGTGGCACGGCACGGCATGGTATGTGTGAATGGTCAAGGGCGGAGCATGACAGGGAAACGTCATGGGCACGGCATCCTATAGGTTAATTCACACATTACGTGCCGTGCCTATGCTGTTCCCATGTCGTACCCCGATAATGCCGCCTTGAAGAGAAACCACTCCGGTCACGATTTGACCGCCTTGATGCTTCGGCTTTCCTCGGAATACTCGAAGCAGCACGAAGTTAATCCTCTTCTCAATCTACACCGTGTATCTTGGGAAATGGTGGAGAAAGCAGCAGTTGCATGGCACGGTATGGTATATGTGAATGTTTACGGCCGTGGCACAGATGGGACATGGCAGGGGAACGGCATGTGCACGGCACCGTATGTGTGAATTAGCCATTACGCTTTAAAATGTTTACGCATTCACTCCATTTTACAAACTCAAATGCATAATTGCTCTAACTATCTATTGCAAAAATAGAATTCAACGATTCACTTTCGTTCAAGAGTTGTCATGTGAATTAACACGTACATACTAACATTACAATCGTATAAGGCCCAACGGTTTATTTGCGTGATCCTAATAACAAAAATTTCAAAAACCTTGCCAACACCATAGGTCATAAGTTTAAATATAGCATTTGATAATAGCGTTTAAACCATTGTATACTAAACTTTTTCCTTATTTATTTAGACTAATTCATTTCTTATATTATATGCAGTTCTCTACCACACTAGCTCGCTTCGAAGAGACTTGTATTAGGGAACACTGGAAGGAAGATGTGAATTTATACAATAGAATGTATAAATACAGGAATTTAACCTTTTAATTAGCAAGCATTGATAGCATTACCATTAAAATATTTAGTTTGCTTTCATGGTTGAACCATGACTTTCTGATCATAATTTCGTAGTTTTTAAAGTATTTTTGTACTTTGGTCACAAAATACAAGATGTTTATTTCAAAGCAACATTGCCATAAAATAGGTCTTATGTGTAGCTACTGAGCAGCAATGCTCTATTATGGTAAAATATCATAAGAATACTCTCAGTAATTAGCATCAGTTTCGTTGAAATATTTTCCTACAGAGCAAGAAACCACAAATAAAAAAAATTAAAAGAAGACTTTCGCGGAATGTAGGTGATAAAGCTTCTACAATACAAAATTTGACTGTCCCCTGTTGACGAAGATTCGAAGTATCTAAAGAAGCCACCCACAAATCATGTATATGAATATTATATGAAAGCAATAATACCAGTTAAATGATCACTGAAGTTATAGTTCGTGCGGATAATGCGATGTTGCTTCATAACAACAGTGCCAGATAAAGGGTTAAAAGAAAATTGAGTTAACTAGTATGGCGTATTTGTTATGTTGTATTTGAAGTATGACATTAGTATGCGTTGTATATATTTGGTCTAGGAATTAATTCGTGCAGTTGGTACGCACACATTGAAGCTGTAGTACAAACACAAAATACATAAATACCTTAAGAAAAATATTGTCCATCGCTAGCCACCACTTTCGCCCATCTGTCAGGCAATGTAGGGATTCCGTGGCGAAAGAAGTCCTCATCCTTGGAAGCAATCCAGTCAGAGACCCATGTTTCGATATCTTCTGAAGAAGTAAACCGCTGTCCAATCAAATCGTTGTTCATGCAATCGAACAAGTAGTAGTCCGAAGGAGCAACGTCTGGTGAATACGGCGGGTGGGGTAAAACTTCCCATCCGACATTTTCTAAATAGGTTTTGACCGGTTTTGCGACATGTGGGCGAGCGTTATCATGTTGAACAATAAGTTTATCATGTCTGTTCTCCCATTCTGGTCGTGTTCTGGCCAGAGCTTGCTTCAAACGCATTAATTGTCGTCGATAATGTTCTCCATTCACAGTTTCACCCGGTTGCAGCAGCTCATAGTACACCACACCTTTCATATCCCACCATATGCACAGCATAACCTTTGCACAGTGAATATCTCGTTTTGGTTGTGATGGACCTGGTTCACCTGGTTTCACCCAGACCTTTTTTCGTTTAGGGTTCTCGTAATGGATCCACTTCTCATCACCCGTAATAATTCGATGCAGAAACCCCTTTCTGCTCTGTCGTTGAAGCAGCAATTCGCAAATGTTTTTTCGTCTTTCAACGTCTCTGTCTTTCAATTCATGTGGAACCCAATGTGACATCTTTTGAATCATTCCCATGGCTTTCAAGCGTTTGGAGACTGTTGTTTGATCAACGCCTAATGCTGCTGCAAGTTGTTCCTGCGTTTGACACGAATCCTGCTCGAGCAATGCTGTCAATTCTTCGTCGTGAATTTTTTTTGGCTGTCCAGCTCGCTCTTGGTCTGCCAAGCCGAAATCACCACTTCTAAACCGTGCAAACCACTTCTGACACGTTCGCTCAGCTAGAGCATGGTCACCATACACTTCCACCAAAATACGATGACTTTCAGTCGCACTTTTCTGCATGTTAAAGTAATGCAGCAGGACACCCCGCAAAAACAACTTATCAGGCACAAATTGCGCCATGTTCACTTAACTACAAACTGGTGTTGTTGACGCTTTAATCCACTGCCCTATACTACGAACGATACGCGATGACAGGGGTTTGCAACACATGTGTGGATACACGGAACTGTGGGACGCTCCGTTCGTTGCGCCATCTCTTGTCCACCCGCACGAATTAATTCCTAGACCAAATAAAAATGAAACTAAAATCTACCGGTAATAGTTCTCAGTCACACATAATTAAAACAACAGCAAAAAGAGAGGTAATAGCAACCACACAAAAATATATTTTTGAAATGAAATCTTTCAATTTTACATCCCACGTGTCTGCTGTGTAGGTAAAGGAGATGGTGATGATGAGAAAGAATGAAATTGTGAAATAAAGAAAGGGGGAGGAAACGGGAGAACCCGAGAATACCCACGAACACGATTTTTGTCCACCACAAAGTCCACTTGACGCGAGCTGGGATTGAACTAGAGACCTGCGCACCAGATGTGAATGCGCTACCACTGAACTATCGCGTTCCTAACAGGATACTTTTAGAGAGATTGAGTTTTTTGTTTAATGCTTAAATGTTATTGTATGAAAGTACATTTTAGCGGTTTACTAATCATAAGGAGCTGATTTGAGCTCCCTTGTGGCTCTATTGTTAGCGGGAGCTCATGTGGTTCGGATTACACGTTATGTTGTAGGTCTACGTCTCACATAGCATTGCTGCTGAAAGGACATCAAAATTTTATTCTAAACCCAAAAAGTAGCTTATTTAATATGTATCACATGCTGCTTTGCTTGAATAATATCTACGACAAAAACTCTTCCGGGAAATTGTGCTTCGATTAAAAATGATATTTGGCTTCCAGTAATATTCCATTGTAGTTGCGTAATACCATAAATAGGATATTGAGTCATTCATAGTTAACTTTGCATTTCCTTTTGTGCCCAAAACCCAATTGCACAGTAACGATATTGTTCACTGTACGTAGAAGCTAGCGTTCCCTTTCAACTACAAACTAAATGAGTACTATATCTAATCTCAAACGAAATATATACTATCCTAATCGCAAAAGCGAAAGTGTGTCTGTCATGCTATCCTGGAATGTTATACAACTTTATTAACATGTTTGTAATGTTGGCTGTAGCAAAACAAGGAATTCCTTATAATAAACAGCGACGATAACAGATGTCGCTGCGTTCGGAGTTGTATGTAACGAAGTCATTGAATAATAAAATATGGAATTGTGAGTGATTGGTGAACAATGTTTTAGAGAAAAATGTTATGTGTAAACAGATGATTTGATTAAATACGATTGTTTCCTATGGTGTACATCGGGTCGAAGAACGGGCACAACAACAAGTGTCTTTGATAATTAAATCAATTACTTCTGTGTACCGAAATATTGATGATTTTGACTTTTCGATCTGGTAACTCTGCATTCACCCCTAAAACATTCAATCGCTTCTGCCTAGTGCTCTCAAACGGGTCGGGTCGGGTCAGGTCAACTCGGGTCGGGTTATCGGGTCGGGTCAGTCGGGTCAGTTCGGGTCGGGTTGTCGGGTCAGGCTACTCGGGTCGGGTTGTCGGGTCGGGTCAGTCGGGTCAGCTCGGGTCGGGTTGTCGGGTCGGGTTATTCGGGTCGGGTTGTCGGGTCGGGTCAATCGGGTCAGCTCGGGTCGGGTTGTCGGGTCGGGTTATTCGGGTCGGGTTGTCGGGTCGGGTCAATCGGGTCAGCTCGGGTCGGGTTGTCGGGTCGGGTTATTCGGGTCGGGTTGTCGGGTCGGGTCAATCGGGTCAGGTCGGGTCGGGTTGTCGGGTCGGGTTATCGGGTCGGGTTGTCGGGTCGGGTTAGTCGGGTCAGTTCACTTTGGTCAACTGAGTTTAGGTTGAGTTTAAACTCGGCTGGAGTCGAAAGCTGCTGTTTTTCACTAGCTGCCTAATTAAAAAAAGCAATTTTCAATTGATTTTATAGAAACCATAAATCTATTTTGAACACTTGCAGCTAGTGTTTTTATGATAAATGCTTATTTTTCTACTTGTGTATACTTTAATTTTTAAATGTGGAAGATTGATTTTACCAATCGACTGTAATATTAATATCTACGCCAATATGGAGTCTGGATTTAGAAGAAAACTAGAAGTTGTTTAAGCAACGCCAAAAGAGATATTGGATATGGACGACCAAGCCCAAGCAGGGCCGCGGTGGCTCAGTGGTAGAGAATTCATCTCTGGTGCATGGTGTCCAGTAGCGTAGCTAGAGTTTTTTTCAGGGGGGGGACAATGAAGGGCCCAAGAGGATTTTGAGGGGGACATCTCCAATATATATATATATATATATATATATATATATATATATATATATATATATATATATATATATATATATATATATATATATATATATATATGTGTGTGTGTGTATATTTAAGGTGAATGTTTCCATCTTTATTGTTCATGATTTTACTCTTTGAAAAACAGTGAAAATATAAGAATTTAGTACCTCAAACAACTAGGATTCATTAATGCAATTGATTTCTAATATAAGTAAATAGTTATTTAATCATGGCGTTTAAAATATGTGTAGCTGGTTGACTTAAGTGGAAGCAAATACACTTTTACAGGTAAAGAAAATAACTTATAGGTTCATGTCTCTACTTGAAGAGGATCTTTCTATTCGTGTGGGCAGCAGCAAACATATCCACAACTTGTTAAAGATCTAACGATTTAGCAATTTTCTTCTCAATATAAAGTAACACTTAGTTTTTCAACCAGCCATTATCATGATGTCAGTCATTATCATGAGTCATTGACTTGCGTATACAAGTCTTTAATCTTTTCAAAGAAGAGAATGACCTTTCACATGTAGCACTAGAAACTGATATAATCACAGAGATGATACCTAGCTTGTAGGTTTCTAGGAATGTGTTTTTGTAGACACAAAGAAGATCAACGAAATTCGTTAAGGAACCAGCTTTCGTTTTCTTCTCGTCTTCATACAACTTAATTGTTAGAGCAACCCACATTATGCTTTATTTCTTGTTTAATTATGCTTTTTTTAAATTATGCTTTATTGTTAATTTCAATGATTATTTTACATTAATCGTGTATAATGTATATTTATTATACATTAAATATTCTAAATATCTTGATCTATTTATTGATATTTTTTTGCAACTAGTTTCTCTCATATTTAATGAACTTTCTACTTAATTCATTGTAAAGAGATGTGCTTTGCTCGAATAAATTTTTTCTATCATTTGTGTGCGCCTTACAGGTACATATATACAGAAAGGGAAAGTAAAAATGCCACCAAAAAGTACAGAAAGTGCTTAAGTTCAAAAAGTAAACATAACAATACAGTGACGACGACAGAAGGGGGCAAGGGAGGCGAGCGCCCCCATAGTAGCTACTTTTGCCCCCTGACTGCCACTTAGACTGCCCCTCCAGACTCGTACAATCTTTAAACATTCTTCACGTAGTATTTTATATCAGTATCATAACCAATCTCATTGACAAATTGTAGTCTACTTTCCATGAATTTACTATGTGGCAGATTAATTCTCAAGCTTTCTTCTTTGAGCGTCTGGGTATGCACGCATATTTCTGTTTTCTAATTTAGCCCCTTTTGAGGTAAATTTTAGTTATACTTCTTTCTTATGATTTTTAATAATTGTGCCTAGCGAACAATAGTAGATTTGGTCGACTTGTTTTCTTCTCATTGGATCAACTTCGATTGGAAACAAAAGAAAGGTAAAATCAGTTACGTAACTTGTTTGTATTTATCCAGGTTTGAAGTTTTCAGTTTCATATTTTGTTTTATTTAAAACTTCTTTTTTCTGAAACATTATTCTCGGCTTCCAATATTCCGAGGATGTGCTTATAACAGCTTAGTTTGCAACTACCAGGGCTTAATTTTTTGAAGGAGATAAAAAGAGTTGTGTTTTCCCTTCCTGCAAATGATAATAAATTTATGGAATTAAATTGATTCCCAATAAAACGTATTGTCAGAGTGCTGATCTTTAGTTAGTAATTGGTTTATACTAGTGCTCCTTTACTTATTTTGTTTCAAAGTACTGACGTGACGTCTACCATATTGACTAGGAACTGCTGAAAAATTCGTAGCCCAACCCAGAAGGAGTGCACGTGGATTGGTGAAGTTTTACTTCTTCTTCTCTTCCCCCGAGAGTCAATATACTACCTTGTACAGTGCTCCAGCTTTTGCAGAAAAGTTAAAAAAAATCTAGATTTCCTCGCAGCACTGTTCGTAGCACTACCCCTAGCAGATCTAAAATGGCGTCTTTCAAGTGTTATTTAAGTTTGAGAAATAAGTACACGTAATAGTTAGACGGAGCTAAATCTGCGGAATAAGAATGATGATCTAGACATTGAAATCCTAGATTATGCAATGTCAGTTATGTTCGCAGGGGCTTGATGGACAGGTGTATTCTCCTGAAGGAACAGAATTCCTTTCTTTTCATTTTCCGCAGCGTTGAACTTTGAATTTTTCTTTCAGTTTTGTAAGTAATGTATAGATTCTGGATTAAATATCTGACCATTGAGGAGGTAGTCTACCACTCCATACTTATACCAGAAGAATGTTCCAAACAGTTTCTCAACCTACTTCTGTGTCTTGAACTTTTTGGGGCGATGGAGAAATGAGTGCTATTACTCCATTGACTGTTGTTCCGATTCAGGATCATAGTGGTACAACCATATTTCATCTATGGTTACTATTCGTCAGCGAAATTGATCAGCATTACGGTCAAACTGGGAGAAGACTTCTCTTAATGCCGTTACCCTTTTATTCTCCTGACATATTTTTTGGGAACCCATTATGCCGAGAACTTGCGCATACCCAAGCCATTCTGAATTATGCTACCGACGAGTTCCAAAGAAATGCCCAGAATCTCTGACACAAGTTTTGCTGAGAAGGTAAAAACTGAGAAAGCGGGGTGCAGACCTCAGACTATAATAAATATATCGTGAGTTTACTATACACTTTAAAAACTATATAAATAATAGCTTAAATTATTTTTGTCACACAAAAACTGGGGTGGCCTAGGCCCTCCGGCCCCGGGCTATATCCACCATTGGCTGAAATGCTGCAATTTTCAAGAATAATGTCACAAATTGCATCCATGATTCCAGGAAGAGTCATTGCTTTTAATCATCCTGGATGTAAAGCATAATTTGTTGAGAAATTGCTACGTTTATAATAAGCCACGTACTTCTTCACCACCATATATAACGGAGGAGAGTCCCGTGGTGTTTCACTGATTTCCTAATTAATTTACTTCGGTGACTTTCCTTGGTGGAACAAAAATGTTATAACAGTAAGGATCTGGATGTTCGTGAAATTATCTGTTTGGGCACACATAATCACTTCAGAGGCCTGAGAAACAATAAGAATGTCATTATTAATATGAAACTTTATATTTGTATATACAGAGATATGTTTTTCTAAACTAGGTTTCATTTTTCTACCTAGTACCTACACTCCTTCTGGATTGGACTACGACATTTTCAGCAGCTCCTCCTAAATTCTCTCTCTGGCTATATATATATATCGAGAGAGAGAGAGAGAGAGAGAGAGACGTAGCATATAGACGAATGTGTTACTTGTAGCATACGCGAAAGTAATTCAGTTTATGTTTAGGCTTCAAAATTTTCATTGAAAAATATTTCATGTGCAGACGTTACTTATTTGTTAGTTACAAATTTTATTTGAAATAAGTTTAATTTATAATCATATAGATCTAACATAAAAACAGCAACGAAATACACAATGTAATGTAAAATAAGTCAAACGTAATAAATATGTCATTTTTGGTATGGCAAATAGCCCCCCCCCCGAAAATGTATCTGCCCCTCCTTTGCCCCCCTAAGAACTTAAAGCTGGCGTCGTCACTGTAACAATATAGTATGGAGTTCTTGCATACTATTCATTGTTGGCAGAAAAATTTTTTCTTTTACTTTTTTCTTTTTTCCACATCAAAGGATTTCACCGAAAAGTTTACAGAAATGAAAATAAGATTTTCATTGTTGCATTGTTATGTTCTCAATGATTTTGCATTGTAAATATTGGCTTTAAAAATATTAACACAGTATGTTAAACTTTCAGTTAAAGAGAATTTTCCAAGAATTGTGCTATATATTTTAAATTATGCTTTATGCTTTATTTTCTAAAATTATGCTTTTAAAACTAGTTTCCCAATGTGAGTGCATTTTGGCGTTCACCCAGTGTCGTGACCATAGTGCTCTCAAACGGGTCGGGTTGACCCGACCCGACTCGGATCGGGTCAGTTCGGGTCGGGTTGTCGGGTCGGGTCAGTCGGGTCAACTCGGGTCGGGTTGTCGGGTCGGGTCAGTCGGGTCAACTCGGGTCGGGTTGTCGGGTCGGGTCAGTCGGGTCGGGTTGTCGGGTCGGGTCAGTCGGGTCAGCTCGGTTCGGGTTATTCGGGTCGGGTTGTCGGGTCGGGTCAATCGGGTCAGCTCGGGTCGGGTTGTCGGGTCGGGTTATTCGGGTCGGGTTGTCGGGTCGGGTCAATCGGGTCAGCTCGGGTCGGGTTGTCGGGTCGGGTTATTCGGGTCGGGTTGTCGGGTCGGGTCAACCGGGTCAGCTCGGGTCGGGTTATCGGGTCAGGTCAATCAGATCGGATCACGGTTCGGGTCAGTCGGGTCGGGTCGGGTCATCGGGTCGGGTCAGTCAATTCGGGTCACGGGTCGGGTCGGGTCGGTCTTCAACCCGACCCGACCCGACCCGTTGAGAGCACTACTTCTGCCACACTAAAAAATAAAAGGAAAGATTAGATAACGAACCTGAATATAACTTAGATATATTATTATTGACAATAGAATTCATCTACTGAATTTATCAGTAGCTCTTGAGGACACACACGTGAGTTGGAAGCAGAAAGTGAAATTGAACATTGTACTGTATTTAACTTGGATATTTTGAACAATGAAACATCAACAAAAATTACGTCATGTTTACGTGACGTTGACATTTACACGTTATTATTAGTGAAAGTAGTTTTCTTTGTTACGAAGAGCAGTTAATATATTTTAGTATTATCGTAATGACTGGTTATTCTTTCAAGAAACGTTTCGGAGATAAAAATCAAAGAGTTCATCACGAAGTAGCCATATCTACAATCTATTCAATGGCATATTTTATTGCAAGTCGTTGTTAGGAGCCCAAGTAGGACAGATGTTGGCCCAACGAGTTTTCAACAATACACTGTTTTCCAATGTTGGGCCAACGATCTGTGCTTCTTGGAGTATGTGGCTCCGTATTAGTGTCACATCGTCGTCTCAGATTCAATACCGCGTATCTCCAATTTTGGCGGATTTGAGTTTTTGATACCATTTGAATCAGTATAGGATGGTGCACAAGCTGGTTACGTTGTACTCCTATATCATGACAAATCGCTCTGGTATTTCCTCAAAGTAATACCGCGTATAGTGAGGCTGAAGCTAGTTTTTAAACAGTTTTTTGTTTCTCTTGTAAAATTGGTGAAATGTTACTTATGCGGTATTGAATCTGAGACGACGAATGTGTCATTGTTAGGAGCATTCTGTTATCGTTAGAAGACAAAAGCAATAGAATACAATCAGCTACTTAACAACTATTTTCTTTTTACGTAGATAACACTCGTACATAAATGTAAATAAATACTGGTAAAGATAATAAGGAAGATCAGACAAACTTATATTTATTAATTAATCTATGCTGGTAGTTTGAAGCGGTGACTATTATATATCCTCTAATTTTCCAAATATGTGAGGTTTTAACCTTACCAACTCAGTGCTAGAGCGTTTGCCTGTGGTGCATTGGTTACCAGGTTCGATCCCCGGGCAAGTAAGTTTGTGGTTGACAACATCGTGTCCGCTGGTTTTCTCGGGTTACTCCCATTTGGCTGGCCGGGGATCGAACCAGGTACGCCGTACACCAGAATGAGCCACCATGCTCCCGAACAGTTGGTGTTTGTTAAGTATACAGTAAATAAATGAATAAAATATTGTTTTAGGAGAATAAAGATACCATTTAGTATTAGCAACGAAAGAGAAAACCTTTTAGCACCATAAACATTCATTTTTCACGACTTTCTCGAAAACTACGCATGATAATTTATCATCAAGAACTATGCATTTTGTTCAGCTTGATATGATGGACCAATCTATTTGCGCATCATCTTTGGGCAATGATATAGCTAATCAAAAACTACAGTTTAAGAGTTAATTGTAATTTTGGGCCATATCTCATTTACTGTATTGTATACTGTTGTCTTGCTAGTGGCATAATGGAAAGCTTTGTTAAGGCATACTTTAGAATCAATTTCATCATAATAGAAGACGTGATTATCATACAACAACAAATTTTTAGTTTTACTCAAGTTTTTCAAAAAATGGCGCATGAGGATTAACAGTCGTCATTTCCTTCAGCTCAATGTGATTTATCAATAAGTATCATGGTCTCATTTCTCGCCTTTTTTCGCAAAATGCTAATAATATTGAAGAAAATTCATTGAAATTTATATTTAGCAACAATAAAAAGCCAAACAATTCAAGAATAAATATTTTAAATAATAACAAAATGTTTTCTTCTCATACTTACACTCAGGGGCGGATCCAGGACCGACTTCTGGGAGGGGAGGGCGGTGGGTTGTCATGCTGCTACTTTTAAAGGTTCCAAACTTTGGGATGGGTTTTATTTATATATATAAAATAAGAAAATTTCCTCTTGTGGGGGGCGATCGCCCCCTGGATCCGCCCCTGCGTACACTGAACTTTAAAAACATAACCTCAGTTTTGTGAGGAACACGATAACTAAAATAACATTACAATGCAGAAGGTTACCCATTAGTTGACTTTGAACCAGAAATGGTCATCCTCCCTCATTTTGCCCTCATGAGGGCCGCCCTCACCCTCATTTTAGTAGTTGAGGGTGAGGGCGATAAAATAATTGAGGGTGAGTGTGAGGGCATCAATGGAGAGTGAGTGTGAGGGCGTCAATGGAGGGTGAGTGTGAGGGCGTGAATGGAGGGTGAGTGTGAGGGAGAGTGAGTGACAGGGTGTGAATGGAGGGTGAGGGTGAAGGAGGGTGAGGGGAGGGAGTCAATGGAGGGTGAGTGTAATGAAGGTTGAGGGTGGGGGCGTCAATTGAGGGTGAGGGTGAGGGAGGGTTTGGAAAAATGACCATCTCTGCTTTGAACTACTTACCTTGCTAAAATTTCTTTTCTCCACTACCGATTGTGTTCGATTTGATGGATATGGGACCTAACGATCGCCCGGCATCGTAATCTCCACTGTTGAAATCTCCTATGTAGATTGGTAAGGGGAGTATCTCGCCATACCGCTTTGGAGACTTTTCGAAGACTCTGCAAGCTATGTGGAGTCCAGACTCACAGTAGTCAATTGGGGGAAGGGGGATCCGAGGATTTCACAAGGATGGACGAAAACAGATTAACTCAAACTTCCGTCTCTTCTATCTTTCTTGTGTTTGCCTGGAATGATCCAATGGTATGGCTGGAGGCCTTGCCCATACTATGTATCCATGCATTTGTAGTCTCGTCACTGTGCAAGTATTGGATGTGTGTGTCATATGAAGCGTCAATAACGCTCTTCTGAAAGTAAGCTGCGATTACTTTCGTGTTGGAAGATACTTCGACAAGTGGCTGCATTCCCCAAATGCAATATTCCACCATCACCCGAAATCCCTTGTAAATTTTTCCTTGCACTGCAGCATAAAGTCAGAATGGCTCTTGTAGTCTGTTTGACGTAGAAAATGGATCGAACTTTGGTGGTCACATGTAGGTAAGCCACCCCCATCCAGAGCACACACGCATTTCCATTTGTCCCCTGCGAGATAGGTTTCTTACAGTTTTCTGTCGTTTATGTACTCTCCCGGGTGTGGCGTTTTGTGTCGCGCTTCCATCGTGAGGTTCTTCCGGATGATATTGGAAGTTATGCCTATTCAGATACTGTGTAATATAGCCAAACTTCTTTACATTTGAGGATTGTTCTGTGTCGCCGGTTTTCTACTGGGACGCATAGTATTAGAAGTTTGAGAGGGCTGGGGCATGTTTTCCTCAACAATGTGTGCCGACCATGTAGGCCTACCGCAAGAGACCACACCATCTTTACTGGGGATTAAACCGTCTTCTTTGCACTGTTTCAGTATTGCTGATTGTCTATAATTCTCGGTGGAAACTCAATAAATGAACCCTTTTCAGAAAGATGTCATACCACGGATCGTGTTCAACTGGTACTATTATTAAGTACAGGTCACAGTGTACCCAGGAATGATTTGGGATATAACAGCGGTTAAATTCGTCGTTGAGGAAAACCAGTGAAAGTTGACTTTTAATGTGGGCAACCTCAGTACGTAAAGTTTAACAAGTTCATAGTCAGACCACATTTTGAATCAGAGCAATTCATCATCTGCTTCAAATGAGATTTTCCACGCTCAATTGGATTTTGAGTTCTAAAATGTCGAATCTAACAAAACAAAATGTTGAGTATAACCTAAAACTTTCAATTAACCAGCCTCTTCAAGCTGATGCAGATGAAGAAATTGAAAGTAACATAGATGGCAGAGATTGGTCTTATTCTCTTTTTCAATATGGCTCTAGAAAATAAGTCATTCGTGTCTAAGATAAACGGTTAAAAGCACACGACCTTTTAAGATGAAACAGATACTACAATACGCCTTCATCAATCCTGTCACTATGATAGAATACGCCTTGATTCAGGACCGTAACTTGTGGGGGTCAGGGGTGGCGCGGTGGCTCGGTGGTAGAGCGTTCACCTCCGGTGCTTGGGGTCCCTGGTTCGATCCCAGCTCGCGCCGTGTGGACTTTGTGGTGGACAAACGCCGTGCTCGTGGGTTTTCTCGGGGTTCTCCCGTTTCCTCCCACTTTCTTCATTCCACCATTTCACTCATTTCTCATTATCACCGTCTCCTTTAGCCTAACCGGCATAAACGTGGGACGTTAAACTTAAAGATTTCATTTCATTTTTTGTGGGGGTCAGGAGGGGCAACTGCCCCCCGAGGAGAGCTTCCCGCCGTTCGAGGGGTCCCATTTTAAGAGAAAATTTTCGTACGCCATATATGATACGAACATGCAATTATAAATGAAGCCTCAAACAGGTTCACTACATTACATAAACAAAACAGCACACTAAAGATAAATAAAACAAAAATGAATCGTGGGCCCATTTCAGTAAAAAATATCTACTGTTAGGGACCCTAGAAATAATACTTATTCGTATGGTTTTGAGATTTGTCAACATTGTCCCCTTAATTAATTCGTCCTGTATGTAACGGACCCAGGGGCGTAACTAACGGCCTCGCAGACCTTGCCGTACAGGAGGGCTCTCAAGCTCCGGGGGGCGCATAAAGAGTAAGAGAAATATGGAAAAGGGGGCCCAATAATTGGAAAAACAACTTTTTCTAGGGGGCCCAAATATGCTTATTAATGTTTGCCCCCCCCCCAGAAAAAGTCTAAGTTACGGGTGCTGGCTTGGTTAATAAGATTTAATAACCTATAACTATCATTAACTCTTAAAATTAATATTTAAAACAAAACTTTCACTTAAGGTTTTCAGAGTTGTAAGCATTTCTTTTAAATACTGAAGAATTCAAACAAAGTAGAGAAAAATGTTATTTGCAAATGAAAATGGCGTTTTGAAGACGTGCTGCTCTGGCAGTTACCAAATTTCTTGGAACTAAAAGAAATACACCTAATTTTAAATATTGGCATTTGAAATAAGATGGTATGAGACAGAATTATTCACGAGTTATATGCTTGCGTTATGGGATTTATCCCTCAACATGATAACAATTCAAATAATGTGGAATTGAAAGCTAAAACAACCGAAGTTGTATGACGTCATCACCAGTACCAACCTCAAAACACAAGAGAACCAATAGTCGTCTAATTACACGACACAAGCTCATTTAGCAGATTACTTGTAATAAATAACCTTGCACTGATTATTTTTTTTTTTTTAAAAAAAACCTGTTGCCTCGTTTTGTAAGGTTAGGTATAATTGCGAAATTTGGTGATCGCAACGCAGCGCAAGTAATGCAACAAGTAGACTAATTATAACGCCTATTCTTAAGACGACAATTTCTACTTCTACATCCTGACAATGTTACAATACCACGTATTTCATTTTACATATTATCATCGTTCTGGAATAATTAACTAACGGTGAGTCTAGTATGTAACAGATGGAATTAGTTATTTCTACTAGAACTATCACGATAACTCATATGTTGACTATCCAAACGAAAACGCATAATTCAAACCGCTACGGAATGAGGCACCCGCACATATTACAATGGTGAATTACTGAGCGAGATATCGTGCCCAGCGTTTTCAACAATGGAGTGCTCACAACAATGGAAATAATAAGGAAATCAAAATTTTGCATGGATGATGCACTAGGTGATGTGTTAGTGCATACTTCTACGTGATTTGAGATCCATTGGTGAATTACTGACCGAGATATCGTGCCCAGCGTTTTCAACAATGGAGTGCTCACAACAATGGAAATAATGACTAAATCAAAATTTTGCACGGATAATGCACTAGATATTGTACTAGTGCATACATCTGCGTGATTTGAGATCCATTGGTGAATTACTGACTGAGATATCGTGTTCCGCGTTTTCAACAATGAATGGTTGTAACAATGGAAATAATGACTTAATCAAAATTTTGCACGATAATGCACTAGATAATGTTGAGCTACGATAATGTTCTAAGTTTGGTTTTATTATTACTTTAAATAATGTAGTTATTGTGTTTCAATCTTTTTTTATTTTCTAATATACTTCTATTGGCCGAGGGTTGCGCCATCTGATGGCTCAGCTTCAAACTACTTAGAAGTATTGAAGAACCTTAAAAAGCTGCCCGGAGATATTTACTGGGAAGAAAAAGAGAAGGTATGTGCTTGGAAAACAGCACGTTTAATAACCCTGTGCTTTGCCAATTAGCCCAGCCCTGTGAAGCTTATTGAAAACTCTAAGATCCGTTGTTTACATTTTTGAAGATAGTCATTCATTTCCGTAGTTGGAGCTAAAGGAAGTTCGCATTGCACCTATAAAAAAAAATCCGTCGCTCAATACGAACATTGCAATCTGTATGGAACACAGTGGCGTAGCAGCTGTCCCCGCACCCCCGCAGTGCGGGGGGGCCCCGAGGTATAGGGGGCCCCGAAGTCTTGCGATGAATAAAGATTTAAAGAAGTAGATCTTCAACCTTACTTCTGTCGGCTTTACAACTAGGGACCCTTCTCTATACTTTGCGGGGGGGGCCGCAAAAGTGTGCTACGCCACTGATGGAACAAGAACATACAATTGAAAACTTTGCGTAAATCCTGACGCTATTGGTAAGGAATGTCATTGCTTTCTAATACATTCCTGTGAGCTTTTGATAGTGATCGGTATGTGTGATAAAATATTCATTTATATATTAGTTTCATCTATCTTCGTATCTACCCATTTCGCATCGACAATTACCATACATAGTTTTATACCTTTATATGAACCAATTATTTTTTTTTTTGTATAACTACGTATTATAATTATGAATAACGGTCACATGTTGCTGATCGAATGTCGCTTTTAAATTCCCAAGAGTGTGTCTTGAAAACACCGTATCGTTGTTCAGTCATATTAATCCTTTATTATTGTTATTATTATTACTATGTACTACTTAAAACAACTTTTTAAGACGAAGAATTTAATTTTGTAAGGCTATCAAGGACTTTCTTCTCTACAAATCTATTGAAAAAGTAAAGCTGTATAAAAGGTACTCGGAAAATATCATGGCAGTTGCAATTGGATTTTTTTTTTTTTTTTTTTTTGCTATTGTCATGATGATGTTAATTATTATTCATGAACTGCAGTCGGTATTGTGTGTGTGTGTGTCACGAAGCTTCAAAGGCAATATTACAATCATAGGGTTTGAATCACCACAACCTAGTATTCAAGGTTAACCTCTGAATAACACTGATATAATAGCCTATAAGCTTGCAAGAGTATGTGCTTGAGTGGACGAATGTTTATAAAATGAAGCCACTTTTGTGAAGCAGCAGTTAATAATAATTGCATCTCTTCTCCTTGAGCTTTTAGTTGGTAGACAAAATGATTGTTCTAAACTTTCTTCCTCTTTTGAGATTGATGTCTCCTGTTTTCCTAAAAAAAAAAAAAAAAAAAAAAAAAAAAAAAAAAAAAAAAAAGGCCGTCTTAAACGATCATCAAACTTGTTTCTTGTGCTCGCATAAGATGCTGGTCTTATAACTAGTGATGGAAATGAAATTCCGGAACTAAGGGCAAGGGCGCCGATTCTGGGGGGAGGGGCGAGGGGGCCGGGCCACCGCAAAGCTTATGTGGGCCCCCCTATTGTATTTATGAGTATACAATATTTGGGATAATTTGAGTGCAATTTGTCTTAAAATCTTCATATATATACCTTCTGCAGCTGAATGAGAACCCCCCCCCCCGAATTTAGAGAGAAATCGGCGCCCTTGACTAAGATGAAATCTGATAAGGCTACCACGAAAACGCAATCAGTGTTTGTAGGTTTCCGTAAAAGAATTCCCTCAACTGACTCAAAAATTTCCCTTTCCGTATCAAATTTTCCCTAGTTTGTTGAGTATCCAATTCCTATGACAGAAGTAATGTAATAAGATGAATTTAGCTATATTACAGGAAGTGCCAACCACATTTCGACGGCTTAGTGTCATACGAACGTTATCTACAAAAAAGTTAGTTTTTCAGAATCGCGAGAAGAAATTGTTATTTCGTATTTGATTTTAGTTTTTGATAATCCAAAGTGCTTTTTATTTGATCAACCATATTTTTGTACAAGGATGTTTGACTTAAATTATAATCATTTCGCAGAAAGAAACATTCGAGCTCTGATGTCAGAAATGTTCGTACCTTAAAAAAAAAAAAAATGTAGATATGTTCCTTTGACACTAAGCCGTAGATTTGTTTTATTCATTTGCTTTTTGCTTCTTCTTCTTCTTTTCTTACTTTTCCCGGTGGGGGCACTCAGTCGAAAAACTGTAAAACGCTTTTTCAGGCCAGCCACCCTGAATGAGGTTTTCCTGGATTTTCTTCATTCACACCAGGCAAACGCCGGGGTGGTACCTAATTTATAGGTCACAGGCCGCTTCCTTCCTACCTCCATCCTTTCTTCCTTCCTTTTCCCCGGATTGTGTGCTCGTCGAGGAACGTCGTCCTTCAAAACTTGAAGGGCTAAATGGCCTTAGATGCCGAAAGCCCAGAAATCTAAATCCTAACTCCTTACTTTTTTTAAACTTTTTCTTTCTTTCATTTTTCTTTTTTTATTATAAAACATGCACAAATATATCCAGCCAAAAATAATTGCATATTATTCTACTTTGAATAGACACACAAACATACAGAAAATATTGGTGTTATATTAGTTTATTTCTGAAGAATAAAGAAAATTTTAAGCATTTATATTAGCCAATCAGCTAGCGATAAAATTTCCCTGATTTTTTTACGTTTTGCCGAAAATTTCCCTGTTTGCTAAATTTACCTACGAAATTTCCCTAGGTTAGTGAAATTTTCTTCAAACTACGAATACTGGACGCAATCCCAGAGGGAATGGAGAACAATCCAACTATAATGAACGACCGATTAAGGCGCCAGCGTTTGTTGAAGAATATACCTCAAGCAACAAACAAAAACGAGACTAGCGATTCTGCAATACAATATCTGAAATATTCTTCAACAGAAGTACATTTAAAAATAAAAAAAGTTCCATTCATGAAACCTCGAAACGATTATCTTAGAGCAAGGGTTGGTAAAACTTTGGCTACCTCTTTTTATGTGGCCTTCGACACAAGGGCGCCGATTCTGGGGGGGAACGGGCCGGTGTCCCGACAAAACGTACCAGCGACAAAACGTACCACTTGAATTTTCGCGACAAAACGTACCACTTTTGACGACCTGTCATAAATGACAACCTGTCATGGATTAATTAAAGCATTTCTGATATTTATTCCACGACAAAACGTACCACTTATATAAATTACAACCTGTCTTGGACTAATTAAAACATTTCGGATATTTAATCCGCGACAAAACGTACCACTTCAAGCACTTTTTTTTTTCAGCGTGTTCACAGATTATTCTCCAGATCGAACAAACTTCTCTTAAAGGTTCTGTACGTGACAAACTTAACATTAAACACATTTATCAGCGAGTAAGAGAACACGAGTCTTCCAAAATACATTAGACCAATGTGGGTGCTTACATATCTAACAAAAGAGAACATAATGTTAAGAAACCACTTCCTCATGAACAGGTAAAACAATGGCAGTATAAGGTTGAGAAGAACAGACATGTAATGTATCGAGTTGTCAAAGTGCAGAAACTCATTGGTAAAAGAGGGCTCATTTACAGAGGAAATGTAGCAGCCTATAAACTGAAAGACACAGCTATAGATCATGGAAACTTTTTGGATATTATTCCTGTCACCGAGAAGAATCATATACGAGGAAGTAAGCAGGATAGTGGTCGCATAACTTTTACTAAACACGGTGAATTTTGTTTTGAATGCTACCAACACACTTATCAGAGAAGATATTTCGAAAGAAGTCTCTCAAGCTTCAATATTTTCTGTTCTATTAGACACTACTCAAGATATAGTAGTTTCAGGCTAGTGCTCTGTTGTTTTACGGTATGTTGTTAAAATGGTTGTTAAACAAAGTATTGTCATTGTAAAATGCATATCTACCACAGGCCAGTGTCCTTGCGGTTTACTGCTGGAAATTCTGCAGAAGTTGAACCTTGATATTAAGAAGTGTATTTGAAATTCAACCGATGGCTCAAGTAACATGCAAGGACAATATTTGGATTTTTTTCAATTCACCTATGATCAGTTACACGTGTGATTCAGTTGATTTTGAGTTTAACGGGCCTTTTAGCAGCGAGGCTATATGAGACGGGACATACTGATTTACGGAAAATCCGAAGCACATGAGCTCCCGCCAGGAATCGAACCCAGGTCTCCCACGACAAAGGCGCATACGCTAACCGCTTAACCACTAAGAAACTCAGTTACATGTGTGGTGTTACGCTCATATACTCAATCATGTCATATGTGATCTGACAAAAAATTGCATTGATTCTGTGTCATTGTTCAGCTGAATAACTGTGCGATATTTATGCGTGAGTCTTATCAGCGAATGGGCATTTGGAAGACCAAATGTTAACAAAGGCGTCTTACAGTTATTGCGGAAACAAGATGGTAGAAAACAGACTGTTTTTCAGAAAAAGTTTGGTCATTTTTCGAACCCAGAAAGTGTTTTGTACATAGAGTTGACCATAATAATTAAGAAAATTGCTTCTACAGAAAATATCAAACCAAAAGCTAGGTGTAAAGCGAAAAGATATATAAAAGATCTTCTCAAGTTCAAAACAACTCGGACAGCACAAATGTTCCTTAAGATATTTCAAGTGACGACCTCTCTGTCAAACTATCTCCAAATTTGCTGCTCCAATTATTTATAGAGTGTACTGCTAGTGTAGTCCTATCGGATGGTGCAGAGTACTCTGTTCCAAGTGAAAGAGTAGAGAGATGATTTTGAATCCGTAGAGAATGCAGCATTAAGCTTTGCAGAATGGGCTAATAACAAATTTGAAGACTTAGAACGTGATTTTTTTTCTATTGACCTGTCGACAATTCGCCTTCAGAGATGGACAAAGATTTTCCTGTGAATATGAAAATGAAGCTGCTTCTATCCAATGACCAGGTACTGCATCGAAGCATTCAACACAATATTGGACATGGTAGTTTTGAGTATTTCTTCAAGATTCAAGAAGCAATGTACTTTATGGATTATTCTTCAACCAAGTAACAGAACTTCCAGACATGCCTTAGAATTAGAATAAAATATATTCCTTTACAAGGAAAGTGAATGCAAAGGGAAAGTGGTGGTTTTTAATTTTGCAGAATTGTAAATTTTGCAGTAATATTTATCCAGGTTTCCAGCAAACAAATTTTTATTGACTTTGCCCGTAACTCAGGTAACATGCAAAAGAAATTTTTCAAAATTGAAATAAACTGAAATACATTAAAAATAGGCTAACGAGTACCATGTCTCAGGACCATTTGAAAACATTTATGTTGATGTCTATTGAAAAAGCTTTATTAAAAAATATTTCGAATGCAAAAGTGATAGATACAGTAGCATCAAAAACTAGTACACTAAAACATCTGCTAATTTTGTAATATAGTATACGTTCTACTTGAACATCATATAATATTTTGAACAATTCAGAATAATACGGTGTATACTGATGAAAGAATATCAGGTTTTAATTGTCAATTGTTAATACTATTGACTTACTGTAGAAAGAAAACTGTGCAACTTGATTTGTGACATTGAGATGCTGGTAGCCCTTGTGGGAGAAAGCGCCCGCGCCCCTCTAATAATACCTATCCGTCCCTGGTTCAAAGCCTGGATAAAGTGTGATGGAAATCAGCAAATATTCAAATATTGCATATACAAGATTCTTGCTGGTCTTGGTCTGGCGAGAATCTTGTAGGTATTGTCTTGGTGTTGCGAGAATCTTGCAGGCATGGCCTTAGTTTTAGCCTTAGTCGTAGTCTTGGTCTTGCATCGGTACTTTTCTCAGCACCAATATGTTCAACTTTTAACCTTGTTTTGGCCGATATATATATATATATATATATATATATATATATATATATATATATATATATATATATATATACTTATATGCTGTCCTATCAAGTGGTACGTTTTGTCGCTTGTCATTATTTAAAGTGTTTTTGAAAAACCCTTCACAAGTATCCCTCAGGGTAAGTGGTACGTTTTGTCGGTAGTACGTTTTGTCGCTAGTACGTTTTGTCGCGTATTCGAACGGGCCTCCCCAAAGCTCATGTCAGCCCCCCTATTGTATTTATGAATATACAATATTTGGCATAATTTGAATGCAATTTGTCTTAAAATCCTCATATATATATATATATATATATATATATATATATATATATATATATATATATATATATATACCTTCTGCATCTCAATGCCTCCCCCCCCCAAAGAATACAGAGAAATCGGCGCCCTTGCTTCGAGATTCATTTTGGCATTTGACAGCGCTCAGCTGTACAAATTATTTTCAGTATGGTTTTACTTAAGTAGTTTCCCATCCCCTAATCTACATCATATTTTCAGTGGGTACGAAACAAAGAAAAGTTGTTCCTGTGTCCACATTTTCGTGTGATTCTAGTCATTTTTAACTTATCTCTTTTTCCTCTATCTTGGATTTTACTAAGGGGACGTCGTTCCCTCGCGTTCCCCTTATTTTTACCTTTCTTATAACACTATGATAAACCTATTGATTGTTTTCTCCAAATGGATCATAAAATTAGAACTACTCTCCTTTACTACCCTAACAGCACAGGATATGCTAGGCATGTGCCATTTAGGTGTCCTAGCTACTTTTTAGGTACCCGACACTTGGCACATATAATATTCATGTACTAAGTATGTACTTCAGCTAAATACAGTTTTAGATACTTGTTGCACCTAATTGATATTTGCAACTATGTACCACAAATATAGCATTTATATACCTGGCTCAGCTTCGCAGTCTAACAGTTATTTGTTTTTATGTCGTCACTTGGGACATATATCTGTCATATTGTAAGTACGTCCTTTAGGTACATACTGCTTCAGATACTCTAACAGCACAAGATGTGCTAGGCATGCTACATTTAGGTGTTCTAAATTCATCTCTCACATTTGATGCATTCGTTGCTTCTTTTTCTAAGCAATTGTGTACTAGAAGCAACAAACGCATCAACTTTATTAGATGGCAACTGTCGCCGATCATTTAAAAGTGAATATGGAAGAACCATGAAATAAAGTAAATAGACACTCGTCATTTTGTTATAAAATTACATGGCGAGTAGATTTTATCTTATCCCAAACGGTTATTGTCGAATATACGCGGTTAAAGGAGCACTATGATTAGTCAAATTCAAAAGACCTCAACAATTTATCTCTCTACAAGCGACATTGTCTTCATCGCCTTCGTGGCCAAGTCGGTAAAGCATGCGGCTATTATTCCCAAGGTTGATGGTTTGCGCTCACCCTAGAGTGCATTTTTTTTACTTGTTTAAAGTGTTTTTTAGACTCACCTTAATGTAAACACATTACACATATAGACGATTTAACATATTTTGGGGGAGTAATTTTGTGGTTCGTTGACGCTTACTGCATGGGGAACATAACTAGAACATACTAAGCACGTTCCCCAGGTACATGTCAGGCATGTGCCTAGGGGCGGACATAGACTGTGACTACCACTTGCCATCCATGTGATTTCTCTCTCAGAGGTACATAAAGCACATGCTGGACACATTCCCATGCACCTGAGGGAACATGATAGGCATATACCCGTTATGTAATTGTGCTGTTAGGGTATCGTTCTAGTATAGGTCTAATATTTTATGATTGGGAAAAAATAAAAACTTCCAAGTTTTAAGTTCTTTGACATAATAAATAATTTAAGAACGATTTCCCAGTTATTTATCCTCTTAAACCAGTGATTCCCAACCTTGATTACCTTGCGCCTCCTTAGTAAAACCCGTTAGAACGCCCTTCTTCGTGAACCCTGGTTACTTCACCCTCATCTCCTTCCTATTTGTTGGTTTGACTTCTTTGTGATTTCAGATGCAGCATTAAATTCTCAAATCTTCTATAATAATAATAATAATAATAATAATAATAATAATAATAATCATAATAATAATAATAATAATAATAATAATAATAATAATAATAGGTAATAATCTATATTTCCAGGGGGCACGATGCTTCAGTGGTAGAGCGCTTACCTCTGGTGCGTGGGTTCCCTGGGTTTTCTCATGGTACTCCCGCTTCCTCCCACAATCTCATTCTACCCATTCTTCCATCATCATTCATTTGCTTTAATCATCCGTCTCCCTTAGAACAAAGGCCATAATCGTGGGACATTAAACTGAAAAATATCTCGCTGATCTCTCAAGAAGCGCTATCCCATTGGAACTAGGGGGTTGGCTTATTTATGCTCGTAGTAAAAGATTATAAACATCTGCGATACTAAGTGTATTTCATTATACCCTTTTAGTCTATAAAATTAACATTTTTGTTCCGTTTCTTAAAGTTATAAAATTTAAAACTGTTTTCGTTATTAAGCTACTAACCTGAACAATTTTCTTAGCCTGAGATCTTTATTCTAATGCTCCTTTGACGCTGTTGCTCAACCAGGATATCTTGATCACTAACAGAATTAAAATTAATATTAAAATCCCATAACAACCTATCACAAAATCAAATTCACAACAGAGCTACATATATATTATGATCACCTGCTACTTTTTGAACGAAGTCGTTGGGCTGAAGTAAGAGGCACGACACACAGCAGAACCACTCGCCAGACGGTGACGGGGATCTCGCCTGATCACTCAGTGTGATGCTTGTGAGTAGGGTGAGGAACGCCGTCGATATATTAAGAGTTTGATTGCGGAAAAATTAGGTGATGGCTATAGGGCTGGTAACGAGCATTTCAGAAACATCGCGTCTTGTCGGGTGTTCGTGAGCTGCCGTGGTTAGTGATTTCCAAAGATGGGCAAATAACGGTGAAACTAGCACCAAACCACAAGGAATAGGGTAGCCACACCTTATTTAAAATGTCGGACATCGTAAACTGTCGAGATCGGTACAATAGGACAGGACGCAAACTGTAGCACAATCAACAACTAACTTTAACAGATTTCAATAGTATACAAATCACGAATATGTCTGAGCACACAGTTAACCGTAAGTCGTTATATATTGGCCTTCGGTTAACCGCATGATTTTGTCGATTACGAGTGGAATGGATACATGACTATCATCATTGGACTGCCGGGCAATGACTTAACGTTGCATAGTCCGATGAATCACGATACTGCCTTAATCACATTGATAACCCTGCGAGAATCTGTCGTCTTCCAGGGGATTAGCTGCTCCTCGAGACCTGCACAGTAAGACAATGACTGGCTGTTTGTGGCTCCATTATGATTTGGCGAATCTTCACATAGTAATCCATGGGTCCGGTAGTGCGTAAAGAGGGCACCATAACAGCTTCTGCTTATCGGTATGTCATTCCTGACCATCTACACCAAGGATCTTATAAAATAGAGGATCTGCCCTTACAACAAAATCTTGAAGCCATACGTCATAGTTTCGCTACTCCTACTCTGCCCACTCCGCCCAATAGGATCGCAATGTTTTGAGCCAACAATCATGGCGGAAACAAAAGTAGCCAATCAGACGAGGTGGAAACGAGAGTAAGCGAATCAGAGTTGCCGATGCTCGGTTGTTTTTTTTGGCTTCATCGATTTAATAGGATGACGATACATATGGGCAGATCCTCTATAACATCCTTGATGTACACCCATTCATGTCGGCCATATTTGAAACTGGGAATTGCATCTTTCAGCAGGATGACGCTCTTTGTCACAATGCCAATTTTGTGCTATAGTGGTTGGAAGCAGGAGCGTCATTTCAGATTTTGCTTGGGAGGGCAAGACCCCTTGATATAAGTAAAATTTCGCGTTTTTCACTGTTTTGCTACTATTCTATGGATAAAATCTATATACATCTCAAACTCAGGGGGGGAAATGCCCATCCCTGCCCCCCCTAAATGACGCCCCTGGTTGGAAGAGCACAATATTGAATTTTAATTGCTACAGTAACCCCCAAACTCACATAATCTTAAAATAATTGAACACATTTTTGAGATATCAGTGAACATTAGATCAGAGCTCATCATCCCCCTCTACGCGGAATTTACAGTAACTAAATAACTTGTGTGCGCAAACGTGGTGCTCGATGACTCGCGTCACCTACCAAGGCTTCATTCCTTCCATGCCAAAGTGCATTGCTGCTATCCTTTCTTTGAGGAGGTTATGTCCTCCGATAAGGTGATTTTTTGTTACCAGGCAGGTGGACAAACAGAATTTTAGTTCAAGTACGATCATAATTCTCACATAGTTCAGCAACAACAAGCTGCAAAGTTATTAAAATTGTCGTTTGATGCAATTTCTTCAGTTCATTATGAAAGTAATTAATTTATTATATTATCGACAGATTATGCAGCATTGAATTTATATTCACCAAGATTTCAATATCAAGAAAAAGAAAGAATGAAATTAGTAATGCTAAAAACCACAATTATTTGAAATTCTAATCCAAATTCATCTTTTATATCGTAATACTAATACTTTATTGGTGCCTTTTGCATTAACTGTAAGGTTTAACAATTATATTTAAAAAGATCATCTGATATAAAGGCTAACAGATCGCCAGGATGATTCTACTGCGATAACTAGCAGGTTCTATATTATTAAAATTTCGAGGTCGTTATTTTTTTAAAAAATTCATAAAACAATACTGATTGAGTTCATACTAATGAGTTTGCCAAGCTTATAACCGTGTGACTGCCATCAAGTTGTTACAGAAAACTATTTTAGGTCTTTATAAAATGCTTTTATTTTTCATTACCTCAGCTCAGCGCAGCTGTGATCTCAAAAGTCTGAATGAACACAACAGTGAACTATCAACATTCATAATGGCACCAACATTGTTAAACTCCCCGCAGTAGTTCGGAGCAGAGAACAAAGTCACTAGCTTACGTCTAAAATAAAATTCGTAGCCATCTTCTACTACTTGATGCGCTCTCACTATTAAATCGTAGTTGTGGGCGTGAAGGAAGTGCTCTACAACGTCACCACCAAATACGACGGAGATTCCTCGCTCATTCGGCCTCCAACCTTTTATGTCCTTGTCTGGATCAGACCACAGAAGATCACAGAGAAGGCCTCGGTCTGGTATAGTAGTTGGTCGACTGATTCGTTTGATTTGGTTTACATGATGCAAATCAGGACTCAGGCCACCGTGGCAACAAAATATTTTTTCTTCAATAACGGCTGCAAGAGGCAAGCAATTGAAACAATCTGAGAATGTCCTCCATAATTTAATACTATATCTGCGTTTACACTCATCGTAGAAACCATACAGTCTGTTGACGTTTGAACATTCATGATTTCCTCGTAACAGATAGATTGAATTTGGATATTTCACTTTGTACGCTAGAAGTAGACAAATGGTCTCTATTGATTGCTTACCTCTATCTACATAATCTCCAAGGAAAAGGTATTTTGAGTAAGGTGGAAAACCTGCTCGTTCAAAATGACGAATTAGGTCAAAGTATTGTCCATGTATGTCACCAACTATTTTGATCGGCGCTTCAAGTTCCAAAAGAGTGGCTTCGTTGAGGAGAATATCCCGTGCTAACATACAAAGTTCTGTTAGGTCTTCCGCTGGAAGGTCCACACTTTTTTCTAGCCTTGTTCGATGTGGAGTTAATAGTCGAAATAACATATTGTCTATATTAGCTCTGTCAAGTCGTGCCATGATTTCCCTGCGAATAACTCGTAAAGGTCCGATCAGACATACATGACTAAATATTGACACATTTGAGAGGAGAAAAATGCTCCACATGTCCTATCCGCCGGGAGCATCTTGTTCCTTGCTTGTACTATTAGCCATATTGGCACAAATATTGCTCACAAAACTTAAATATAGACATTATTCTCTCAAGAAATACACTATGAATAGATAATTTTTCTTTCTTTTCACTTCTAAATTGGTTAATGCTTAAATATGTGAACACTTGCTACCCAATGCATACAAAGAATAACACTATAGATTCTTCGTATTCTTTTTAAAACTACTGATATTGAATTTTAAAGAATGACTGTTAATTTTAGTAAAAAGATTGAAGATCATTTGGTGCAGATTTATTGTATGGATCCATACGTATTTTTCAGTAAATATACATTTTATATCTTTAACATTCACTTTTAGGGTGTGGACTTGAATTTCTCGGTACACATTCACTTTAGGGGGTCTTTACTGTACATATACGATAAGAATTATTGTACAAAAACAGTAAGCAACTTGTGCTAAGTGGCCATTAAAAAGCACGAATGCTATCTGACCGAGTCAGAGCAGGAGCGCAGCAAGAGGGCTCAAGTGGTAGCGAGGGGGTGCGTCAGTAGAGAACAGGCGCATCAGCGAAGGTGGGTATATACATAAACGAAGATAGCACAAACCCCTGTGTATGGCATAAAATTACTTGCCTTATGTATTGAATTTGTGCTCACTGAAAACGTCATAGGTAATATCCCGATATGTTTTTATTGCTTGCATATTTGTATTCCAAACTAAGATAACGCATTACTAACGTAAATTTCACAATTATGTGGATCCCTTAACTCTCGAACGTTTCTAGTTGCGCATCATGAGTTAGCACATTGTCTTCAGATACTTCAATTCACTTACTGTATTTACTAGCTACCTTATGCATAACAGGTTCGACGCAGGTTCCATTTGGGTTTCCAGTTAGAATTTTAAAAAGCGTTCCTACTTTCTTCCATTCTGGATACATGACCTGCCCACCTGAACTCCCTAGCATTAATGCCACTAACAATGTTAGGTAAACGGTATAAATAGTACAATTC